>NW_023425595.1:10830342-11412621 GCF_014108245.1 Pipistrellus kuhlii
TAAAACAAATTACAGAAATATTGCTACATAGATGAATAAGGTGATTGTCAAACCTAGAATGGGAAGCCTGCAGCATGTTTTTTTGTGCTGCCTTAAAATATTTATCAAAGACTAATGTAACATTGGTCATTGTGCATTGTGAAGTTTTGGTCATGAAGTGAGGATTGGGTTTCTACTGAATCCTAAATATATAATGATAAGTATGCAATCTATAAATGCACAAGTATAATGAAGATAAAAAGAAAGGTAGAAATCTATCAAAATGTTGTAACATTTACTGACGTTCTCATTGTTCTTTGATATCTATTGCATTCTAATTTTTTCTGATGAATATACTTTAGTTCAATGACAGTCTCATACTTTTTAAACATGAAAATGTTTCCTTGTGAAAAATGAACTACTCCATCGCTGATGGTTCAATCGTAGCGTAATTAAGTATGTCTCTAGAAATGTTTCTCCACCAACTCAGTGGCAAATATATAAGCATCACAAAAGAAGACCAAACAAGGGTCTTCATTGTGTGCCATCAAGGGAGAAAGGCAACTATTTCCTCAGAACATAACAGAGATGCAGTTAGTCCAGTGTGATTTTTCCTTGGAAACATGCCAAGCATCTTGCTTGGAACCTGATCTCCAGGGATGCCTCACATGTTGTGCTACCCTCTTTCCCAGTATATGAGCTGCTTTGGGAAAGAGACAAGACATACTTTGCTTCACTAATGTTCACAGCAAATCCTGATATTCTTTTTAGACATAACTTCCTGGCAAATTTTCATTTCACCAGGACCTTAAAAAAATTTCGGCTGATTTTTTTTTACCTCAGAATAAAACAACATGAATGCACAAAAATTTACAAAGAACTTATCTCAAAGAAAAGAATATATTACAGAAAATTTTGACTCAAATGATATTCCTTTTTATTTGTGAAAAAACTTAAAGTTGACAAACTTCTCGTCAGATAAGATTGGAGGAGGGTTTTTGTGGTGTGTTTTTTCTACTGACTTTGGCTCTTGGTAAGTATTACTCTAAAAATTAGAGTGTTTTGGTGAGGATCAGGTAAATGGGAGTATTTTTAGAAAAGTATACATACACATAGGACTTAGACCTTATCCTAAGTAATGCCAGGTTTTGAAATATAGAGCTAATAAAATTATGGCCAACAAGCAAAGTACATGTTTTAAAAATATAATATTTGAAAGGAATATGATTTAAATATATTCAATTTAGGAAAATATATCTTATAGAAAGAAATATGTGGTCTGTAATTTTAATCCCATGATTTTGAAATTTATTTGAGGTTGCTATTAAAACATTTAAAAACATAATGATAGTTATTGATGCATTGAAACTGTTTTTCACCATTGTCTATGACACATTTAGCATTTTCCCTCAGGTTTGCTCCTATTATTATTAACAGGAATATAATATAATGAGCATGTTCTCTGGAATCAATCTTGGTGAAATCACAGAACCAACATTTACTAAGTCTATTAATTAAGCATGTTTTGGAAAACAACTGTTTATAACTGCTAATTGAACTACAATGCTATTTTTAGATAGTCTCTTATTTTGTAACAAATAACCTTTGTTTTTTTAGCTGAATAATAGAAAAGTTAAACTCAACTCTTACCCTGCAAGCTAGCCATCTAAAGGGGCTGATATACTGATACTGATACTGATATTACTTAAAATATTCTGCCAAGTGCTTGTTCATCCAAGGTTACAGGTGTCTATGTAGATAGGATATGTACTCAAGGTTAAAAGCTGTCTTACACAAACAACTAGAAGGAAATATTCCTTCTTGTGTTTGTTCAGAATTTGACAGAGGTAATCTGCTCTGAACCTGTGTGCAATAAAGATGACTCCTAACTAATTGACTGATTAAGGTGTCATGTCCAGCTCACTGATTTGCAATACAACACTATGAATCAGTTACTTAAACTGTCCATGTGCTTTTACTCCTTTAAAAATGTCAGTAATAGTAGCACCTGTGGTATAATATTCTCATGTGCTGTAAATAAATTAATATATGGAAATATTTCAAGCAATGTAAGACTCACTCAAATCAGGCAATAGGTTTCGGATATTTGTTTGTTATATTTCTGCCTACTTCTATATTTGGGAATCAAATTAAAAGTTTTTCATGATATTCTGTAAGTCACTCATTATTAGTTTTTAGAAATATTAAACTATTATACATAATCTTGCTTAAACTAAGTCCTGCCAATGATCACCTTTATTTCTCAACAGTTTGAAAAAGTTGAATGCAATGGATGGAAGGAATAACACAAATGTCTCTCACTTCATCCTTACGGGATTGACAGACTCTGAGGAGATCCAGCTGGTCCTCTTTGTACTGTTTCTCCTGATATACCTGACTAGTGTGCTGGGAAATGCAGGGATGATATTGATAATCCGCCTGGATCTCCAGCTTCACACCCCCATGTATTTTTTCCTCAGCCACTTGTCATTTCTTGACCTCATTTACTCCAATGTTGTCACTCCTAAAACCTTAGAGAACCTACTGACTTCCACTAAGTACATTTCATACCTGAGCTGCTTTGCCCAGATGTTCTTTTTCATCTTCTTGGGTACCACTGAATGTTTTCTTCTCTCCTCAATGGCCTATGATCGCTATGTAGCTATCTGTAATCCTCTACAGTACCCAGTCCTTATGTCCAAAGGACTCTGCTACTCCCTTATTTCTGGGTGCTATTTGAAGGGCTTTCTGGACTCCACTATCAATGTGCTTTGCATGAGCAGACTGCATTTCTGTGACTCCAATGTAATCCATCACTTTTTCTGTGACACTTCCCCAATTCTAGCCCTGTCCTGTACCAACACACAACACATTGAAATTATGATATTCATTTTTGCTGGCTCCACCCTAATGGTATCTGTGATCACAATATGTGTGTCTTATCTGTCCATTCTGTCTACTGTCCTGAAAATCACTTCCACTTCAGGAAAGCAAAAAGCCTTCTCTACATGTTCCTCTCATCTCCTGGGAGTCACCATCTTTTATGGAACTATGATTTTTACTTATTTAAAACCTCGTAAGTCCTACTCTTTGGGGAAGGATCAAGTGGCTTCCATATTTTATACTATTGTGATCCCCATGCTGAATCCACTCATTTATAGTCTGAGGAATAAAGAAGTGAAAAATGCTCTCATTAGAGTCTTACAGAAAACAAGTGGGCTGCAGGCTATTAAAGTAACAGTGTTGCTAAATTGTTAACTTCTCTCTTTCCTGTTGGGCATTTCTTTGGTCTCTTCCAAAACAATAAACTCCTTTCATTGTTTGGTTTTCTACTGAAACACCCTTTATTTAATCAAGTATAATCTGGACATTTCCAGGAACATGTCTTTTCAAATCCATAATGCAATCTACTGATGATGTATCATTGAATTGTATACTTAAAATGTATATAATCTAATTAAGCATTGAAACTCTAATGCATTTAATTACAAAATTATCATAAAAGAACTCTTAGAAAACAATACCCAACCAGCAAGATAGCCTGTTGCTGTTTGAGAGATGAAGGCAGAAGTCACAAGACTTCTAGTTAAGTGACAAAGGGTATTATTATTCAGAGCAAAAGCAATAGCTACAGT
Organism: Pipistrellus kuhlii; assembly: GCF_014108245.1. Lineage (NCBI taxonomy): Eukaryota > Metazoa > Chordata > Mammalia > Chiroptera > Vespertilionidae > Pipistrellus > Pipistrellus kuhlii. The sequence goes on from NW_023425595.1 coordinate 10,833,957, forward strand.
TTCTCATACCCTCCTAAGTCCCAGGAGTGTGAAAGAGGTGCACATAGATGGATAAAGGAATTTAAAGTGGGCAGCGTCATAGGAAAGAACAATTGAGTATGGACACACTTTGATGGTAAGCAGATTCATGTCTATTCTTTGTCTATAGGAACATTACCTTATTGCTCACAGTAGCTCAATGCAAAAACAACCTTGATATATAGCTCAAGTAAAAATTATACTTTTTTGAAATTTTCAATATTTACTTTGTAGCATTATATTTGATTTCTCTTTCTAAGCACATTTTAAAAGTTAAAAAGTCATCAAATCAATAGTATCAAGAATAGACCTCAACGAAAGCTATGGATTTGAATAAGTATGTGTCAATGTAGGTTACTCAGTTATAAGAAATGCTCCATTCTGGTGTGTGATGTTGATGATGTGGGAGAATATGCATGTTTGTTGGGAGGTGGGAGGTGGAGGTCTATGTATAAGTGAAATCTTTGTACCTTTCTTTTCATTTTGCTGTGAATCTAAAACTGCTCTAAAAAAAATAAAGTTTTTAAACAAAAGCTCGGACACATAACATAAAAACTACAACCTCCTTTTCAGAGTTAAAAGCTTATTTTTTTTTAACTAATTTGAAAGATCCAATTAATATTTTAAATCCATTAATTATACATTATTTTCCGTTATTTAATTTATTTTTAATGCCTTATACATCAATACCATTCTAAAGTATGAGTTCTTTCTGCTTTAATATTCACTTGGTCTATACTGTACTCTAAATTTTCAGCTATTTCTATTTTCGATAATCCTCAGTTGATGAAACTTATTAACTTTACAGGGAGAATGAGAGAGAAGCATCCATATGAGAAAGAAACATTGTTCAGTTGACTCTTGTACAAGCCTGGACCAAGATTGAACCCACAACCTAGGCATGTGCTCTGAGGGAGAATGGAACCAGAGAACATTTCCATGTACTGGCAATGCTCCTGCCAGCTGAGTCCCATTGACTAGGGCACTATTTGTTTCTGTTTGCAATGAGATATAAGTATTTCATGAGCATTTATTATTTAACAACATGCCTTTCTGGATCATCTTTCATCTTGTGTAAGTTTTCTTTGTCATTTCATATATTTATGGGCTCTTTTCATTTTCCAGGTATTTTTTTATAAACTATGCTTTCACCTTTCATTTATATCTATTTCTACGACTAAGAAATGTATCTTCTTGAAATATGTTGGCCAAAATATGTTGGCACCACCCTGCTGGTGTGGATCAGTGGTTGAGTGTCAACTCACAAACCAGAAGGACAAGGTTCAGTTTGAGGTGAGGGCACATATTGGGTTGTAGGCTAGATCCCCAGGATGGGGTGTGCAGAAGGCAGCAGATCAATGATCATCAATGTTTCTATCCCTCTTTCCCTCTCCCTTTTCTGTTTGAAATCAATAAAAGTATATTAATAAAAAATGCTCAAAAAATTTCATGAGCTGTAACTACTAGTAATATTAACACTTAAGTTGAATAAATCTTAATTTAAATTAAGTTTATTTTATCCTTTTTACAATACAGTTTAAAAACTATATATATATTACATGTATGCAATAACATTATATACATATAATTTATATATAAGTAACATTATATATGTATGTATATATATATGTATTTATATATATATAATGTTATTGCATACATGTAAAGTAATCTACAGGCAACATGGAATATTTAGACTATTCACATTTACCTTGTAATTTCCTTGTTAAATTAGTGTATATAATATTTTATGTAAGATGCAGTCTGAAGTAATTTTAGATATAATCATCCTGCTTATGATGTTACACCAGACTTTTTAAGACTATTTAAAAAATATATGACACAGAACAGGAGTAGAGGGTGCCAAAAGTATGAATAGTTATTTGTTTTTAAATATTTGATAGACACAAGGTAATAATATATTTACTGAGCATGTACCATGTGCCAGACAATATTCAAAGGGTTTTAGATGTATAATTACCATAATTTTTCAATTAGCAAAATCCATATGTTTATCTTACATGAAGGAAAGCCATCTTTCTACTTGTTCAGGCAAAGACTTAAGAATGTTCCTGATATTTTATTTTTATTTCATACACCTTATACTCAATCTATCAGGATATGACATTGATTCTAAACACAGATCTGACTGGTTACAACACTTTCTGCCCTACCAATCCCACATCACTACCAAGGAATCATCCCCTTACTTCTAGGATTATTGCTGCAGTCTCCTAGCTTGCTCTGTGTTTTGGCCTTATTCCACTTAAGTCTATTCTCTGTGTAACAGCCATAGTGCTACTGCTCAACACTAAGTTGGTTCGCATCATTTCTACAAGAACACTTCAAGACTGCAAATCCTGCAAAACTTCTCCTCACACTAAGAACAAAGCCTACCAGCTTTTACAAGAGTCCACTGGTCCAAAATGATCTTATCCCTTATGATCTAATCCTTATATTCTATTCTTCATCCTCATTTTGTTTTAAACACATGACTTCTTAAGTCTTCCTGTACACACTAGTCCTGTTACTGCCTGGAATTTCTCCATTCTCTCCTCTTCTTCCTGACAATAAATGATACAACAATAGCCCTGAAATCCTAAGTAGCTGTAGTGGGCTTTAGTATTTGAAAAATATTAAGAAAAATATGCTCCTGTTAATTTGTAATGACAATGCCTATTGAGGTGGCATTAACATTAAAAATAACTTCTTGTTTCTCTTTTGCCTTCTCTCCTAACATTACCTTCTTCAAGTAGTTTCATGCTGGTTTTTAAATTTCCAGATAAGTCTGTCTTAGGTGCACTAAATTTTTGTGAGTACAAGGATTGCCATTTCAAAAGTTCATCAATAATATAACACAGGCAAACATAGCTCCTTTATTCATACCAACAAATTATCTTCTGAAATTCTAGAGTATAAATGGACTTCCTTGAGAGTGTTACTTTTTTAAAAAATAGATATTTCCTTTTCCTTTAACTTTTAAAATACATGTTGCTGATTTCAGTGAGGAGGGAAGAGGGTGAGAGAGAGAGAAAGATCAATGAGAAGAGAGAATCACTGATTGGCATCCCACAATGCTGGTATGAGCCCACAACCCTTGATCAAAATAGAACCTGGGACCCTTCAGTCCCCAGGCCAATGCTCTATTCCTCTGAGCTAAACCAGCTATGTTTGAAAGAGTTACTTTTTCATCTGTACAAATTGATTTCATTACAGTGTATCATGAATTTGGTGATTCATAAGAATACTTTAATCTTATTCTCAGTCTATCCCTTTTCAGGTTATTCTTTTGTTTCTTCATTCTGGACAAACAATTTTCAATAAAATGTTATACCTCTTTTCATATTTTAATTTTTCATTCATGTTTAATGAGATAATTGGCATTTTTATATACAGAATACACCACATTAGTAAAGTAAATTACAGAAATATTGCTACATAGATGAATAAGGTGATTGTCAAACTAGAATGGGAAGCCTGCAGCATGTTTTCTTGTGCTGCCTTAAAATATTTATCAAAGAATAATGTAATATTGGTCATTGTGCATTGTGAAGTTTTGGTCATTAAGTGAGGATTGGATGCTAAATATATAATGATAAGTATGAAAATCTATAAATGCACAAGTATTAATGAAGATTAAAAAAAGGTAGAAATCTATCAAAATGTTGTAACATTATTGACCTTCTCAATTTGTTCTTTGATATCTGTTGCATTCTAATTTATTTTTCTGATGAATATACTTTAGTTCAATGACAGTCTCATACTTTTAAACATGAAAATGTTTCCTTGGGAAAATGAACTACTCCATCTTTGATGGTTTAATCGTAGCGTAATTAAGTATGTCTCTAGAAATGGTTTCTCCACCAACTCGGTGGAAAATATAGAGCATTACAAAAGAAGACCAAACGAGGGTCCTCATTGTGTGCCATCAAGGGAGAAAGGCAACTATTTCCTTAGAACATAACAGAGCTGCAGTTAGTCCCAGTGTGATTTTTCCTTGGAAACATGCCAAGCAATCTTGATCTACAGGGATGCCTCAATGTTGCTTTACCTTCTATCCCCAGTATAAGAGGTGCACTGGGAAAGAGACAACACATACTTTGCTTTACTAATGTTCACAGCAGATCCCTGATATTCTTTTTAAATATAACTTCCTGGCAAATTTTCTATTGCACCAGAAAATTTCTGCTGATTTTTCTTAACCTCCGAATAAAAAAATAAATGCATAAAAATTTACAAATAACTTATCTCAAAGAAAAGAATATATTATAGAATTTTTTTGACTCAAATGGTATTTATATTTTATTTGTGAAAAAACTTGAAGTTGACAAATTTCTAGACAGATAAGATTGGAGGAGGATTTTTGTTGTGTATTTTTTTCCACAGACTTTGGCTCTTGGTAAGTATTATTCTGAAAATTAGAGTGTTTTGGTGAGGATCAGATAAAATGGGAGTATTTTTAGAAAAGTATACATACACATAGGACATAGACCTTGCCCTAAATAATGCTGGGTTTTGTAACCATAAGTATAGAGTTGATGGATTTATGGTTTATAAGCAAGCTGTATGTTTTAGAAATAAAATTTTTGGAAGAAGTCTGATTTTTGGATGGTCAACTTAGTAAAACATATCTTTTGGAAATTAATAATTTTATGTGGTCTATAATTTTAATCTCCTAAATTTAAAATTTGTTTGTGGTTAATAATTAATAATTCTCAAAACAAAAGGAGAGTAAGTGGTGCATTGAAATTGTTTTTCTATCATTGTGTATGACACATTTAGCATTTTTCCTCAGGTTTGCTCAAGTTAGAAAAAGTAATATAGTATAACAAGCATGTTCTCTTGAGTTTACCTATCTTGGTGCAGTAACAGACCAACATTTAATATCTCTATTCTAAACAAGTGACCTAAACTGTTTGTGCCCTTTTTTATTTAGAAAACTGTGGGTAATAGTCACACCTATAATTTAATATTTCACATGGAGTAGATAAAACAGTAGATAAAAAGCTCATTCTTATTATGCAATATGTTATTTATTTTATTATACTAAGCCCAAGGGATACTTTATGCCTATTTCTATATTTGAAAATCAAACTCAATTTTTTCATCAAATTCTGAAAACCACTCATTATTATCAATTTTTGGAAATATTAAACTAATATAAATAACATCTTGAATTCATTTCTACCAAGTATCACACTTATTTCTCAACAGTTTGAAGCAGTTGAACAAAATGGATGGGAGGAATAGCACAAATGTCTCTCACTTCATCCTTATGGGATTGACAGACTCTGAGGAGATCCAGCTGGTCCTCTTTGTACTATTTCTCCTGATATACTTGATTAGTGTGCTGGGAAATGCAGGGATGATAGTGATAATCCGCCTGGATCTCCAGCTTCAAAACCCCATGTATTTTTTCCTCAGCCACCTGTCATTTATTGACCTCCTTTACTCCAATGTCATCACTCCTAAAACTTTAGAGAACCTACTGACTTCCACTAAGTACATTTCATACCTGAGCTGCTTTGCCCAGATGTTCTTTTTCATCTTCTTGGGTACCACTGAATGTTTACTTCTCTCCTCAATGGCCTATGATCGCTATGTAGCTATCTGCAATCCTCTGCAGTACCCAGTCCTTATGTCCAAAGGACTCTGCTACTCCCTCATTTCTGGGTGCTATTTGAAAGGCTTTCTGGACTCCATTATCAATGTGCTTTGCATGAGCAGACTGCATTTCTGTGACTCCAATGTAATCCATCACTTTTTCTGTGACACTTCCCCAATTCTAGCCCTGTCCTGTACTGACACTCAAGTCATTGAAATCATGATAGTTATTTTTGCTGGCTCCACCCTAATGGTATCTGTTATCACGATATGTGTGTCTTATCTGTCCATTCTGTCCACTGTCCTGAAAATCACTTCCACTTCAGGAAAGCAAAAAGCCTTTTCTACATGTGCCTCCCATCTTCTAGGAGTCACCATCTTTTATGGAACTACGATTTTTACTTATTTAAAGCCTCACAAGTCCTACTCTTTGGGGAAGGATCAAGTGGCTTCAGTATTTTATACTATTGTGATCCCCATGCTGAATCCACTCATTTATAGTCTGAGGAATAAAGAAGTGAAAAATGCTCTCATTAGAGTCTTGCAGAAAACAAGTGGGATGCAGGTGATGAAATAACAGTGTTGCTAAACTGTTAGCTTTTCTTTCCTGTTGGACATTTCTTGGTCTCTTCAAACACAATGAACTCCTTTCATTGTTTGGGTTTCTGTCTTAACCTAATCAAATATAATCTGGACATTTTCATGAATATGTCTTTTCAAATCCACAATGCAATCTACTGATGATGTATTATTGAATTATATACTTCAAACATTCAATCTAATTAAACATAGTCACTCTAATGCATTTATTTACAAAATTATAATAAAAGAACTTAGAAAACAATACCCAACCAGCAAGATAGCCTGTTGCTGTTTGAGAGATAAAGGCAGAAGTCACAAGATTTCTAGTTAAGTGACAAAGGACATAATTATTCAGAGTAAAAGCAATAGCTACAGTTCATATTTTCATCAGTTTCTCATACTCACCTAAGTCCCAGGAGTGTGCAGAGGTGGGCATAGATGGATGAAGACATATAAAGTGGGCAGCATTATAGGAAAGAACAGTTGAGGATGGGAGACACCCTTTGATGGTAAGCAGATTCATGTCTATTCTTTGTCTATAGGAACATTACCTTATTGCTCACAGTAGCTCAATGCAAAAACAACCTTGATATATAGCTCAAGTAAAAATTATACTTTTTTGAAATTTTCAATATTTACTTTGTAGCATTATATTTGATTTCTCTTTCTAAACACATTTTAAAAGTTAAAAAGTCATCAAATCAATAGTATCAAGAATAGACCTCAACGAAAGCTATGGATTTGAATAAGTATGTGTCAATGTAGGTTACTCAGTTGTAAGAAATGCTCCATTCTGGTGTGTAATGTTGGTGATGTGGGAGAATATGCATGTTTGTTGGGAGGTGAGAGGTGGAGGTCTATGTATAAGTGAAATCTTTGTACCTTTCTTTTCATTTTGCTGTGAACCTAAAACTGCTCTAAAAAAATAAAGTTTTTTAACAAAAGCACAAGCACATGAAATGAAAACTAAGAAATATAGTGAAACCTCCTTTTTGGAGATAAAAGTTTAATTTTTTTTTTACTAATTTAAAAAATTCAGTTAATATTTTCAAACACTTATTTATGCATTATTTTCCGTTATTTTATTTATTTTAAAATGCCTTATACATCAATGTAATTTTAAAGTATGAGTTCTTTTTGCTTTAATATTCACTTTGTCTATACTGTACTCTAAATTTTCAGCTATTTCTATTTTCATTAATCCTCAGTTGATGATACTTATTAATTTTACAGAGAGAGAGAGAGAGAAAGAGAGAGAGAGAGAGAATGAGAGAGAGAGAGAGAAAAGCATCCATGTGAGAGAAACATTGTTCAGTTGACTCTTGTACAAGCCTGGACTGAGATTGAACCCACAACCTAGGCATGTGCCCTGAGAGAGAATGGAACCAAAGAACATTTCCATGTACTGGCAATGCTCCTGCCAGCTGAGTCCCATTGACTAGAGCACTATTTGTTTCTGTTTGCAATGAGAATATAAGTATTTCATGAGCATTTATTATTTAACAGTATGCCTTTTTGGGTCATCTTTCATCTTGTGTATTTTGTCATTTCATATATTTATGGGCTCTTTTCATTTTCCAGGTATTTTTTTATAAACTATGTTTTCACCTTTCATTTATATCTATTTCTACGACTAAGAAATGTATCTTCTTGAAATATGTTGGCCAAAATATGTTGGCACCACCCTGCTGGTGTGGATCAGTGGTTGAGTGTCAACTCAAGAACCAGGAGGACAAGGTTCAGTTCCAGGTCAGAGCACATATTGGGTTGCAGGCTAGATCCCCAGGATGGGGTGTGCAGGAGGCAGCAGATCAATGATCATCAATGTTTCTATCCCTCTTTCCCTCTCCCTTTCTGTCTGAAATCAATAAAAGTATATTAATTTTTAAAATTCTCAACAAATTTCATGAGTTGTCGATACTAGTAACACTTAAGTTGAATAAATCTTAATTTAAATTAAGATTATTTTATCCTCTTTACAATACAGTTTAAAAACTCTCTCTCTCTCTTTCTCTCTCTCTCTCTCTCTCTCTCTCTCTCTCTCTCTCTCTATATATATATATATATATATATATACACACACAAATGCATATATGCTGTTATTACATACATATAAAGTAGTACACAGGAAACATGGAATATTTAGACTATTTACATTTGCACTGTAATTTCCTTGTTAAATTAGTGCATATCATATTTTATGTAAGTTGAAGTCTGAAGTAATTTAAGATAAATCATCCTGCTTATGATGTCATGCCAGAAGACTATTTAAAAAATATATGATACAGAACAAGAATAGAGGGTGCCAAAAGTATGAATACTTATTTGTTTTCAAATAATTGATAGATATAAGGTAATGCTATATTTACTGAGCATGTATCATGTGCCAGACAATATTCAAAGGGCTTTAGATGTATAATTACCATAATTTTTCAATTAGGCACTAGCAAAATCCATATGTTTAGCTCACATAAAGGAAAACAATTTTCCTACTTGTTCAGACAAAGACTTAAGGATGTTCCTGGAATTTTATTTTTATCTCATACACCTTATACTCAATCTATCAGCATATGACATTGATTCTAAACACAGATATGACTGGTTACAACACTTTCTGCCCTACCAATCCTACATTGCTAACAAGGAACCATCCCCTTAGTTCTAGGATTATTGCTGTAGTCTCCTAGCTTGTCTCTGCGTTTTGGCCTTATTCCGCTTAAGTCTTTTCTCAGTGTAACAGTCATAGTGCTACACTAAGTTGGTTCACATTACTTCTACAAGAAGACTTTAAGGCTTCAAATCCTGCAAAACTTCTCCTCACACTAACAATGAAGCCTACCAACTTTTACAAGAGTCCACTGGTCCAAAAGGATCTTATCCTCACTCCTTTCCTCTAAGAACCTCTTCCTTATTATTCTATTCTTCATCCTCATTTGGTTTTGAACACATGACTTCTTAAGTCTTCCTGTACACACTAGTCCTGTTTACTGCCTGGAATTTCTCCATTCTCTTCTCTTCTTCCTGACAATAAATGATACAACAATAGCCCTGAAATCCTAAGTAGCTGTAGTGGGCTTTTAATATTGGGAAAACATTAAGAAAAATATGCTCCTGTTAATTTGTAATGACAATGTCTATTGAGGTAGCATTAACATTAAAAATCACTTCTTGTCCCTCTTTTGCCTTATTTCCTAAGGTTACCTTCTATCAAGTAGTTTCATGCTGGTTTTTAAATTTCCAGATAAGTCTGTCTTAGCTGCACTAAATTTTTGTTAGTATAAGGATTGCCCTTTCAAAAGTTCATCAATAATATAATACAGACAAACATAGCTCCTTAATCCATACCAACAAATTATCTTCTGAAATTCTGGAGAATAAATGGATTTCCTTGAAAGTGTGAATTTTAAATAGATTTTTTCTTTAACTTTCAAAATACATTTTTTGTTGATTTCAGAGAGGAGGGAAAAAGGAGAGAGAGAGAGAGAGAGAGAGAGAGAGAGAGAGAGAGAGAGAGAGAGAGAGAGAGATATCAATGAGGAGAGAGAATCATTGAATCATTGATTGGCAGCCCACAACCCTGGCATGAGCCCACAACCCTTAATCAGAATAGAACCTGGGACCCTTCAGTCCCCAGGCCAATGCTCTATTCCGCTGAGCCAAACCAGCTAGGTTTGAAAGAGTTACTCTTACATCTGTATAAATTGATTTCATTATCATGAATTAGGTGATTCATAAGAATATTTTAATCTTATTCCAAGTCTATCCCTTTTCAAATTTTTCTTTTGATTCTTCATCCTGGACAAACAATTCTCAATAAAATATTATGCCTCTTTTCATATTTTAATTTTTCATTCATCTTCAATGAAATACTTGACATTTTTATATACAGAGTACACCACAATAGTAAAATAAATAGCAGAAATATTGCTACATATACGAATTAGGTGATTGTCAAACCAGAATGGAAGCCTTTATCATGTTTTTTTGTGCTGCTTTAAAATATTTATCAAAGACTAATGTAACATTGGTCATAGTGCTTTGTGAAATTTTGGTCATTAAGTGAGGATTGGATGCTAAATATACAATATAATAATAAGTATGCAAATATATAAATGCACAAATAAGTATTAATGAAGGTAAGAAAATCGTAGAAATTTATCAAAATATGGTAACATTGACATTGTCAATTTGTTCTTTGATTTCTGTTGCATTCTAATTTTTTTCTAATGAACATATTTCATTTCAATGACTGTATCACACTTTTAAACATAAAAATGTTTCCTTGTGAAAAATGAACTACTGGAAGAGGCCTTGTTCTCCACCGTTTTCATCTGCTTCTGCTGACGCTGCTCCGCTCTCGTCAGCCTCTGGCCCACTCTCTCCTGGAGATCGAGCACCATGCCTTCAATTAAATTGCAGAGTTCTGATGGAGAGATATTTGAAGTTGATGTTGAAATTGCCAAACAATCTGTGACTATCAAGGCTATGTTAGAAGATTTGGGAATGGATGATGAAGGCGATGATGACCTAGTTCCTCTACCAAATGTTAATGCAGCAATATTAAAAAAGGTCATTCAGTGGTGCACCCACCACAAGGATGACCCTCCTCCTCCTGAGGATGATGAGAACAAAGAAAAGCAGACAGACGATATTCCTGTTTGGAACCGAGAATTTCTCAAAGTTGACCAAGGAACACTATTTGAACTAATTCTGGCTGCAAACTATTTAGACATCAAAGTTTTGCTTGATGTTGCATGCAAGACTGTTGCCAATATGATCAAGGGGAAAACCCCTGAAGAGATTCGCAAGACCTTCAATATAAAAAAATGACTTTACTGAAGAAGAGGAAGCCCAGGTACGCAAAGAGAACCAGTGGTGTGAAGAGAAGTGAAAAGTTGTGCCTGACACTGTAACACTGTAAGGATTGTTCCAAATACTAGTTGCATTGCTCTGTTTATAATTGTTAATATTAGGCAAACAGTAGACAAATGCAGCAGCAAATCAATTGTATTAGCAGAATATTGTCTTCATTGCATGTGTAGTTTGGGTACAGATACCAAACCTGTGGCTGAGTTTCTTCCAGTATGATCAAAAGTATCTTTTTTCTTTGCTCTGAATAAAACTGAATTGTGGGTTCTCTATTAAAAAAAAAAAATGAACTACTCCATCTTTGATGGTTTCAGTCGTAGAGTAATTATGTCTCTAGAAATGGTTTCTCCACCAACTCAGTGGAAAATATAGAGCATCACAAAAGAAGACCAAACAAGGTTCCTCATTGTGTGCCATCAAGGGAGAAAGGCAACTATTTCCTCAGAACATAACAGAGCTGCATTTATAATAGTCCCAGTGTGATTTTTTTCCTTGGAAACATGCCAAGCAATCTTGCTTGGAACCTGATCTCCAGGGATGCCTCAATGTTGTGCTACCCTCTTTCCCCAGTATATGAGGTGCTTTGGAAGAGAGACAAGACGTACTTTGCTCCACTTATGTTCACAGCAGATCCCTGATATTCCTTTTAAACATAACTTCCTGGCAAATTTTCCATTGCACCAGAAAATTTCTGCTGATTCTTTTTTAACCTTGGAATAAAAAAATAAATGCATAAAAAAATTACAAAGAACTTATCTCAAAGAAAAGAATATATTACAGAAATTTTTGACTCAAATGGTATTTATATTTTATTTGTGAAAAAAACTTGACGTTGACAAATTTCTAGACAGATAAGATTGAAGGAGGGGTTCTGTGGTGTGTTTTTTCTACCGACTTTGGCTCTTGCTAAGTATTACTCTGAAAATTAGAGAGTTTGGGTGAGGATCAGATAAAATGGGAATATTTTTAGAAAACTGTACATACACATAGGACTTAGACCTTGCCTTAAGTAATGCCAGGTTTTGTAACCAGAAATATAGAGCTGATGGATTTATGATTTACAAGCAAGCTGTATGTTTTAGAAATACAATTTTTGGAAGAAATCTGATTTTGAAAGGTCAACTTAGTAAAACATACCTTTTGGAAATTATTGATTTATGTGGTCTATAATTTTAGTCTTCTAAATTTAAAATTTGTGGTTAATAATTAAAAATTCTCAAAACAGAAGGACAGTAAGTGATGCATTGAAATTGTTTTTCTATCATTGTGTATGACACAGTTAGCCTTTTTCCTTAGGTTTGCTCAAATTAGAAATAGTAATATAGTATAACAAGCATGTTCTCTTGAGTTTACCTATCTTGGTGCAATTACAAACCAACATTTAATATCTCTATTCTAAACAAGTGACTTAAATTGCTTGTGCCCTTTTTTATTTAAAAAACGTGGGTAATAGTGACACCTATTGATTAATTTTAACATGGAGTAGATAAAACAATGTAAAGCTCATTCTTATTATGCAATATGCTATTTATTTTATTATATTAAGCCCAAACGATATTTTATGCCTATTTATATATTTGAAAATCAAACTCAATTTTTTCATCAAATTCTGAAAACCACTCATTATTATCAATTTTTGGAAATATTAAAGTAATATAAATAACATCTTGAATTCATTTCTACTAAGTATCACACTTATTTCTCAACAGTTTGAAGCACGTGAACAGAATGGATGAGAGGAATAGCACAAATGTCTCTCACTTCATCCTTATGGGATTGACAGACTCTGAGGAGATCCAGCTGGTCCTCTTTGTACTGTTTCTCCTGATATACTTGATTAGTGTGCTGGGAAATGCAGGGATGATATTGTTAATCCACTTGGATCTCCAGCTTCACACCCCCATGTATTTTTTCCTCAGCCACCTTTCATTTATTGACCTCATTTACTCCAATATCATCACTCCTAAAACCTTAGAGAACTTATTGACTTCCACCAAGTGCATTTCATACCTGAGCTGCTTCACCCAGATGTACTTTTTTACCTTCTTGGGTTCCACTGAATGTTTTCTTCTCTCCTCAATGGCCTATGATCGCTATGTAGCTATCTGCAATCCTCTACAGTACCCAGTCCTTATGTCCAAAGGACTCTGCTACTCCCTGGCCTTTGGGTCCTATTTTCTTGGCTTTATTAATTCTATTATCAATGCACTTTGCATGAGCACACTGCATTTCTGTGACTCCAATGTAATCCATCACTTTTTCTGTGACACTTCCCCAATTCTAGCCCTGTCCTGTACTGACACTCAGGACATTGAAATTATAATATTCATTTTTGCTGGCTCCACTCTAATGGTATCTGTTATCACGATATGTGTGTCTTATCTGTCCATTCTGTCCACTGTCCTGAAAATCACTTCCACTTCAGGAAAGCAAAAAGCCTTCTCTACATGTGCCTCTCATCTCCTGGGAGTCACCATCTTTTATGGTACTATGATTTTTACTTATTTAAAACCTCGTAAGTCCTATGCCTTGGGAAAGGATCAAGTGGCTTCTGTTTTTTATGCTATAGTGATCCCCATGCTGAACCCACTCATTTATAGTCTGAGGAATAAAGAAGTGAAAAATGCTCTCATTAGAGTTATGCAGAAGACAGAGGGCTTCAGGCTATTAAAATAACAGTGATGCTAAACTGTTAACTGTCTATAATTTTAGTTCTCTAAATTTAAAAGTAATTTGTGGTTATAATGAGTAATTCTCAAAAGAAAAGGACAGTACTGATGCATTGAAATTGTTTTTCTATAATTGTTTATGACACATTTAGCATTTCCCCTCTGGCTTGCTCAAATTAGAAATAGTAATATAGTATAGCATATTACTTCTGTTCTTCCTTTTCTGTTGGGTATTTCTTTGGTCTCTTAAAAAAACCATCAAGTTCTTTCATTTTTTCTATTTCTGTGGAGCCATCCTTAATCAAATATTGGTTATGTTCTGCAATATGTCTTTTCTAATCCACATTGTAATTGCAAACAATAGAATATGTGTTAAATCCATGGTCCAAATATATATGTGTTTTTAAGAGAAACTGATGAGCAAAATGAGAAATTATAGATGTGATCTTTTGAACTCCATCCAGCATACAAATTACCATGCATACTCAAATGACAAAGAATTTTATTATGAAAATGAGGTCCAGCTGGCACACTGATAACAGTTTCAGAAATAATTTTATTTTATTATAAAGAGAAGAAATGCATTAGAATGATTATGAGCACTGGCTTTCTCTCCTCTTCATCCCAGAACTCCCTTTTTATAGATCACTGCACTGTATTTCCTAGTCTCTTCTGAATAAGAACATTCGGTGTCATCTTATTTTAAATTGTACTGGTTCTTCCTATCCCTCTTTCATGCTTCGTTTGTTTTCCATGACACTTATCTCCTCCTAACATTTTACATCTGTAGCTTGTGCCTTTTGCTTCTGCTCTGCCCCCTATACCCAATTCTCCCATAAGGTCAACAAGCACAGCCCTTGTTTGATGTTGTTCGGCGTTTTATGCCCAGCACTTGGAACAATACCTCAGTAAATGTATCTAAAAGCCAGATCTTACAGATGATGAAACTGCAGCACAAGGGATGAAATAACTAGTTTGTGATCACTCTGTTAGTCAAAGAACAAGCTCTTTTGGAACCCAGAGAGTCTAGAGTTCACATTCTTCATCATCACTCTGTTGTAAGAGTGGTGAAAAACAGAATTAATCATTATATTAAGGAAGGCATAAATCAAATACCAGGAACCTTTGCAAGGTGTATGTGGCTCGTAAACACTCTCAGAACTTCTGATAGAAGACAATGTGATTTTCGCGACATTTGTTCAAACTCCTCAAACCCACAGGAATAGTCTTATTTTCAGGAAGAATAAGCCTGGCAAAGAAAAGACAATTTCATGATGGAATGATGCCAGGAAGAGAGTCTGCATTAGTACGAGGACAGGGTATCCTGGTATTACAAAGGGATTCAGAAACAGAGTGGATCCACAAAAGAAAGCATATCGTTGGTTATAACCTTGCAGAATTTAGCTGACTCGGGTTTGTCCATGGTTCTTCTTCATGAGGTCACCATGGATACTGGGCTTCTTTTCACCTTCATATGTTATCTCCCAGATGCTGTCCTCTTCTATGTGGGAGAAGAGGTGAACCACCCAGCATTCTGCACATTGCCTTCTGAGAATGAAGTGCCATTTTCACGTTGGAAAAACAATTCTCAAACTTTTGTGCATATAGTGATGAGAGGCTTCTACATGGCTTTTAAGGAATATGGTTATTTATTTAATAGATGTGAGCATCTTTAAGTGATTGCATATTTCTTTTTCTTATCAAAATTATCGTCAAAGAGGTGTTTATAATATTCTATTATTTTTATTACAATGTTTGTAGGGACCAAGTGTTTACTTTTTCTTATTTATAATATCGGTAATGTGTTGTTGTTGTTTTCTCTTTAATGGTGACCATAGGAATGATAATATACATGTTTAATGTATCATTGTCAACTGAAAATAACACATGGCATAACTATTTTTTTATTAAATTATTATCTGTGTACATATTTTACCATTGCCCCCCTATACATTCCCACTCTCCCCAGAGTTTTGTGTCCATTGGTTGTACTTATATGCATGTATACAAGTCCTTCAGTTGATCTCTTATCTCCCCCAGATCTCCCTCCCCTCCCCGCTGTAATTTGACAGTCTGCTTGTTGCTTTACTGTCTCTATATCTCATAGCACAATCTACAATAGCTAGGATTTGGAAACAGCCTAGGTGCCAGTCAGCAGATGAATGGATAAAAAAAAAAACCAACTATGGTATATCTACACAATGGAATACTATGCTACCATAAAAAAGAAGGAATTCTCATCATTTGCAGCAACCTGGATGGAATTCGAGAACATCATGCTGACTGAAATATTATAAGCCAGTCAATGAAAGAGAAATACCACATGACCCCACTCATTTATGGCTAATAAAGAACATTATAAACTGATGAACCAAAAGATAGATATAGAGCATAACTTTTAATATAAGAAACTTAGAGTAGTAAAGATCTACTTCTTCTCACCCAACTTTGTGCTAATTTTTTCATAAAAAATCTTCTTCGTATGTTTTAAACCCCCAATATATCAGCATAGTTTTATTTTGGTCATTCATTTTTAAGCCAATTAAAATTAAAAATTCAATATTTATTACATTTATTTTAATATTTGTATTTTTTGTCTTATTTAACTGTGGTGTAAACCCTTGTTTCCTTCTGTTGTCATATTTCTTTTCCTTACAATATCGTGGGAGCACAAGTCTTCTGGCTAAAACCCATTTCAGTGTGTTTGCACTGCATACTCATGCATGTGATCAAAGAATGCCCTGGAAACATACAAAGAACAGCAAAAACATCAACAACCAAAGTTATGTTACCAGCAGAAATTGAAAATCTCTAGGTATAGATCTAAGAAATATACATTAAAACCCTAAATCTCCCCAAAGAATTAAAAAAAAAAGTAAAAAAAAAACAAAACGAAAACATCCTGCCAAGAGTATATATTTATTTTATTTAGTATGAGGAAGAGAAAAAGGTTCCAAAGAAGTCCCACCTATGTAAACAAATGAGAAATATGTTATAAATATTTATTGATAATAAAAATATATTGGGAAATTACACCATAAGGAAACACAGGTACACACAAACTAAGAATGTCTAAGATGTATTGCACATGACATAGAAAATATAAGCAAGAGTATGTGTAAAAAATATGAGATTTCATAAAAAGAGCTGCTTAAATTCAAGAAAGAATTGTGCTAGAAACAGACTTATAGGACAACAGACTGACAGTTGTCAAAGGGGAGGGGCTTGGGGGCTCTTCAAAAAAAGTAAAGGGATAAGGCAGTACAAATGGTTAGTTACAAAATAGTCACAGAGATGTAGATTATTGAAGTTAGGAATCACAAGAAAAAGCTCAACCCCAATACAGTTTTTGCCATCAGTTCAATTATACACTTTGTACAGGAAAATTAGATAATATTTGGTATCTGAAACTGTGTACTCAGCTCCATAATTTAGTTATATGTGATGTTAGGTTTGTCTTCCAAAATTTACTTTTCTTTCAAAGAGCAATAAACTTAAATGACAAAGCAGACACAATAATGCACAGCTAGGCAGATTAATTAAATATAAAAAAACAATAAATATTTAAAGCAACTTATTTTAAATATGTCAAATTTTGTTATAAATTTAAGATGCTCACATAAGTGAACTTTTGTAATTACATTTGTTTATTTTAAAAAATTAGCACATATTGGACTACAACACTGTCATCTACACTAATAAAAGAGAAAAATTTAAATTGACCATAACTCCATGTTCCTTACCAGCCAATCAAGAGTGAGTATGCAAATTAACCCAATAAAGATGGCGGTTGATTTGCATACACAGGTGCTGAGCAGCCGGGAGCCTCTGGGCAGCGTGGAAAAGCAGAAAGGCGGATCCCGGCAGAGTGAAGGCAGAAAGGCAGCTCTGGGCTGGAGCAAAGGTGGTGCCAGCAGCCAGGGAAAGAAAGGCCCATTCTTTGTGCATCAGGCCTCTAGTAACTACACAATTAAAAGACATAGTTGGGTGCCTTACACTAGATATCTTTCTTTAGCAACATGTGAAATATTTATTTTTGTGATCATTAATAGGCACTTAAACATTTTTCTATCAGATTAAATCAAATGAATTATATTATGGCTCTCATTTTTTCCTCTGTGCACTTTTTATGTGTCTGGATTGGAAAATAAAGAAGCTTTGTGAGTTGCATAACCTGTTACTTTATAAAAAAAAAAAGACACAGATCAACACAATTCCATTGGCCACATAGTAGTAGTGGGCTTATTTTTGCTTTGAGTAAATAAGATAATGAAAAATTACTATGTTAAACGTTTTGGTTAAATTTATCTTAAAACTGTCATTTCATTTAGATGAGTATGACTAAAATGTATCAGAATATATTGAAAAGACTCAGAGTTATAAAGAGAAAATGATTATGTACCGTAAAGAATTTAGTAATAAAGAATCAACTTTTATAGTTAACTAGAGGCCCCAGTGCACAAAATTCATGCGGGGGCGGGTGGGGGGGCATCCCTCAGCCCAACCTGTTGGATCAGGCCTAAATGGGCAGTTGGACATTCCTCTCACAATTTGGGACTACTACCTTCCCACTCACCTACCCTTCTGCCTGATTACCTCTAAATACTTCTGCCTGTCATCCTGATCACTCCGTAACCACCTCCCTGCTGACCTGACTGCACCCAACTGCTCTCCCCTGCAGGCTTGCTCCCCCCCCCCCCAACTGCCCTCTTCTGCCAGTCTGGTTGACCCCAACTGCCCTCCCCTGCTGGCCATCTTGTGACAGCCAACTTTGACCACATGGCAGTAGCCATCTTATGTGAGGGCGTGTGGATCAATTTCTATATTACCTCTTTATTATATAGGATTATTATTAATTCTGTCATAGCTTATGCTTTCAGATTCTTTCATTACATACATGGTTAGAGGATTTTGAAACACATAAACAAGTTAAACTCCCAAAAAGATGAAATTAGATTTTAGGGAATTTCTCACCCAAATTAGCAACCATTGCACATAGTTATTTAGTGTCAGAGCTAGGTCTATGTTCTGTGTCATTAAATTTATTTTTCAGTCTTGCTCAAATTTTTTCCTCATTTTATACACCAGAGAAAAAGGGCACTCATGTAATAATTTTTATCATATTGTTTATTGCTCCAGAATCAGTCCCTTGTTTATTATGAAAAAAGAAAAAAACAACACATAATAATAACCTTGCTACTTTTACTGTCCCAGAAGAGAATTAGTGTTTTCTTCTTGCAGGATCCCTGTGGACTTCAGAAGAGCTTAGGAACCTGGTATAAGAATCCAAGTACTTAGCATTCATAGCATACCTTAACGGAGTGAGCAGTTCATTTCCACCGGTAAGACGAAAGGTTTTTCATCGCTTAAAAAATATCAGATATTATAACCTTGAATCTCAAATTAGATTATGTACTTTAATATTTAAACCTGAGATAGAAATTTCTAGTTAACTTAGAGTTGAATTAAAAATTGAATGAGAGAAATCCAGGGAAAAAGCAGGGATAATAGAAAAAAAATATTTAAGTATTTAGATAGATTAGCATATGAGAAATGTGACTTAATTCCTTTGACGAAAGATAACAGAATAAAAGGAGTAGAAATAAGACACTATATTTCAAATTTAGGAAACTTATTAAATGAAGAGAAAATTACCTACTACTCATCCATTGAGTATATGTCATACTAAAATCATATTTTTTCTCATAAAAGGATATAAACAAATTTTAAGTTTATTTTACATGGTAGCTAATTGATCTAAAAGCTACTTCAATTTGTGTTTGTTTGTTTTTTTTCAACTATATTATGGCCTGCTTAAACTTGTGGCTTTGTAAAAGAATTCAGCTACATGAAGATGTTTATTTTGTGTTGCTTCTAGTGGATAGCATTTCCAAATGTATGGCATATCACAATGAGTGTGTGATATAGGCAAGTGCAAAGTGCTTGGTTTGGAGAGAGAGCACCCTGCACTTTAATCCTTGCTCTGATAGTGACAGGGATCAAGTTACAGGTCAGGGTGGCTCTCAGTTTCCTCACCTACCAAAGAGTGCTGAGTTACTTTGCAGGTTGCTATGTAAGTTACATAAGATAATTTAAGCAAGGTTTGCAACACTGAGTAGCCCTTTAACAATCTGTGGCAAGCTGCCCTTAGGGCTTTCCTCCCTTTCAAGCTTAGTGTTTGCATTGCCTTTCTCAGGAATGTCTAGTGCTTTCTGTTTTCTGACTGTGAGAAGGTTTAGGGATTCATGTGACTTTAGAGTCCCAGAATGATCATGTTTTGCTAAATATTGAAATCTAATATTTGCTTTCTAACATCTGTTTCTCAAGTTGAAATTCGTTAGATGTAACACAATCAGTTCTAATGTCCTTAAATGTGAGCCAGTGGAAATGTCTGTTTAAAAAGCATCTTCAATAAGGAAGATAAATCCCATATATTTCGTCTATCATTCCTCCAGCTCCCTCCAGTGAAGTAGATAATTGCTCAAATGGGACATAATTTGAATTAAAATATACCATCATTTATAAACCACTTTGTGTACTTCAGGTAAAATCAGAGAAATCAAGAGCTATAAGAAGGTTATTATGGTCAAAATTATCAGAAGAATTTAAGCAAACTTTTCTTATTTTACTGTTATGCCCAGAGTCAAAATGCAATAACAGAAATGTATTCTTAAAGTTACTTTTTTAAGGTTCTTGATGCCATAGAATATTAGGATTCCCTGGGTTTAATCTCACGGGAAAGGTATTTAAATATGTCTTAAGTGTATATAACAAACACAGATAACTATATGAAGAGTACTTAGCTTCTGGTTTGGTGCTCATTTATTACTCAATGCATTGAGAAAATCTGATTTTACAACCCTCTATTAATATTTTGTAGTTATATAAAATTTAGAAGTCATATATCATATAGATGTATCCTTCACATATAATTAAAACACTTTAATAAACATTTTAATACATCCCATAAATAAGCTGAAATCACACCATGTTCATATTGTCAATAAGATAGGCCTGAAAATTTGGTTAATCTAAGTTATTCTTTGGTTTGGAAAGATACTTTTTTAAGATTACGCTGTAATAGGTGCTAAATTGAGATATTAATACAGGGTTTTAGAGAACAAATATAATGTTCTTAATTTTCCACTATTATATTATCTCAGACACATCAATTGAGTAAAAGTTAGAACTATAATGTTGCTGAAATTTCTCCTCTATATAACATTTAATGTGTTTGTAATGGATACCTTTAGTACACTACATATTGGTATATTTTTCTAAAGTTACTTGCATATTTTTTCAATGTGCTTCTCCTAATCTGCCTAATTCTTCTTTTGTTCATGAAACCCTTTGGTAAGTATTTTTAAAATATATATGACCCATGGATGAGAAAGAGAGAGAGAGAGAGGGAGAGAGAGAGAGAGAGAGAGAGAGAGAGAGAGAGAGAGAGAGAGAGAGAGAGAAAAGAAGGGACAGAGAGAAAATTTTAAACAGAAATAAATACCTTGTGATGCCCCCAAAATACATATTTATAGTATGAATTGATTATTTTATGTTACTTTATTAATTTAACTATTCAAACTAAACTGAGAATTATTATAAGATATTTGAGTGTGGCCGAAACCTGTTTGGCTCAATGGATTGAGTGTAGGCTTGGGGACTGAAGGGTCCCGGGTTCGATTCCAGTCAGGGGCATGTACCTTGGTTGCGGGCATATCCCCAGTAGGGGGTGTGCAGGAGGCAGCTGATCGATGACACTCTCTCATCGATGTTTCTAACTCTCTGTCTCTTTCCCTTCCTCTCTGTACAAAGTCAGTGAAATGTATTTAAAAAAAAAAAAGATATTTGTGTGTGTTCTCAAGGCTATTCTGAGTTGTCTGTATTTACCTCTGTAAATATTACTAAATGCATTGAGTAATAAATGAGCACCAAACCAGAAGCTAAGTACTCGTCATATAGTTATCTGTGTTTGTTATATACACTTAAGACAAGTTGAAACTTAATGCAATTATGTATTTTTTTACTCTAGAATTCTCTAAGAATTTAAATGAGCATTTTGTTTGTGGGAGTTGGTATACCCACATTTGAAAAGCTATTTATTATCTGTATTTACAAAGTCTTCCACATAGATATGGAAAATAAAGACATGGAGTTTTCTTTTTCTAAAAATAATTTCTAGCAGATTTTTTCCCTATTTTTTCTTGATGTAGGAACATCTCAATATGACAAATATGTTGTGTGTTTCATGTCACAAATATAAATCCTTGTTATGTCCCCGGCCCTGTACACTGCAGATTTTTCATTCTTCAGTCTGTTACACACTGAAGAAAAAACAAGTATTACAGTCCTGGCCCTAACCAGTTTGGCTCAACTGGATAGAGTCTTGGCCAGGGTTCAGTTCTGTTTTGGGGCACATGCTCAGGTTACAAGCTCAATTAGAAGGCAACCAATCAATGATTCTCTCTTATTATTGATGTTTCTATCTCTCTTTCCCTCTCCCTTCCTCTCTGAAATCCATATATATATATATATATATATATATATATATATATATATATATATATTTTTTTTTTTTTTAAAGAATTACAGCCCTAAAATCTGGCTCCTAAATATGGTGGATGCAATTTTTCATTTTGTTTAAATCATGAAGACTTTGAGTGTAGATACAGCTGACTCTTCAACCATTCTTGAGTCACAGGGAAATATACCAAAAATGAACACTACTTGGTGGCTTATATTGTAATTTTACTCTTTTAGCAACAGCATCTAGAAATTATATAATCTATTATTGGGTAACTTTTTATAATAACTTTAATGATTCCTTAAGAAACTATAATATATTAAAGAAATGGCCATGATTTATTTTTGACATACACGAGTCTTAAAAATATGCCCAAGGATTTTGCAAGGATAAATAGAAAAACAATCTTACATTGGCATTTAATTTAATTTGGAAAATCATTAACAGTATGATAAATTCTGTAGGCCTAAATGTACAGATTGGTTACAGACATATCTAAAAAGAAAACTTAAAAACAAAACAAAAAAAAACAAGCTTGTGTTTTATTATGATTTATAATAAAATAAATTATTTATTTTATTAGTATTTATTATGATTGTTTTATTATGAGTCCACCTCCAGAAATATATCTGTTTTCTGTTCACCAGTGTTCTAGATGTGCTAATGGAAAGGGATACTAGCCAAAAGGAGGATACACATGGTTTGGTTAGAAAGGGTTACACCATACAGCAAGCTGAAAGGTAAGTCTAACTTAGCCCATTTTCTAGTCATCTGGGAACAATTTGAACACAATTATCTTTTACATTGTTTTTCTCATTTAAGTACAATTCTTACTTTTATACAATCCTGTGATATGTGTGGTTGCTTTCATTTTAACAATTGTAAACATTAATGAAGGGCATTTCATACACACTGTAGAAAATCTAGAATTAGTATTCAGATGTATACTTTCTATTATAAATTTGTACTAAAATTTCAATATTTATTCTTATTTGTATATTTAAAATGATGAGATATAAAACTAAATGGCAAATTGAACAGAAAATAGATTGAAAATTAAACCACATAAATTGATGCAATTTCTAACATGACACATTTAGCCAACCATCTAATAAAAATTCTTTAATTTAACAGGATAATATGTCCATTGGCTCCAGCTTGTTCATCACTGCCTAGTCCCTCCAAGGGATTTCAATATGTCCTTCTAAAAAATAAGTAAGAGAATATAATAGGGTGGATTCTGTTTTTTTAAAAAATGTTGCTTTAAAAACTATGTATAAAAATAGAAATGGCAAACTTGACATCAGACTTAAATTTATATAGCATTCAGATGAAAAATATGACCGAAGTCACTATGTTTATATTGATGGGCTTCACAAATAATTTTGAGGTACAAGTCTTTTTGTTCTTACTATTTCTAGAAATCTATCTTTTTACTCTCATAGGAAATTTGGGAATGGTTTTCTTGGTTACTAGGGATTCTCGGCTCCACAACCCCATGTACTATTTTATTAGTGTATTATCCTTCTTGGATGCTTGTTATTCTTCAGTTGTCACCCCAAAGATGTTGGTCAATTTCCTGAAAGAAAATAAAGCCATTTCCTATCTCGGCTGTGTAGCACAAATGTTTCTCTTTGTTACTTTTGGGACCACAGAATGCTTCCTCTTGGCTGCAATGGCATATGACCGCTATGTAGCAATTTATAACCCTCTCCTGTATTCTGTCAGCATGTCACCCAGGGTCTATGTGTCACTCATCATTGCTTCCTATGTTGGTGGCATTCTGCATGCTTCCATACACACAGCGGCCACCTTTAGCCTTTCCTTCTGTGCATCCAATAAAATTAGACATGTCTTTTGTGACATCCCTCCTCTCCTTGCCATTGCTTGTTCTGACACACACACAAACCAGCTTCTACTCTTTTACTTTGTGGGCTCTATTGAGATCGTCACCATCCTGATTGTCCTGATCTCCTATGGTTTTATCCTGTTGGCCATTCTGAGGATGCATTCTGCTGAAGGGAGGAGAAAAGTCTTCTCTACATGTGGCTCTCACCTAACTGGAGTGTCAATTTATCATGGAACCATCCTCTTCATGTATGTGAGACCGAGTTCCAGCTATGCTTTGGACCATGACATGATAGTGTCAACATTTTACACCATTGTGATTCCCATGCTGAATCCCATCATCTACAGTTTGAGGAACAGAGATGTGAAAGAGGCAATGAAAAGAGTGTTTGGGACAAATGGGTGTATGAATACAGTATGAGTTGACACAAGTCATTAAATGGAAACAAATTAAGATATGTTGATTGTCTCAATATCAAAATAATAATTTATTTTTGTTTTAGTGTAGACCTTTTTATATAAAGAACATAGTCACACCTCCACCTGTAGTGTTTCCACACATGCAGGAAAAATGTCATCCATTTGCTTCCTACTTAATTCTCAGATAAACACACACACAGTTATAAATATATGCTGACAGTGATTGTATTAGTTGTCAGGGTTGCCATAGCTAAGCACCACAGACTTGTGACTTAAACATCAGAAATTTATTTTTCACTATTCTAGAACCTAGGAATCTTAGATCAAATTAAAGACTGCACTGATCTTTTCTGGGGCTTTTTCTCTTCATTTGTTGATAGTTATCTTCTCTGTGTGTCTTCACATCATCATTTCTCTGAGTATTTCTATGTCCTGGCACCTCTTCTTATAAGGACACCAGTCATTGGATTATAGGCCAAACTAAAGACATCATTTTAATTTAATTATTTATACAAAGACTCACCAAATACAGGCACATTTTGAGATCAGAATATTGACATATGAATATTGGTATATAGTGTGTATATATATATATATATATATATATATATATATATACACATACAGTCACTGATGCACTTAATCTTTGCTTTAAAATGTATAATGTCGACTTCCATCTCATATTACTCAAATTGGATGGGTTCCAATGATCAAAATTATTAGTAACTTTATAAATTACACCTCACTACCTTAAGCATATACTACCCAATCAATCACAAAATCACAGTTCACATATTCCCAGATCACTTTCCATGGAATCATTGATTTACACTCCAGTCCAAAACAATGTTCTCCATCCTGAAGACCACAGATGTGTTTAATTTCTATGCTGATTAATGAGGATGTATTTATCTCCTTTTTATCATTCTATCAAGAGCATGAATACAAAACCTATTCTTTAATTTCTCATAGAATACAGAGACTATACATTAGCTTTTATGAAGTTTATACTTAAACTCAAAAATGACAAAAGCAGGATAATTAGGGTAGTCAGTTCTTTGGCTGGGAGTTTGACTCTTGCCACACCTGAGCCCAAGCCCATCTTTATGAATAAAAACAACAATAACACAGACTTGTACAAAATATTTGCTAAAGAGCTATCCAGTAGAGAACATGTTTCTAGATTATATAAAGAACCTAAAACAAAATATAACAATACTAAATGGGCATACACTTGAACAAATATTTCACCATAGAAGATACACAGATTGTTACTAAGTCCATGAAAAAAAAATGCTAAGTACTATCCTATGTTAGGGAAAGAAATACAACTTAAAAACAACATGATCCTATATGCCTATTAGAATGAGTGAAATTAAAAGTATAATAGTTAACTGATAATATAAAGTGATTTATTGAGGATACAGAGCAACTGGAACTTCCATTCTTTCCAGGTAGGATTGCAGATGGTGCAGCCACTTTAGCAAACAATCTCACAGTTTCTTATGAAGTGAAACATACTACTACACCATATGACTTCATGATCTGATTCTGCCATTTACCCAAGAAAAATGTAAATATAGATGAATGCAAAGATCTGGGTTCTGATTTTTATAGTGCCTATATTCACCGTATTTCCAAACTGAAAGCAATCCAAATGTCCATCAAAGATAGAACAAATAATTAACTGTGTTGCATCCATAAAATGAAATACTGCTCAGCAATTTAATAAGAATAATGCCATTGATATATTCAAGTACATGGATGAATCTCAAATATCTTGTGCCCATGGGAAGAAGGCAAATTCAAAAGGTGACAGACAATGTGATTCTACTGATATCACATTCTGAAAAATGCAAAATTCTAAAAATGGAGAACACATCTGTGATTGCCAAATAGACTACATAGTGGTATAATTGAACTTTTTAGAATGATGAAAATGTTATATAACTTGATTATACAATAATTATACAATTCTATGAGTTTGACAACATTCATATAACTGGCAGCTATACGTAGTGGGGTTTTATTAACTTATTAATGTATATAAAAACTTAACCCTAACTTCAAAACCTAGATATTACATAAATTAATTTTTGCTTCAAAATAGAAATTTCCTTAGTAGGGGAGATATGACTAGAAAAAAAGTTTAAGGGAGGCATCTGGATACTGTCAATATTTTACTTGTTAGTTTTAGTTTTATTTATAGGATTATGGTCAGATTATGGAAATTTATCAAGGTGTATACTTCATACAAGTACTTTCCTGAATATATTTTTTCTTCATTAAAAATTATAGGATGACCCTGACCAATTTGGTTCAGTGGAAGGAGCGTCAGCCTACAGACTGAAAGGTCCCAGGTCCGATTCCGGTCAAGGGCATGTACCTTGGTTGCAGGCACATCCCCAGTAGGGAGTGTGAAGGAGGCAGCTGATTGATGTTTCTTTCTCTTCAATGTTTCTAACTCTCTATCTTCTCCCTTCCTCTCTGTAAAAAAAAACAATAAAATATATATATTTTTTTTAATTAAAGAATGAATCAAATCCTTATTTTCTTGCAAATTTTCTAATAAACTTAATAAGCCCTCAATAATTGAAATGTTCTTTAAATGTCTTATCTTCTAATTGATTATCCTATTATTAGGAATGTTTAAAATTTTTGATACATATCATTTTATATTGGTATGAATGTTTTGGGCATTTTGAATATTATAGTTTAGGATTTTTCTCAGTTTCTCTCAAACTGTTAACTTTCTTCATTTCAATTTTTTTTCTCCTTATCTCTCTTTTCTTTCTCTTTCCTTAACTGTGCTTTCAAGTTGCCATACATCCTAATTCACTGCCAGTGGGAATGTAAACTGATATGGACAACAGGATAGAGGTTCCTCAAAAAATTAAGAATTGAGTTACTCTATGACCCAGTAACCCATCTTCTGGGTATCTACCAAAAACATTTGAAAACATTTATTTGCAAAGCCATATGGACCTCTGTTTTCAATGTACTAGTACTGTTCACTGTGGCCAAGACTTGAAAACAACCAAAGTGTCCTTTAGTAGATGCTCGGCTAAAGAAGATGTGATATAGCCATGGCCAGGTGGCTCTGTTGGTTGGAGCATCATCTCATATACCAAAAGATTGGGGGATTGATTACCAGACAGGGCACATATCTGCACTGCAGGTTTCATCCTAGGTTGGGTCTTGTATAGAAGGCACCCTATAGATGTTTCTCTCTCAAATCACTTTCCCCCTTCTTCTCTCCATCTCTCTCTAAAACCAGCGAACATATCCTCAGGTAAAGGTAAAACAGAATAAGTGCTACATATATACAATGGAATACTTCTTAGCCATAAAAAATGATATATTTCTCTTTGTGACATCGTGCATGGAACTTCAGAATATCATGTTAAGCAAAATAGGTAGCCAGAAAAATCTAAGAACCTATGGTTTCACTCATATGTGGAATACAAAGCTAAAACTCATAGACAGAGACAATAATATTATGGTTACCAGAGGAAAGGGGGTACGTAGTAAATGGTAAAGTGGGCCAAATATATGGTGACAGAAGATGCTTTGACTTTGGGTGGTAAGCACACAATGTATCATGTATCATAGAATTGTACACTTGAAGCCTATATAATCTTGTTAGCCAATGTCACCCCAATAAATTTAATTAAAGCATAAAAAACAAGTACAATAAGTATAGATGCCAAAAACACCTAACATCGCTATTATCAGGAAAATACAAATAATCATTTGTAAATTATATCAGTATAATCAGAGGACTGAGGACTAATTATTTAAGAAATATCAACATGTAGTAAATTATTCCACAACCATGTACTTTTTGTTATTGAGTAAATCATCATGTTGCTATTTTAAACCAGAAGATAATTGGGACATGTTCCCCTTGGGGCAGCTCTTATATTTTTCAACAGTTGAGAAAGCAGATATAAATAATCTAAATGAATCATACTTACAGTGTCCTCAAACCTGCTTTTCTTATTACACAGGTAAGAAGAGAAAATGCCAGTATTTACAAAATATTTTATGATGTGGGACCTAAAATGGTAAGATCAAATATTACAAAGTCCCCAGTATTAAACCCTTTAGTTGCTGTCTATCAGATAGGTAAATAAATGTAACAAAAAATATATAAACTATTGATTTTAGGTTTGTAGACTTACAATAGTAAGATTTTTTTCCAAATCAAGTGTATGTTTTTATTTTTCTCATTGAAGAAGAAAGATCAGATTAAACAAGGACACACAGAAAATTCATCAGTAGAAAGCAAGAAAACTTTTGGCCAAATCAGCTATTTTGCTCTAATGAATAAACAATCAATTATCCTTTATTTTGCTATATTTTGTGATATAGAAGCCACTTCAAGCTCATGTTATTTCATAATGTTTCTCTAATCTTAATGCTTGAACTTTATCTAAATAAATATAAAGAACCATGTTTTATTTCGGTGAGAGTGGTAAGTGGGGAGATCAGTTACAGAATGAGACCAAAGTATTATGGGGGAGTGTAGAATTGTGAAAAGTGCATGCATTCTGAAGGAGACCTAGGATTGAATATTGGCTCTGGTTCTTATTAGCTATGGAGAGTCACTGGAAAGGGAAAATAAAGCAATGTGGATAAAAGTGTAATTGCTACATGTGCTCAATGCATGGCTGTTATTATTTTTCTCTTCCTTTGCCAACTTGGTGTTTCCATGTTGAGGCAAAGATATTTTTAAATTTTGTAACTTCTATTAAAACAGTATTTCTAGAACTGGTTTTGCATTGATTTTAAAAGTTGATGGAGTATTATTAAGTTCTTTAAGAATCGTAGACATTTTTTTGTTATGTCTGAGTTATTTCAATATTGACTCAGCTTTACCCAGTATAAATTTTATTTTGGCTTCTAGTAGAAATATCTAATTCAATTAAAGTTTTGCTGAGTTGTTTAACATTTTAGTCTTTCACTATCTGACCTGCGTAAATTAAGCCCACAGTAAGGTAGCAAATGGAATCATGGTGAGTTCTGTGTGTAGAGGGGGAAAAAATCATAACTATGATAGAATAATGTTTCAGTATGTATTAGTAATCACAAAACAAAATTTAAATATAGCTAAAGAATGAAATACCTAGCTTAAGGCTCTGGTCACATATATTTTTAAATGATTAGTTTCAATAGTTTTTTAACTCAATATTTGCTATTGTTTTAAAAATAAATACATCTGATAAAAAAAGTTCAATTATATAGTCATCTTAAATTTGTAACCAAAAATTTGACCTACTTAAAGGAAATTTCTTTATATATTTATTGCATAATATATTTGATTAGTCTGCATGGCTATATGCTATTATGTCTGGTTGGTCATTCAAATATATTACTATTTTTAAAAAGACTAAAGTGTGAAGGAAAATTCAAATCTCACACATGGCATTTAATCATGAACCTGGGCAATAAACACATACTTTCAGGTCTAAATTCTATGTTATTTGTCTTGAACAGGTATGTCATTGAACTGATGTCAAGAATTGAAGTGAAGCTGATCTTTTTCTTGTGAATCTTGTTCATATTTTTTTAAAAATAGATTTCATCATATTAATCAAAGTTTATATTTTATTTTTTAATTTGGCTTAACTCAATTGTGACCCATTATCCTTTAAAAATATCTTAAGTTGTTCTTATAGATACACCTAAGAAGATCTAATAGTGTTAGAAAAATTTAGAGATTAGCTCATAAAATGTTCATGGCTACTCTGTAGAACCAACATGATTCAGTACACTCTCCATTGAACAGAATTGTCAAGATTCAACTTTATTAACACATTTTGTCTTTTAATATTCATTCTAATATTATAGAATAAATATTAATGCTCCCAGTCTATAGGTGAGTATAATATAGAAATCATTTTATACCATTTCTGAAAGGTCTAGAATGCTGAAATTCTATTCCAATGCTCCATGCACTGACACACTATTTCATGTGAGTCTATGTCAAAAGAAAATTATTTTTTAACTAATCACTTGGTGTTTTAATGTTATTTAATAGAAAGATAGCTAATAAAATGCAGTTATAAATTAATGAGTTAACCTGATGGTTTTATAAATGATATGAATTCACCTAGTGAATTGACACCCATCATTTTCATTTGATTTTACAGGGAGTGACATGGACAATTGACCCACTGTCATGTCCCTGTCTGTGACCTGCAACTGGGACCTTTTATATTGCCAAAAATAAATATGAGGATACAGCTCATGTTCCCCTATTTCACAATATTGAGTCAGAATTCTTTTTATCCTTTTTGTAAATGAATTGTAATTTTACAAATATCTTTAAGTTTTTCCATGAGGTTTCAACATGAAGAATGCCACAGACACTGACATTACTATGTTTGTATTGAAGGGTTTCACAGACAATCTTGAATTGCAAATTATCTTATTCTTCCTGTTTCTAGCAATCTACCTGTTTACTCTGATGGAAAATTTAGGGTTACTTGTGTTGGTCATTGAATATTCCAGACTCCACAACCCCATGTACTATTTTCTGAGTGTATTATCATCTGTGGATGCCTGCTTTTCCTCGGTAATTACACCAAATATGTTAGTAAATTTTCTATCAAAGAATAAAGTCATTTCATTCCTTGGATGTGCAACTCAGATGTTTCTCGCTGTTACTTTTGGGACCACAGAATGCTTCCTCTTGGCTGCAATGGCATATGACCGCTATGTAGCAATCTATAACCCTCTCTTGTATTCTGTCAGCATGTCACCCAGGGTCTATGTGTCACTCATCATTGCTTCCTATGTTGGTGGCATTTTGAATGCTTCCATACACACAGCGGCCACCTTTAGCCTATCCTTCTGTGCATCTAATGAAATTAGACATGTCTTTTGTGACATCCCTCCTCTCCTTGCCATTGCTTGTTCTGACACACACACAAACCAGCTTCTACTCTTTTACTTTGTGGGCTCTATTGAGATCATCACCATCCTGATCGTCCTGATCTCCTATGGTTTTATCCTGTTGGCCATTCTGAGGATGCATTCTGCTGAAGGGAGGAGAAAAGTCTTCTCTACATGTGGCTCTCACCTAACTGGAGTGTCAATTTATCATGGAACCATCCTCTTCATGTATGTGAGACCGAGTTCCAGCTATGCTTTGGACCATGACATGATAGTGTCAACATTTTACACCATTGTGATTCCCATGCTGAATCCCATCGTCTACAGTTTGAGGAACAAAGATGTGAAAGAGGCAATGAAAAGAGTGTTTGGGAAAAATGGGTTTAAGAAAAAAAAGTGTTTTTACAGTTAAAACTAAAAAAGTTGAGAGTGATGTTCTGTGCCTCAATATAAAAAGAGATGTGATTAATATTTTTTTAGTTTATTAATGTATTTGTGTTTTTCTGGATATTTTAAAATAAAGATCATAGTCAACCCTCTACCTCTGATATTTTTACATGTAAAAAAGTTATTTTCAACTTGATTCTTAATACATTCTTACTGGCATATGTATATAGTAGATAGGTCCTTATACTGATTGATATAACACAAACATTAGAGTAAATGCATTTTTTAAATTTTTAAAAAATATATTTTATTGATTTTTTACAGAGAGAAGGAAAGAGGGATAGAGAGCTAGAAATGTCGATGAGAGAGAAACATCGACCAGCTGCCTCTTGCACACCCCCTACCGGGAATGTGCCCACAACCAATGTACATGCCCTTGACTGGAATCGAACCTGGGACCTTTCAGTCTACAGACTGACACTCTACCACTGAGCCAAACCGGTTTCGGCTGCGTTTTATTTTTTAAAAAGAATAAGAATACTAAGTGAAATAAGCTAGTCACAGAAGGACAAATACTACATAATATTATTTACATGAGGTATATATTCAATAAAATCGTTAAACACATAAAAGCAGAGAGTAGAATGGTAGTTGTCAGGGACTAGGGGAAGGGGAAATGGTTATTGTTATTCAATAGGTATAAAATTTTAGCTATGAAAGATGATTACATTCTAGAGACATAATATGCAACACTGTGCCTATAGTTAGTATCACTGTATGGTACACTTAAACATTTGTTAAGAGGTTATATCTCCTGTTAAGTGTCTTTACCACAATAAAACGAAATAAAAGCACTTGGAAAATAGAAAAAAAGTAGAAATAGTTAATACTAGTAGTTGTTTTCTCTGGATGGGTGGAAGGAATGGGAATGAGAGAGGTTTAATCAATGAAAAATAAGCTTATATTTAATTATATATTGCTTTAAAGTAATGAATCTTATAAGATAAAACTGTTGTATGATATAAATAATAAAAATGTGGTATTTCTTCTGTAATTTTTCTGCATATTTATGTGTGTGTACATGTAGACAAGTGTGTGGGTTTCTTACAAATATTTTGAAAAGTGAAATCTTGTGATTCACTGATGATGCTTAGTTTTGTCTGCTTGACCTTGACCAGCATAAGTTTATTAAATAGCCTAATTAAGAAATAAAAAATTGCTGAAACTGGTTTGGCTCAGCAGATAGAGGATCAGACTGAGGACTGAAAGGTCCCAGGTTCGAATCTGGTCAAGGGCATGTACCTTGGTTGCGGGCACATCCCCAGTAGGGTTGTGCAAGAGGCAGCTGATCAATGTTTCTCTCTTATCGATGTTTCTTTTCTTTTCTTTTTTTTTTTAAAGGTCAACCATCAGGTGTATTAAGGAGAGGACAGATGGGGCACCTCCAGGAATGCCTCCCATGGGCAGCCACCTTAGTAGTTTGTTGGGGTTAAGGAGCTCTCCTCCGGCAAAGATGAGCTCCAGAGCTGCTTGGATGTCCCCCTCCCCAGTGGCCTCTAGGGACCGCAGGCTCAGCTCATCATCCTGAATGCCCATGTCGTGCAGCTGCTGCAGCTGGGGCTGCCACTGGCTCTGAAGGTTGGGCTGCCCAGAGGCCTACAGGGCATGCTGTAGGGCTTGGCTGAAGAGATCATTGGTGATGGGCGTCCCCGACTGGACACCAGAGGACATTGGTGAGGTCCCGGAAGAATGGCCCTGGGTGCCAGGAGTCGGCGTGTGAGAGCTGCTCTCTGGAGTGCTGGCCAGGGCCAGTGCAGTGGCCAGCTCACTCTGGGTGATGGGTCGGGGTCCGGCAGCTCCACTGTACCCCAAGGAAGCTGGGCCAGAGCTGGTGCGCTGCTAGAGGGCATGGACCTGGCTCTTGGGTGAAAGTCGTCCTCATCATCAGAAAGCCCCTCAAACAGGAAACCACCTGGCATGTCCCGGTAAGAGCTGGAGGGTGTGCTCCGGGAAGAGGAGTCCGCCCCCGGTAGCGGCGTGCTGCCTGCCACCGAGTGCAGAACCAGGACAATGGCATTGACTAGGGCTGGGTGAGCAGGTACCAACGTATCAAGCATGTTGGGATCAGCAAAGACAGAGAAAAGATCTTTGTCCTGGAGAACCCCAAGAGCAATGGGGTCACTGCTGAGGCCTGGGGTGGCCACAATGATCTGATCCAGAGATTCCTTATTGCTGAGCATCTTAAAGACTTCCTCCCTGTAGGAAGAGCTGCTTTGCAAGGCAGTGTGCAGCACCCGGAACTCCCGCAGGGCAGCCACTTTGTCCACAGGTTCTGGTTTCTGATCAGGCTCTGGCCAAGACTTGCGAAGAACATGGATTGTGGACCCAGGTTGAATGCCATAGAAGTCAAGGGTCTGGTCATCTTTTAGCTTCCGGCCACAGTAGATTAGATCAATCAGCTCAGGGTCTGGAACGGACTCCTGGAGTTTGCCAGCAATAAGCTGCTTCAGAAATGAAATACTATAGCCCCCCAGTGAGTATTCTCCCAGTTCTGTCTCTGGCAACCGAAGAATAGACTTTGGGGCAAGTGGTTGGTCAGCCAGTTTCACCGCCAGGTGCCAATCTGAGAGAGACATCCTCTCTCTTTCACGCTCTCTCTTTCTCCCCTACCATAGTAGCTCATTTAATCCTCACAATCGTTCCCTGAGGCAGGCATTCTCGTCCACCTATTACAGACCAGGCAAGCAAGACCCAGAAATTCACTGGCACAAGGTCACCAGCAGCTAGTAGTGGGGAAGACACTCACTTTGGCTACAACTCCACCGCTCCCATGGGACCAGCTAACTTGTCACATAAGTCAGGCCCCCGTGCCCCGGGGCCCAGTGCCCCCACCCGTCCCCTCATCGATGTTTCTAACTCTCTATCCCTCTTTCTTATTCTCTGTAAAAACTCAATAAAATATATTTATTTAAAAAAAGAAATAAAAAATGAAAAATAATTCTTGTGCAATAATAATATGACTCAAATGAGAGATTGTGTTGTGGAATTAAGCATCAATACCAGTAGGAAGTATAAAAGAGTTTTAAAAAATCTTTATAATATTATAGGAATGCTAAATAGATAAAGTTGGCAGAGCCAATGAGGGAATGAAAATATTGTTAACTAGTGGTCCAGTGCACAAAATTCATGCCGAGGGGTGTGTGGGGGGGTGACCTTTAGTATAACCTTCACTCTCTCCAATCTGGGACCCCTCAGGTGATGTCTGACTACAGATAGTTGAAACATCCCTCTTGCAATCTGGGGCTGCTGACTTCTAACTGCTCACCTGCCTATCTGCCTGATTGCCCCTAACCACTCTGGCTGCCATCCTGCTTGCCCTCAACTGCCCCCCTTGCCGTTTTCTCTCCTCCAATGACCCCAACTATCTTCCTCTGCCAGCCCAGTCACCTCCAACTTCCCTCCCCTGCAGGCCTGGTCCCCCCAAACTGTCCTTCCCTGCAGGCCTGGTCACCCCCAACTGCCATCCTCTACTGGCCTGGACACCTCCAACTGCCCACCCTTGCAGGCCTGGTCCCTCCCAACTACCTTCCCCTGTTGGTTATCTTTGACCACATGGGGGCAGCCATCTTATGTGTTGGAGTGATGGTCAATTACCTCTTTATTAGGATTGAGCACAGTACAATCTGACTGTGTCTTTGCTCACATGAAAGGCAATAGCCATTGGTCATTATAGAGGAAGCTACCACATAATCTTCATGGGACTATTTGGAATCTGAAAAGAACCTCAGGGATTTAAATTCATTATACTGATAACTTGAAGTTGTTAAAAAATCTCCTTATTGTTCACAGTTTGTCTGTTTCTTCATTAATTTTTTAGCTTAAAACGTGAGGTAACCTTCTTAGTCATACCAGGATGTAAAAGCACAGTTGTGTCCTGCCTTAAAGTACAGAATATTCTAGAGAGTGATATGTAAGGTATCACTGCTTCTTTATTAAAGTTAAAGTTATATTAAAAGTAGATTAAGACACAGGAAACAAAAATCTTTAAAATCACATAACTAAATTATATATCTAACTAATATAATTTAAATAAAAAATATATTCAATCTTCTTACAACCATTCACATTTTGAATTTATGTTGTATATCACCTAATATTTATGACAAATACACTAGGCCTTGTTCTTTTTTTTTTTTCTTTTTTTTTTTTAATTGATTTCAGAGAGGAAGGGAAAGTGAGAGAGAAGTAGAAACATCAATGATGAGAGAGAATCATTGATTGGCTGCCTCCTGCATGCCCCATACTGGGCCACAACCCAGGTATATGGCCCAACTAGGAATCGAACTGTGACCTCCCCATTCATAGGTCTCTGCTCATCCACTAAGTCACATTGGCTGAGCCCAAGGTCTTGTTCATGTTGTAAGAATAGAGATGCTGTCTTTAATCTACTCCAAAGCATTGACATTAAAATTGAATATTGGGGCCGAAACCGGTTTGGCTCAGTGGTGGAGAGTCGGTCTGCGGACTGAGGGGTCCCAGGTCTGATTCCAGTCAGGGGCATGTGCATTGGCTGCAGGCACATCCCCGATGGTGTGTGTGTGTGTGTGTGTGTGTGTGTGTGTGTGTGTGTAAGAGGCAGCTGGTCGATGTTTCTCTTTCATTGACGTTTCTGGCTCTCTATCTCTCTCCCTTCCTCTCTGTAAAAAAATCAATAAAATATATTTAAAATAAAATAAAATAAAATAAAATAAAATAAAATAAAATAAAATAAAATTGAACATTGGGGCCAGAACCTGGTGCTTTTATTAGATTTCCTCCATCTCAAGGGCCAGCAACACTTCCCAAATATAGGGGTGCAATTTGAAACAAAGAATGGAATCAGTGCATGTGATTGTTATTCAATATGATTATCTAAGAGAGTCCCTAAGCTATCTACACAATTCTCATTCTTTGGGTGAAAGTTTTGGATGGAGACTAGATTAATGAGCACTTAATTTGTCTTTCCAGGGGGGAATTAGAGCTTTGGGAATTCTGGTTGTCATGTTTGAGGAATGGGACTACATACAAATGTATTTCAGTATGAAGGTGTTCAGGGATTAAAACTCTTTAACATGCTTCCTGGAGCAACCTTAGGAGGAGGTCTCAGCAGATCTTTGTGTACAGGTAGGTTAAAGCAAATAGTCATTACTAATTCTGGCTGTTGGACCAAGTATCTTGGAAGCTGAGTAATTCAAATCAGATCCCAGGACCAAAATGTTATCTGCTCTGTTCTCTTTTCTCCACTTGCCCACTGATTGCTAAGTGGAAGTGATGGTGGTATGACTTAAAAAATAGTGTCCAGCATCCCCACTGGTAAATTGGACTGCTTAAGCATTTAGACAGAATAATGAATAGTCATTACAGGGAGTATATTTCACCTTAATATAAAAAAAAGAATGTTTTTTAGAACTGGCAGAATTGATGAATGTTTTAGAGGGCACTCTACACCAGATAGAAAACTTCTCAAGTGTCTATGTCATATAAGATCTATGTCTTCAAGAGAGACCTACAAAATTACTTACTATCAAGAAAAACAACTTGTTCTCCCCTTCTTTCTTTTGGCATTGCTCAGGGTGATAAACCTTAGGATGAAAAAATTCCCTGATGTCAACAATTAGTTGCTGATAGAACACTGAGAACTCCTATCAGGATGCAGTGTTTGTTCCTAACACAACCTATCTCTAAATAAATTTAAGACATACTCTACAGTTAGAATATATAATCTCAATTAAACATAGAGTAATCTCAATGAAACATAGTTTTGAAATTATATCAGAAGCTAATTAAAATTAATCTGTACTATCATGTCTTATAAAAATATAAGATAAAATGATTAAAACTATGTATATTTTAAAATTTGTATTTGCTGAGAATGTATTAACTTGGTAGACCTATAAACTATTTATATTCAAAAACAAATTAGAAAAATTATTGGTAAGAAAAATAAAATTGTTCTTTTTTTAAAACAATGCTACATGAGACAAAGTTCTGAAGAAACAAGAAAAACTGAGGCAATTCTACAGAAACTTTATTTCAGTGGCATATACTAACTGAAATAAAAAGCAACTCTAGCTTTGCCTTCAGTTACACTGCAGTTGAAGAGGAAATACATAGTAGATAAGGATATAATAATATACTCTCCTTTTCAAAAGCTACTTGTACAAATTCATGGTAGATAATCAATAATTGCTATTGTTGATTCTGCATTTTGTTCTTGCTAGGGATGAATTTATTGAGTATATTATCGCAGAGGAAAACATGCACAGAGTTGCTTGATATGTAGCAAAAAAATGGAATATTTTGATCAATGAGTATTGCATGTTTTCCTGAACACAATGTTTTCTATCAAAAGCTTATTTATGCAGTTCTTTTTTGATGAAGTGCAATACCATCAGATTAGCTCATTAGACATATATCTGATATATGGAACTAAGCATCTTCAAATGAAAACAAATGAACACCACTGTTTTTAAAAGATCAAGTTGTGTGAGAGCACAGCCTCATATGTTTATTAAATATGTAGCTGCATATCCTGTATCCCAGTTTCTGAAATATGCAGAATTATAATTCACTTGCTATTTCTATGTTAACTATAAAGACTTCAGTTAGGTTGAATGGGATACAAGAGCCAAAATAATAAACCAGATTATTTCAAAACATACTGATAACATAAACAACTGGTACCAATTATTTTGCATTCATTGTAACCAGAAACTGTGCCAACTAACCTATACATGTGCATATTCTCATTTAATTCACACAAAACATAAGTAGCAATACTTGAAAAAAAATCACAGCTAGTAATTAGTGAATTAACAAGAAACCAGCCAACTAACCTATCAACTAAGCAAACAAAACATATAAAAGAAACCATAAAACCATACCATTAACCAATATCTTATACAAACTATCTTTGATTCACTTAATCCCATTAAACTTCATTGTTCTGTCACACATTGAAATAATTACATCTATTTTTTAGGACTCTCCTGTAGAATAATGAGATCAACTCTTTCAAAATGCCTTGCACAGCTCTGGGCACAGAGTGGGCACATGATAAATAATATTAGCACTGTTACCCGTTTACTTCTTTACCCAATTAAAACAATGATCAAGCTTTAACAAATCAAAACTATAAGTAATGACTTAAAAAATCAAAACAGCCTAAACTGCTTTTGGCTCAGTGGATAGAGCATCGGCCTGTGGACTGAAAGATCCCAGGTTCAATTCCAGTCAAGGGCATGTACCTTGGTTGTGGGCACAACTCCTGTGGGGGGCGTGCAGGAGGCAGCTGATCCATGTTTCTCTCTCATTGATGTTTCTAACTCTCTATCCTTCTCCCTTTCTCTCTGTAGAAAATCAATAAAATATATATATATTTTTAAATCAAAACAGGCTTTAAACAATTTAAAGGAAGGAGGCATAAGCTGGAAAGAGAAGGAAAGGCTACTAGAACAAAACAATAGAGAAAAATCTGAACAATTAGAAGTTAGATTGATAGGACTGGACTGGCTTATTTGGTAAAAGAAAATATAATTAAGTGAAGAGGACACAGTTTCTGAATAATACTAAGGAACAGTTTTGAGGTGTGATCTATGGGGAGCTAAAACAGAGCAGTGTGATGGAAATTGATAAGGAAAATCTCAGTATCTAAGGAAAATCCCAGAAATTCCCAAGGATGATGATGACAAGATATAGGCTGAAGAGAAGGCCTATGGCAGCTAAGGAAAAAAATAACTGGAAGTCCTTCTGGCTCATCTGTTTCTTACAGGTAACTGTTTTATCATTGGAAACATGGACACACTCACTCTCAGAGGCATGTATATACAAGTATATACATGCATATATCTATATATACATATATATGTACATATATATTCATGCAATTGTAAATGTTAATATAATTAATAAATACATATACATATTAATAAATATAATAATATAAACTGTGTGTATTCATCCAATACAAACTATATTCAGGAGTGACTAAAAATAAATTAGCAGCTTATTCAAACAGTTCTAAGATCCTGAAATTGGTCTCTGGAGATGGCATTTTTAATTTTAAGATTTGAACAAAAATAAACTGATCAACATACACAGGTATATCATAGAATTGTACACTCAAAACATATAATCCAATTAACCGATGTCACTCCAATAAAGTTAATAAAAATACATTTTAAAAATAATTCAAAAGTAATAAAGAACAATAAAAATCAACTAATTTTGCATGAACATTTAACAATATGGCACTGAACAGAGACAAGTTGGTTGTCTATTAATCTTTTTTCATTTTCCTCATTAACTGATGAAAGCAATGAAATCAATGGCCCCAGGGAATCTCTCGCAGGTGACAGAATTCATTCTCATGGGCATCTCACAATATCCGGAGCTCCAGATTCCACTCTTCTTTGTTTTCCTGGTCATCTATGGGCTGACCTTGGCTGGGAACCTGAGCATCATCACCCTCACCAGCGTGGACTCTCGACTTCAGACCCCCATGTACTTTTTCCTCCGGCACTTGGCTGTCATCAACCTTGGCAACTCTACTGTCATTGCCCCTAAAATGCTGGTTAATTTCTTGGTTTCAAAGAAAAGTATATCCTACTATGGATGTGCAGTGCAAATGGGTGGATTCATAGGTTTTACTGCTGCTGAGATTTTAATGCTGGCTGCAATGGCCTATGATCGCTACGTGGCTATTT
Organism: Pipistrellus kuhlii; assembly: GCF_014108245.1. Taxonomy (NCBI): domain Eukaryota; kingdom Metazoa; phylum Chordata; class Mammalia; order Chiroptera; family Vespertilionidae; genus Pipistrellus; species Pipistrellus kuhlii. Next base: position 10,874,519 of record NW_023425595.1, read on the forward strand.
GTAGTCCCCTGCTCTACCTGGTGATAGTGTCTCCACAGATCTGCCTTTTGCTGGCGTCCCTTGCATACTTCTTCAGTCTGACCACAGCACTGACTGTCTCCTCCTGTGTGTTCTCTATGTCCTATTGCTCTTCCAACATAATCAACCACTTTTACTGTGATAATATCCCCTTATTAGAATTGTCGTGTTCTGATACCTATATTCCAGAAACTGCTGTGTTTACCTTTTCAGGAATTAATTTGATTTTCTCTATGATTGTTGTTTTAATATCCTACTTTAACATCATCCTTGCCATCTTGAGGATACGTTCCTCAGAGGGGCGACAAAAAGCCTTTTCCACTTGCGCTTCTCACATGATGGTTGTCACTATCTTCTATGGGACCCTTCTCTTCATGTATTTGCAACCAAGGACCAATCACTCGTTAGATACGGATAAAATGGCCTCAGTCTTCTACACCCTCGTGATACCAATGCTGAATCCCCTTATTTACAGCCTACGGAACAAGGATGTGAAGGAGGCATTGAAGAGGTACTGGGATAACCCATGCCAGTCATTCAAACTAATGTAAAAAATAACAACTATCTTCATTTAAGGGTTTTCTTTTGCTTCTGGGGGAGGGGGGGAGAAGAAGCAATAGTTTAAAATTCTATGGATTTTTTAATCCTTTTTACCCAACCTCAAATACCCAATTTTCCCTTTAGAAAAATGCATTAATTGACCAAAGAAAATACCAGTTACATAAGTAATAAATAATAATTTTAAGATAAATGCATTTTAAAACAAAGTCAAAGTTACTGAAGGGTTTTTATAATTTCTAACAAGGATGATAAAACCTGATGGCTGGTGGTGAAGGTATGTATGATTCGTTTCTTGCAAAGTGGTTGAGTGAAATTATCTTCCTTACCACAGATATTTTTGTTCAGCTAGTAAAAGTTGTGTTATTTTTTTGTAGCATTTTGTCCATCAATTTCTCAACTTTTTGGACCCACCCACTTTTATCTTGAACTTAAAATATATTTATATCACAGAATGGAACAAATGAACCTTCAGAAGAAAATAAAAACTAAACAAAAAAATGCTTAGTCATGAAAAAGAAGAAAGATGTCATGTGGCAAGATAGACTGAAAAAATATGTAAAAAGGGGAGTCTACTTTTTATCCTCTCACATTATGCCTTTCACTTGGTGTATGTACACAAAGCAAAGAATTGCTATTCATCCAAATATGATATGTATTTGACTTTTTCAAAATTATAGTCTTATACTAAAAACTTTGGTGTCTTTTATATGCAATTATAACAATAAAAACTTGCTTTATCATTTTTATTATTGGGTTTTGAAGTGACCTGTTATTAGACAAGAATGCTGTTGTCCACAAAGTGACAGTAATTTGAAGAGAACTCATCACCACCACCACCACCCCCCAAAAAAAGTTGACAGTCATTATGTGTCATATCTTTGGAGAAGCATGAGACTTGGCTGGAAAGTTTGTAAGGAGGGCATTCTGAGAAAAGGGAAGTGTGCAGAAGGCCACCCACCCTGTTCATCAGAATTCTAACTTAGGGGAGTGCTAGAGGCAGTGCCCCTAATTATTCCTTGACCTTTCCAAACAAGTCTGTGCACATGCAGATTCCCAGGTATTTACGGGAATCCTTATGCTTAATTTTTAGGTATCCTTGCATAAAAAAACTACAAACACATATGTCCTCCCAATATTACTTACCCTACTGATTGTATCTAAAAGATAAACTTTATCTCAAACTGCTGCTATTATACAATGAAAGCCTAACAAAGTCAGGCAATGGAGGCTGCCTGTTTCCTTTAGCCAGGCTGTCCCTTATCCCTCTCTTTCACAGCAAATGTTGTGTCAGAGTAATCATCCATCTATCACTCAGGGTCTGCTGGTCAGCCTCATCAATATCTTTGCTTGTATGTATAAAACATTACTAACATTTAACGCTCTCTCACTGGAAGTCCACAGGCCTTCACACCAGTTGTTCAACTGTCATAGGCCACATCTATCTTCCCGGCTTTCTGAAGGCTACTTCTGTTATCAGCTTCTACAAACATGAAAAAAACCCTTTTAAATAAATAATTTGAAAATGAAGTAAACTCACTGCAGATATAGGTGGAAAGAGGTCAAAAAGAGGTTGTTATGGCATCAGGCCTTCTTCTTAGAATAACCGAACTACTGAATTTCCCACTTGCCTTTCTCTATCTTCCTCAGCCTTACTCCTTCTTCTTGTCCCTCCTTTCTTTTCTCCCTGTGTTGCAAATGATAAAAAGTTCCTTCTTTTTTTCAGCAGTGTAATATTCCATTGTGTAGATGTACCACAGTTTTAATCCACTCATTTGCTGATGGGCATATAGGCTGTTTCCAAATCTTAGCTATTGTAAATTGTGCAGCTATGAACATAGGGGTGCATATCGGGTGTCAGTGTTCTATGTTACTTCAATAACTACTTCATCAGCATTATCCCAAATTTTCAATCTTATCACAATTATGAATGTTCATACAGTAAAACTGTATTAAAATGTTGTGTCTATACATCTGTGTTATAATCTCTGAACTTTTTGTTGACATAGATTAATGCATATTTCCATTTCAAATCCAAACCACTATTTGCATTATGTATTAAGTAAAACAATTTTAGTTTTAAAGCTAAAATTAGTTAGCTCTCTAGGTAAATCTGATTTAATTATTTATTGAAATTCTTCACCATATGTATAAGCAGTACTTATTTATAAATGTCCAGAGAATGAAACTCTAGGGTATTGATGGTGGAATATATATTGAAATCTTGAAATACATCTATCTTTATTTAAATAAATTAAATGTGCTTATTTTTTCCCTAATCAAGCACTCACTTCAGGAGATATTTTACTGAGATATCCATTTATGGATCAGTGGGACCACACACACAAAGTTGTGAAATGCAGTGAAACATGCATAAGTCAAGAGCTGATCAATTACTAAATGCCTATTGGGAACAAATATATATGAAATGAGGATAGACCCAGATTAAAATAATTTTATTAAACAGAAGAGTCAAATATTGGTGTGTGTGTGTGTGTGTGTGTGTGTGTGTGTGTGTGTAGTAAATGAATGTACTTAAAATATATAATCAAGTGAGAACTTTTAGGTATAAAATGAGTTATATAACAACAGATGTGCACATTAAGATGTACATTATATTTACTTTAGAAGGCTGTAATTATTTTTAAGGACATGTATCAACTTCTGTAGAAGAAGTTCCTGTGTAGGAAAGGGAAATGAAAGATAGATAATGAAAACTGATGATGATTATGGGTATGGAATGGGAGTATTAGCTCAATGTAGTCCTTTGTATTAAAAAGTAAAAGTCACACACATATTCTTTATTTTTGTTTTGTTCTGAATCTTTAAAAACACTACAGGACACATTTAAAGAATTTTGTCTTCATCCTCAGACATAAAATTGAGAAGGATTCATTGTGGAAAATACTGAATATTAAAGTAATTTATAACACATTTATATCCAGATGTTTGAGTAGATGCAGTAAAAATAAAAGATAGTAACAAAGGAGAAAACAGGTAAATTACAAGTAAAAAGTAAATTCTTCAATAAAATTATCAAAGGTACCCTGGATAATTAACAAAGACCACGCATAATTTCCTGTTCTCTGATGCTTTGGGAATAATCAAGAAAATGCAATCAATCTCCCAGGTGCCTATCTCAGAGGAGAGAGGCAATCATAAATCCTTCCAACTTCAGTGAGGTTTGTAACCACTCGGGGAATGAGAAGCCATTCTCCATTTGAGGTGAGTAGATGGCACTTATACTCTGATTGCCAGATTAGTTCCGGCGATGATTTTTTTATTCTTGTCTTTAATTTAAATTTTAGATATGAGTATGATCACCAAGGCCAGGTTCAGTACCTTATAGCATACATATAAATAAGCTCTTTTTATAACTATATTGTAGGGAGTAATAATATGTTTTTGCCTCTATCTTATGTTCTTTGAGAGTACTCAGGGTCCTCCTTTCTATTTGTTATGACTTCTATATTTATACTAGGATTCAAAACCATAAACATTTTCTAAACCAAAAAATGCTTGCTTTTTTTCTGAAGTAAAAACAAATACATTTTTCAAAGTTTCACCTAGGACGTTGTCTAAGCAAAGATGCTGATGGTCAGGTCAGGGTTATGGCTACTCAGTGAGTGTATATGCTCCACATACTAATATTTTAAGTATCCTACTATCAGTATTGGTGACCTTAGTACTCCTTAAACATTTCAGAGTCCAGGGCTTGGTTACTATTTTTCCTCTTGCAATATACCTATATGCATTAAGGGAAGTTTTCTTCTTGATCTGTTGTTCTTTATTATAAATTACACAAAACACAACTGAATAGAAAATAGGAAAATGATAAAAATAGGAAATATTATTTTTGAAGGTTAGACAGAAGAGGATAGGACTCCTTTCCATACCTCCATGGGTGCCAGGTATATGGCCCAGGTACAGCATGAACCTTGCTACCCAGGTCATAGAATTTTGCCAACAAGTTTGAGAATCTAGCATAGTGGGATATAATTATAAAAATTACAATTTTATTTAAATCTTCAACAACTATGACAAACCACATAATAGTAGTTTGGAGATTGAACCCCACACCTAGTGAGTATAATACTGTCCACCTTAAGTTACAAAAAGAGTTGTATTTTCTAAGTAAGATTGGTCAAACAGCACATTTGGTCAGATTCCAAAGGTGTAATTAGAAAAGATTTATATGGGCTTGATATCCCTCATAAATGGCTTGTAATTGCAGTTTGTGTTCCCTTATTCAGAAAATGCAGTGTAGTTTACAGAATAAGAAGTGGAAATGTGTATAAAGTCTATGGCTTCATTAGTTGTTTTGGGTGAGAAACATATGATGCTCATCCCCTCTTATAATTTTAAAATAATATGTGTGCATATTTCTGCTGATGTTAACTTATCCAAGGACTGCTAAGCCTGACATATTTTTAAAACTATTCAACATTCTTCCCTTTTTGCAATCTCCATTTTTTAAACCAGGGATTTGCTGGCCTCCTGGATGAGTTGCAGTATAGTGCTCATTTTATATACTCTGGAATAGCTTGCACAAAATTTAGATATTTTTTTCCATGAAAGTTTGGAAGCACCTGTCCTTAAAACAATCGGAAGGTAAAAGAAGTTGGGAAAATATAGGTAGAGAAAATGTAATCTTTCTATTAAAATGTGTTAAATCAAAACATTTGATGTATACTTGATGGAAGATAAAATGAAGGAATAATAGTCAAAATATAAAAATATATTCTACTCCTTTCAATACCACGTCCAACTGATTTTATTTGGATCAAATAATTATTTATCCTGTCCATGTACATTGAAGCAAGTAAAAATTGAATACTTAAAAAAATAATGCAATACTTAATTCCCCCTGTTTCCTGTTACACTCTTTATCTTTCAACCCTTATACTTGAGGCAATGAAATTGCCTGAGTGAAGCATTTGAGATAGCATTCTCTAGAATGATGTTTCTTTTTGTGGGAAATTATATTAATGGTACTTACTAAACAACTTTAGTGCCATATCACCAAATGTGCTCCAATAATATTTTTAATTGTGTTAAATATGCTAGAAAAAGTAACTACAATATTAAATCTATCGTTTCAGAGATATTAGTTCTAAGGTCAAAGTGAGTGCAGGAATGCCTAAAAATTGTTTTTGCTCAGGTTAAATAAACTGCAGATGCAGGGCTTATTTGGTATGGAATACAGGAAAATATCAGAAACTTCAAAAATCAGCACAAAATTGCTGACATTTTAGATGTACATTTCTAAAAAAAATTAAAAATTATTTATGTGTGTGAAAGTGAACATGTTGGGCACTTCTCCAAGGTGAAGAAATTATTTTGTATCATTATAAAAACCATTGAATAATGTTTAAAATGCATAAAAGCATAGTTAAATAATAATACAATTTTTTAAAAGTCAAAAAAGAGTTGGAAATGAGAATACTATTTTGATATGGGATTATAAGGAACAGAAACAAAGTTAATGAAATGAGTAAGTAATGGTTTTCTTTAGAGATTTACAGTGAAGTTGCAGGGACAAGAAGCAGACAGCTATGTTATTTATTATAATAATACCTGCTAAAAATTGATATGTTTAACTAACACACACACACACACACACACACACACACACACACACACAGACATACACACGATATGTTTTTCAGAGAGGAAGACAGAGATAGAAACATCAATGATGAGAAAGAATCATTGATTGCTGCCTTCTGCATGTCATACACTGGGGATCCAGTTCTAAACTTGGGTATGTGAACTGACCAGGAATACAACCTTGACCTCCTGGTTCATAGGTTGAGCCTCAACCATTGAGCCATGCCAGCAGAGCTATATATTTTCAAAACAAAAAAGCAATTTTGAAAAAAATATTATAATTCCCACTGTAGGCCAAACTTTTCTCAAGATACATAAGTGACAAGCTGTAGATTGTGTAGACCTTGTAATGATAACTAGTACGTGAAACAAAAAATAAAATGGCTACTATAACAGTAATGTTGTAAAGGTTTTAATATTTGGTTCTAGGTTTAATGATGGGGCTGGGTCATACTTTGAATTATTACATCTAAAGGCTGGGATTTTGGTTACACATACTGGCTTTGCCATTAAATATCTCCAGAAATCTAATGACTCTTCTGATGGCTCTTCCCACAGTCAATTTCTGTCATGGCCTACAGGGATCAACAAAACCTAACAGTGCTAAAAGAATTCATTCTAGTGGGAATCACGGACCACCCTGAGCTGCAGGCCACCTTCTTTGGCGTCTTCCTCATCATTTATGCAGTCTCTGTGGTGGGCAACATGGGCATGATCATCCTCACCAAGATGGACTCCAGGCTTCAGACACCCATGTACTTCTTTCTCAGACACCTGGCTTTCACTGATCTTGGTTATTCAACAGCTGTGGGACCAAAAATGTTGGCAAACATTGTAACTAAACAAAAGACTATTCCCTACAATTGGTGTGCAGCCCAGCTAGCATTCTTCATCTTGTTCATCATTAGTGAACTTTTCATTCTGTCAGCCATGGCCTATGACCGCTATGTGGCCATCTGTAACCCTCTACTCTATGCAGTCATCATGTCACCAAGGGTATGCTGGGCACTGGTTGCAGTCCCATATCTCCACAGTGCTTTTCTCTCTCTGATAACCACCATAAAGATTTTCATTTCATCTTTCTGTGGCCATAATATCATTAATCATTTCTACTGTGATAGTCTCCCATTGCTGACACTGCCATGCTCAAGCACACGTGAAATTGAGTTGATAATACTGATCTTTTCTGTGTTTAATTTGGTTTCATCTCTTCTGGTAGTCCTTGTGTCCTACATACTGATCCTCCTGGCCATCCTCAAGATGCACTCTGCAGAGGGCAGACATAAGGCCTTCTCCACCTGTGGATCTCACCTGACAGTTGTGGTTATATTGTATGCGACTCTATTCTTCATGTATGTGCAGCCCAAGTCCAGTCATTCTTTTGATAGTGATAAAATGGCCTCTGTGTTTTACACTTTGATCATACCCATGCTGAACCCCTTGATCTACAGCTTGAGAAACAAAGAAGTGAAAGGTGCCCTGCATAGGATATGGAAAAACCTGATCAAATGCCCCAGGTGAAGTTTATTTTTATTTTTATTTTTAAAAAAATATATTTTATTGATTTTTTTACAGAGAGGAAGGGAGAGATATAGAGAGCTAGAAACGTCAATGAGAGAGAAACATCGACCAGCTGCCTCCTGCACACCCCCTACTGGGGATGTGCCTGTAACCCAGGTACATGACCTTGATCGGAATCGAACCCGGGACCCTTCAGTCCACAGACCGACGCTCTACCACTGAGGCAAATCGGTTTCAGCCCCAGGTGAAGTTTAATATAGAATGTGCAAGCAATAAATTAGGTGTACAAGCTGTTTGTGATATATGATTGGACTTAGGAAGCAGTGACCTGTAAGAAGCATGGGAGAGTAGAAATATAATTTTGTTGTTTTCATATTATAGATATTGAAGTAGTGATTATCTTCTGGTTTCAACTTTGATTTGTCCTCAGGTTGTACTGTAAGAGATCAAAGCCCCAATGACTGTTTTCACATTGCCAAGTACTTATTTTACTTGTATCTTACAAACATTTAAAGACAGGTGCCCATCATATTGGCATAGTGACATAGAGACAATGGCAGTTACTGTTATCAGTGGTGAACACATATACAGCAATGAATAATACATGAACAATTTGCCCTAATGACAGTTTAACTATATCTTCATTTTGCTCAGTGGCATCTCAGATTCCTTTTAAACCATACATGAACAATTATATGTTTTGGGAAGTAGAAATAATAGTGTAATTATTTTCAAGTGACATTATTGTTTACATTAAAAATCCAAAAGAATTATCAATCTGAAACATGAAAAACAATAAGTGAATATTGAAAGATTGGTAGATATCAGGTAAGAAAGCATTTAAAAGATCAATTTCCTATGTACTAGTAAAAAGGAGATGAAAATGAAATTTTAAACTATAATTACACAACAAAAAATTTATAAAATAAAGAACATCCTAATGAATTGTTTGCATCACTTGGTTGCTAGAAGCTAAAAAATCATTACCAAGTTATTAAAAAAGACATAAAGGTAGCAATATGCCATGTCCATTGATAGGAAATAACAAATGTGATTAAATCAATGCTCCCTAAATTTTTCTGTAGATTTAATGCACTAACAGTTAAAAGTCCAATAGTATTTTTTAATACTCAAGTTGATAACAAATTTATGTGTAAGTGCAAAATGTCTAGGTTAGTCAGGGCAATATCTTAAAAGAAGGAAGAATACAAAGCGCTTTTAATTATAGATATTATTATCTTTAATAAAACTAGGTTATTTGAAAATTGTGCCATCAGGCCCAGGCACTGGAAAATCGATCGCAGGATTAATTCCAAGTCAGGGCACATGCTGGGGTTGAGGGTTCAATTCCTGGTCCAGATGTTTATGGGAGGCAACTGATCTATTGATGATATAGCTCTCCCTTGGATGCCCCTCTCTCTGTCTTCCTCCCTCTGCCCCTCTTGCCTCTACTCACTCACTCCAAACCTGCCTCCCTCTCCAAAATCATATTTAAAAAACTGTGCCATCAGTGCAAGTAGAAAGACCAATAAACTAAATGAAAATAATGCGTCCAATAAGTGACTTACATAAGTGACTTCACTTTATTCAAATATATTAATATTTTCCCTTATTAATTTCAAAACAATGTACAACATTATGCAAACATTTCTCCATTATGTCCTCAGCAGTAAAATCATAAGCAGACACTCACTTATTTTTTCAACTTTATTTTTATTACAGATGTCCCCCTTTCTTCTCCTCCCCCTGCCATATACACATACCTTTGCCCACCTCCACACACAGCTTTGCCCACCTTCACTCACTTCTGTCAGTATCTATGGATTAACCATATATGTCCTTTGGCTAATTCTTTCACCTTCTTTCACCCAGTCCCTCACGCCCCCACGATGCTCTGACAACTGTCAATCTGTTCAGTATATCCATGCCTCTGTTTCTGTTTTGTTCATGAGTTTATTTTGTTCATTAGATTCCACATGAAAGTGAGATCATATGGTACTTGACTTTCTCTGACTGGCTTCACTTAGCAAAATAATCTCCAGGTCACTCCATGCTGGTGCCAAAGGTAAGATTTCCATCTTTCTTATGGCCAAATAGTACTACATGGTGTAAATATATGACAGCTTTTTTTATCCATCCATCTATAGCAGACACTCCTTATAGAGGAGACAATTAAGGCTTACAAAAAACTAAAATGCTCTTCTAAAGAAACAATAACCAAGAGAACACAAGGACAGGTACCTAATATAACTTTATTTGTGTGGCACTAGAAAGACGTCTATACAATTAGCAGATATCCCATCGGCTTTGAAGTTTTCAAGTACTTTCAGCATAATTAACAAATTGAATCCTTTCCCCTCAGGGACAATATCAAAGGACCAAAGAAACCCATAAATTCTCTTATTGGTTATCTTAGGGACACATCATGGGGTAGCACAGTGAGATTCCTTCTTGGAGGTGAATAGACTGTACCTGCTTCTGTGACCTGTTCTGAGGTCCAGGGATTCTTCATGGCCCATCTCCCATTTAACTGTGAGTCTCTAATACTCCAACTCAGTGACTTAGCCTTAGCTTTAACAACCTGCTTTTAAAAAAATGAAGTTTCAACAACTACTTTATATGATTTTTGATGAAAACTAGACATTTATGTTGATGTAGTAAATATGACACCTCTGAGGGGCGAGGAAGCATTAATAATCTCCATCCCCAAGATCAATAGATTTGTTTTAACTTGAACCCTTAATCAAGATGTCAAATATGATATTGTTATTTGTAGTTAATTGAATGTGTTTCAGAATAACCTCAAGTAGTAAGGTATATTCATAATGTTTTTCAGTTACCTCTAAATTAAAAGGCTTTTATCAATATTTTTTTTATAAACCATGTCATTTCTCTGTTTAAAATTTCCCACATGTATCTAAAGTTTACAAATATCATTGAAAGGATCAATGTTATTTGAAAGTCACCACTTTTAGTGAGAGGTGAGGCCAAAGCAAATTATTAAAACATAAATTGTACTAGGTTGCACCTCTATCCCCCCATGTCTGGTAAGAGGACACCCCCTCCCTTTCCATGCAAGCTTGGGAAGGCTCTTTGAAATGCCATCAAATTGTATCTTGAATAACTAAATGCACACCTAACAGAAATTGGGGGGAAATTAAAATATACACAAATGCAGACTTAAGTAAAGAACAGTCTTTGCAAAATTATAAAGCAGGAATATGCAGTATGACTAAAATTAAGATTTCTTTTCCACACTAGTTATTAGTATTTATTTATTTAAGTATATTTTATTGATTTCAGAGAGGAAGGGAGAGAGAGAGAGAGACAGAGAGAGAGAGACAGAGAGAGAGAGACAGAGAGAGACAGAGAGAGAGAGAAACATCAATGATGGGAAAGAATCATTGATCGACTGCTTCCTGCTTGCCCCTCACTGGTGATTGAGCCAGAAACCTGGGCATGTGCCCTGACCTAGAATTGAACTGTGATCTCCTGATTCATAAGTAGATGTTCAACCACTGAGCCATGCCAGCCAGGCTCCACTCTATTTATTTAGTAACTCTTTCTGAAATTCTCAATATTTTCACTAAAAAATAACTTGGGTGTTAAAATATGTACATTATGAATATTTTATTGATCTCTCAGTGTAGAATTCATTTATTGTCACTGATGTTAGAGCTGAAAGCAGAATCTGGCAGAGGAAGGGAGACAGAGCAGGGAAGCAGTTTAATTGATCTGAACTCTTAGTGCAATTTTACAGTGAATGTCCAATGCTTAGCTCTTCCCCTTGCATTTGTTTCATGTTTTGAGAGTATTAAGTAAAAACAAATTTAAGAGGTCAGAACCAAGTCATCTTCAATTATCATATAAATTAATCTAAATGTAAACAGAGATCCATGTTAAAAAAAAAAGTTAGTGTTTCACTATCTCATATAGTTTCTCACATATAGGGGAACTGCTATTTACTAGAATAGATATAGAAAAGTGTCTAGGTTTTAAACTGTCATTTATTCCATGAGATTTACAATGTTATTCATAGCCACTAAATACACTAAGTGTATTATTACCTCTTGAGAATTGATTTGGTGTTCCTGAACAAGTCACGTTTCTGCCTCTATCAATCTCCTTATTCTGGATATTTCATATAATGCAATTGTACAGAATGTGACATTGTATAGTTAGATTCTTTCACTTGGCATAATGTCTTAAAGGCTCATTCATGTAGTAGCATGTATCAATATTTTTTCTTTTATGAATTCTTAAGATTTCATTGTATGGATATACCATACTGGCTATATTTTTAAGTGCATATACTTTTGGATTATATGTATTTTTAACTATTATGAATAGTGCTATGAAGATTTACCTGTAAGTTTTTGTGTAAACTTAACAAAGGTTTTCCTAACATTCTGGGTATATATCTAAGAGTGAAATTGTTAGATCATAAAGATAATTCTATGATTAGCTTATTAACAATCAAAATGTTTTTATAGAGGCTTTTTCCAGTTTAAATGACCTAAAAGGTATTCAAAAATTCTAATATCTGCACACTGTTTTCAACATTTATAATTTTCTGTGTATGTGTTTTTTAAATAACCATCCTAGAGGGTGTAAAACAGTACTTGAATGTAGTTTTAACTTGCATTTTTCTACTCACTAATGCTATTAAGCCACTTTTCATGTACTTATTGGTCAGTTGTATATTTTCCATAATAAATGTCTGTTCAGGTCTTTTACCTTTTTTAAAAGTATGTGGCTTGTTTACATTTGTTGATGAGTTGTACAAATTATTTGTATATTGTATATACTGGAACTTTCACAGATATATTACTTGCCTTTTTTTTCTTTTTGTGGGTCTTATTTTAGTTATTTGATAATGTCATTTAGTGCACAAAAGTTTGTTTTATCATTTTGATAAAGCACCAATTTCTGCATTTCTACTTTTTTGTTTGTGCTTTTCTGTCAAATCTAAGAAACCTGTCAAGAACTTTGCTAAGCTGGGATAGAGATAAATGAGTTGTCAAGGTTTAGAGTAGCCAGTTATAGCAACAAGCCATAAATGAAATATTGAAACCTTTAATCACTTATTACAATGGAAATCTCTAATCATATCTCATGACATTAATTGATTAGCTTTGTATGTATTCCCATTATAGGTTTCCTGAATGGTCTGATGGACAATCACAATCTAACTATGTTGAATGAATTCATTCTAATGGGGATCACGGACCTCCCAGAGCTGCAGGCTCCATTACTTGGGCTCTTCCTCATTGTTTACCTAGTCTCCTTGGTAGGTAACCTGGGCTTGATTATTCTCACCAAAACAGACTCCAACCTACAAACACCCATGTACTTCTTCCTGAGACACTTGGCTTTCACTGATCTTGGTTACTCAACAACTGTAGGACCTAAAATGCTAATAAATTTAGCTGTCAATCAACATGCAATCTCCTATAATTGGTGTGCTACCCAACTCACTATCTTCAATATGTTTATCACCAGCGAAATTTGTATTCTGTCAGCAATGGCCTATGACCGCTATGTGGCCATCTGTAACCCTCTGCTCTACACAATCATCATGTCACAAAGGTTATGTCACTTGCTGGTCGCAATGCCTTATCTATACAGTGTCTTTTTGTCTTTAATGATCACCACAAAAATTTTCATTTCATCATTTTGTGGCTGTAATGTCATCAGACATTTCTACTGTGATTCTCTGCCATTGATATCGTTGCTCTGCTCAGACACACATGAAATCAAATTGATCATTCTGAGTTTTGCAGCTTTTAATCTAGTTTCATCTCTACTGATAGTCCTTGTGTCCTACATTCTGATCCTGGTTGCCATCCTCAGGATGCATTCTGCAGAGGGCAGGCACAAGGCTTTCTCTACCTGTGGATCTCACCTGACGGTCATAGTCATTTTCTATGGGACCCTATTCTTTATGTATGTGCAGCCCAAGTCCAGTCATTCCTTGGATACTGATAAAATGGCCTCTTTATTTTACACTTTGGTCATACCCATGCTGAATCCCTTGATTTACAGTTTAAGGAACAAGGAGGTGAAAAAAGCCCTAAGTAGAACCTGGAGCACTTGTGCAAATATTCTATTAAAAATTCACTGTAAAATATGGTTGCAATAAATTATGTACTACCAAATGTATACTAAGTGTCATTGCTTTGATTTTGCATTGTTTCATTCATGAAATGGGCAAGAATCAATGTTAGACAGGTATTAAAATAAGAAAATATTTATTATTTTCAAATAAAAGATATCAGTAATAAATGAGTAGTTTCTGCTTATGCATCAGATATTAACCTATAAATATTCAAAGTCAGATTAGGTGCCATTCCTATATGTTCTCATATGTAGCTTTTTTTTTTGCTTCCATTAAATATTTATTTTTAATAAACCAGCCTTTATATTATATTCAAATTTACATTATATAGGCACACAAAAAATACTTGATATATATAAAAATATCTGATTATATAAATAGATTGATTCAAGGGAGTACAATTACATTCTTAAGAGTATGAACAAAATTTATCTATTTATGGAGCTGAGACAAAATCAGAATATAGGCAGAATGAGAAGTAAGCTATATAATATGATGGATGGTATTAAGCAATATAAAAATGTAATAGAACAAGCAGCCAGAATAGAGTTTAAATTTTAAGGTTGTTAGTAGAATGACATTTAAATACACACTTGAAGATATGGATATCTAGGAGAAAACCATATCAAGAGAAAGAAGTATAAGTGCAACAGTCCTTAAATGACAATATTGTTGTTGTATCATGGAACATCAGAATCATAGGTGTTTGAAGAATAAAATGTGATTAGGGAATAAAAGAGGTGATAATAAACTTGTAATAGACGTTGATCTTGTAGGACTATATAGACCATTGTAAAACTTGCCCTTTCTTCAGATTGATAGAAGCACCCTGAGGATTTTTAGCCAATGAATGATTAAATTATTCTTATGGTAAATGACAAGTTAGACATCTATACAAACAATTATAGAATACTAAAGTTTGGAATTGGGAAATCCAGAGTGAATTCATTTAGTTGTGATAATTGAGAGAGGACAGAAACTTAAGCTATGGCATAAAGTGTCAGAAGATAAAGAAATGAATAGATTCTTAACACACTTAACACATTTTTTAATAATAGTCAATAATATTTTTTCATACTGATGAGGTTTATTAGAGGCTTGAAAAATATTAATTATTTTTAAAGAATGGGAAATTTAGTTCCAGAGCTCACCTAAGATATGCTGAATATTCTTTTCTATTTTCAACTAATGTGGAATAATAAGGACTGGACTTACCTTTCTAGTGAAACAAGAACAAACAAACACAAGATGTAAAAAATGATAGTTGTCAAAACAATGATGTTAGGCAACAGAACAGTTTCCCTAAGAGATGACAAATAAGGGAGGTGAACTATAATTACCCATCTCTCCTTTCTTAAAAAACTTTCTAGGCCACCCTGCCAAAAGGTCAAAACCTAGAAGAATACTTCAGCTGATGAGGCAGAGTTGACAGTCCAGTGAGACCAAGCAGCTGGAGTTCATAAGACAGAGGACTAAAGTCCAGGGGCTTCAAAGAGAAAGGAAAGTGGGCATCTGTAGATAATCTTTCTCACTTATTCAAGGGGTGACTGATCAGCACATGCAAGTGGAAACCATCCAAGGCTAAAGAAAGAATCCTATTGATATGGAACTTTTAGACTAGAACCTGGATTCTTTGTCTGCTGGAGTCAAAGAATGAATCCACGGAAAGTCATATAGCAAAGGTGGAGATTTATTGAAGAACAAGTACAGACTCCCACATGGGGAGAAAGAGAATCCCACAGAATGGTCTTCCATGTGGGAAGGGGGGAAGGATCCCACTGAGTTCCTTATCCCCTCTGATTGTTAAATATTCCCTTTGAATTGGTTACTATAGTGATTTCTGAAGCCCTTCTCCTACATTGTCCTCTTATTCCTTCTGGGTGTTCTTTCTTCTTTATTTTGTAAATATAGACCTTTTTGGCTACTATCAGTCCCTTGTCTTATGGAAATATACCTGTTACTGCTCCCTTGTTTTATGGAAATGTAACTGCACCTGACTTTCTTGTGTTAAGGAAATGTACCTTCTCCCAATCTGTAGCCCTAGGTTTTTTTCCATGGACCCCAATTCTAAAAATTCCCTAAACCTGCCTATACCCTCCTAAAATTCCTGTTTCAATAAGAAAAAAATTAAAAACAGCAGTACTCAGAACTCAAACAGAGGCAGGAACTGTGATAATTTGTTACACAGATTAGAAAAACTCATAATTCATGGGGTTTTATGTAGAGTACACAAGAAGGTCTTACTCCTTGTCTCAAGTAGATTCTGGGAAAGGATCTGGGTTGTTTATCTAAGGCATCCCTTGAGATAAACTCTAACTGTGTAGATGTGGGACATTCAAGTTATTGCTAGAGAAGAGGCTACTCTACACAAACAGGACCAAGGGCCATCTTAGGACCAAAAAGACCAGAAGCTTAAATTTAAATTTTAAGTGTACGCAAAATAATTCAGTTAACTGCTGGAGGAATTACACCACATGAAACATATGCAATTGTAAATAACATAGCACTTTATTACACAATTCCTGATGCTGTGGGTACAGGCTTACATGGGGATCCTGGTGGTGCTGTCCTCTGGGGTCCTGAGGCTGGGCTGGTCCAGTCAGGATGCAGGGGGCTGGCGTTCCTCACCCAAGAGCTCGGTTGTGTCTCAATCGGGAGTTACTAGCCATTCTTCTGTCATCAGGCAGGAAGAGGAGCATGGAGCTGCATAGCTTGCCAGACTAACAGAAAGATTGCCTTTGTGGCTGTCTTGACAGGAGAGCACTGGGCTGATCAGGATCCCCATTTTAAAGGCTGTATCACATTTGCAGCAGTCCAGGTGGCTATCAATGAATTAAGTCAATGGACACATGTTTATCTCAAACAGGGCGAGGGGCCACATGTGGTTATCTAGGGAGAGTATATCACTCACTCAAGTGGTTATCTTGACCAGTCACTCTGAGTTGTTTACTGAAGATCAAATCCTTATCTATGAGGAACACATGCTTCAGGGCAGTGGGGAATGTGTCCTTATGATCACACTTTAAGTTTCATGGAAAGTTAATTTATATGTTTTAAAACTTTCTTAATATTTTTTGTGCATTTTAAAAGAATTTTTAAATATTTCTATAGATTATTATGACACTCCAGAAAGGAAATGATGATAGGTAGATGATAGATAGATATTCCATATAATAAAGAGGTAATATGCAAATTGACCATCACTACAAAGATAGTTGCCTCCATATGGACATAAAATGGCTGCCACAAGATGGCCTACAGGAAAGGGCAGTTGTGGGTGATCAGGCCAGCAGGAGAGAGCAGTTAGGGGTGACAGGGCTGGCAGAGGAGGATAATTGGGGGAGACCAGGCCTGCAGAGGAGGACAATCAGGGTGGGGGGGGGGGGGGCGCAGGGGCAAATAGATCTGCAGGGGAGGGTAGTTATGGGTGACCAGGCCTGCAGGGGAGGGCAGTTGGGTTGATCAGGTTGGCAAAGGAAGGCAGTTAGGAGTGACCGGGACATTAAGGGAGGGCAGTTGGAGGTGAACAGGCCTGCAGGAGAGGGCAGTTAGGGGCTACCAGGCTGACAAGGAAGGGCAGTAAGGAGCAATTGGGCTAGCTGGAGAGGGCAATTGGGGATGACCAGGCCTGCAGGGGAGGAAAGTTAGAGGCAACCAACCCAGCAGGGGAGGGCAATTAGGGGTGACTGGGCTAGCAGGGGAGTGCAGTTGGGGGGACCAGGCCTGCAGGGGAGGACAGTTAGGGACAACCAGGCTAGCAGGGGAGGGCAGATGGGGGCAACCCAGCCATCAGGAAATGGAGTTAGGGGTGACCAGGCCTACAGGAGAAGGCAGTTGGGGGTTAGCAGGCCTTCAGGGGAGGGCAGGTGTGGGGGACTAGGCTGGCAAAGGAGGATAGTTATCGGTGACCAGGCCAGCAGGGGAGGGAAGTTGGCAGCAACCAGGCCTGCAGGGGAGGACAGTTAATGGGGATCAGGCTGGCAAGGGAGGGGAGTTAGGGGTGACTGGGCCAAGCAGGGAAAGGCAGTTGGGGGAAACCAAGCTTTTAGGTGAGGGCAGTTAGGAGTGACCAGTCCTTTAAGAAAGGGCCAGTTGGGGTTACTAGTCCTGCAGGGGAGTTGCAGTTGGGTACACTAGGCCTGCAGGGAAGGACATTTAGGTGTTACCAGGCCAGCAGGGTAGGGCAGTTGGGCATGAACAGACCTGTAGGTGAGAGAAGTTAGGGACAATTGGGCTGGCATGAGAGGGCAGTTAGGGACCACCAGGCTGGCAAAGAAGGGAAGTTAGGGGTGACCAGGCTAGAAGGGGAGGGCAGTTTTGGTTGACCAGGTGGTAGGGAAGGACAGTTAGGGGCAATGGGATCATTAAGGTAGCAGTAAGGCATCTATATGGCCTGCAGGGAAGTAGGTAGGAGGTGATCAGGCTGGCAGGCAGGCAGGTGAGTGGTTAGGAACTACAATAGCTCTCCTGTATTGTGAGAGGGATGTTTGACTTCCCATTTAGGCCCCATGCCACCAGGATCAGGCAGTCAAACATCCCTACTGAACTCCCAGATTCAAGAGGGTGCAGGCTGAGCTGAGGGACCTACACACCCCTTCCTTGTACACAAATTTCATGTGCCTGGCTTCTAATATATATATATATATATATATATATATATATATATATATATATATATATATATATATATATATATATTGTGGTGGCTTCTAATATATATATTAGAAGCCACCACAATATATATATATATATATATATATATATATATATATATATATATATATATATATCCATACTCTGTTTCCCCGAAAATAAGACAGTGTCTTATATTAATTTTTTCTCCCAAAGTTGCGCTAGGTCTTATTTTCAGAGGATGTCTTATTTATATATATATATCCACATACACAACATATAAACACCAGGCTTTACTATTTAAAAACCTTCAACTGTTTGAATGAGGCCCACCCAAATTCTGGAAGGTTATTGGCTATACTCAAAGTGTATTGATTTAAGTGATAATCACATCGAAAGAAAATCTTCACTGCAACACTAGACTGATTTTTTATCAAAGAACCAGCCACCACAATCTAGCCATTAGACATAAAAAATAATCATCAAAGCAGAAAAGAAAGAGAAAGAGAAAACTAATCTGCATTAAAAGGTAAGAATTTAATACAAAAACAAACAAATCTAACTCACTGATGAATAAAATTAATTAATTCCCTTCTTGTATTTTGTTAAACTTACAAATTCTTTAGGGACATTTAGGAAATTGTTTGGCATCTTCAGGGAGTGTATTAGACAGCAGGAATAATCTATAAATTGTTCTGTTTCATGTCATAAAGCGCACCAGGAAAGCATGAGAGAAGCTTCATCACAGGTAAGCAGATAGATATTTTATGTGATGCTGTATTATACCAACATCTATGTAATGTTGGTGACATTTGCAAGATAACAACTTTTTCTATGGAATACCAACCAGGACTTCTGATTTGCTTCAGTGCATAGTATGCTATTGATGATGCATGAGAAAAATAGAACTGCTCTCCTTTCAATTCAGATTAGTTGCTCAAATATTTTCACAAATGCTAAAAAGCATCTTTGAAATGCTAGTGTCATATTGCTCATGTGAAATTTATGTATCATATAAAAACTTAATCATATGAATAACAAAAGACAGAACCAAGAGACAAGAAAGTCAAACATAGAGTCAGGCATGGAAAATTAAAAATTCTGACAGAATTATCAAGCTGAACATATTCAGTTTCCAGTGGTATGTCCTTCCAATCCCTGAGTCACTTAGTGCCTCTAGGCACTTCTTCTCAAAAACGTTGTAATAATTATTGAATATTTAAATCAATGTATGAATGTGAATTTTTTCTGATAAACGTGATGGGCAAAAAAAAAGGATGTCTTCACTTTACATTGAGATGTGAAAAGCAATTTTTGGAGGGTAGATCTATATTTATATCTTTGAACCTAATCTTGCCAATATTCTATTGGGAAATATAGTGATTTTACACCTTTTTTTTTTCATTAGAGAATGCCTTTATCCAAAGAGAATGTTTACAAAAGTTCATTACATAAAACCAATTCCACTAATCTTCCTTTCTCTCAATTTACTGTTTCCTCATACGAGGTTCCACTATGAAAAAACACATATTTTATGTCACAAAACATATAATGTATGTTAATTATAATGTATCTGGAGAAAAGAAGATATGTTAGGTTTTATGGTGAATTTTTATTAAATATTTTAAGTAAGGAAGAAGTTCAATTGTTCACAATAACAACACATTTATGTTCCACTTAGGTCCTGGTGGAAAGAGGCAGGAGTGCACTAGGAATGGTTACCTTCATAATAGACTACTCTGGCTCTTTTTTATTTTTTAATATATTTTATTGATTTTTTTGCTGAGAGGGAGGGTGAGGGATAGTTAGAAACATCAGTGAGAGAAAAACGTTGATCAGTTGCCTCCTACACACTCCCTACTGGGTATGTGCCTGCTATCAAGATACATGCCCTTGACCAGAATCAAACCCAGGACCCTTAAGTCTGCATGCCGACACTCTATCCACTGAGCCAAACTGGTTAGGCTACTTGGGCTTTTTATCAGCATACTCCAGTCACACAAAAACAACGTATGTAGACAAATGTAAAGGTAATCCATTTCAGCAACATACTGTCTATACTTAAAAAATAAAAGTAGACACCCAAAATAAAAATGACATATATTGTATTTTCTATTACAGGGATATTTCCAGGTACCATAAATACATTGAAACATTTAATTCTTATTAATCTTCCAAACCACATTATGAAGAATAATTGATTTTGTTGATGTGTATAGAAATTAAGAAAACATATCATTAGCCTTAAGTACTCCTTAGTATATCCAACAAATGTAAGTATAACAGAGACTTTAACTACCTGTGTATATTTTTCCTATACACATAATATCTACTATGATCTTTAAGCATTTCTTTCCATAAGATACACATTTGTTCAAAATCGGTCATGTGCTAAATTTGTCATTTTGGTATCAACTGTAGACATAATGGCTTTAAAAGGAATATGTTTTATTTTTTTAATTCTACCATAAAATGTAATAATATTTATTTTGAACCTTTTAAAATTAATATTTGTGTATTTTAAACAAATTGTAAATTTATAAATCATATAGAATACTTGCAAATAGTTGAACATATCATTATGAAACATAAACATTAATAAATGGCATCTGAAATTGTTGTAGTGATACTTTAGCCTGACAAATCAATATGAATTTTAGAAGTGAACCATTTTAATATAGCCTAACTGGTATATTAGGGTGTATTTTACTTATATCAACTTTGTATACCAAAAAATGCTAGATGATACTACATAAAAACCATTGAATATGTGAATGTCCTTATCCAGAATAGGTTTTCTGATAAACCTGGATGGACCAACAAAACCTAACAGTGCTAAAAGAATTCATTCTAATGGGAATCACGGACCATCCTGAGCTGCAGGCCATCTTCTTCGGGGTGTTCCTCATCATCTATACAGTCTCCGTGGTGGGCAACATGGGCATGATCATCCTCACCAAGATGGACTCCAGGCTTCAGACACCCATGTACTTCTTTCTCAGACACCTGGCTTTCACTGATCTTGGTTATTCAACAGCTGTGGGACCAAAAATGTTGGCAAACATTGTAACTAAACAAAAGACTATTCCCTACAATTGGTGTGCAGCCCAGCTAGCATTCTTCATCTTGTTCATCATTAGTGAACTTTTCATTCTGTCAGCCATGGCCTATGACCGCTATGTGGCCATCTGTAACCCTCTACTCTATGCAGTCATCATGTCACCAAGGGTATGCTGGGCACTGGTAACAATCCCATATCTCTACAGTGCTTTTCTCTCTCTGATAATCACCATAAAGATTTTCATTTCATCTTTCTGTGGCCATAATATCATTAATCATTTCTACTGTGACAATCTTCCCTTGTTGACACTAATATGCTCAAGCACACGTGAAATTGAGTTGATAATACTGATCTTTTCTGTGTTTAATTTGGTTTCATCTCTTCTGGTAGTCCTTGTGTCCTACATGCTAATCCTCCTGGCCATCCTCAAGATGCACTCTGCAGAGGGTAGACACAAGGCCTTCTCCACTTGTGGATCTCATCTGACAGTGGTAGTTGTATTCTATGCAACTCTCTCCTTCATGTATATGCAGCCCAAGTCCAGTCATTCTTTTGATAGTGATAAAATGGCCTCTGTATTTTACACTTTGATCATACCCATGCTGAACCCCTTAATCTACAGCTTGAGAAACAAAGATGTGAAAGGTGCCCTACATAGCCTATGGAAAATCCTGAGCAAACACCCCAGGTAAAGTTCAATATCAAATGTGTATATCACAAATTAGGTTATAAAAGCTGTTTATGGTGTATGATAAGCCTTAGAAAGCAGTGATGTTATGTAGGCCTGGGAAACTGGAAATGTTTTTTTGTGGTTGTTATAAATTTGTTCATGTTCACCTAATAACAATTGTTCTCATATCAGCTTCAGATTGGTACAATATCTGCTAATCAACAAATGTGACACACTATATAAATAAAATGAAGGATAAAAGTCACATGATCATATCAATAGATGCAAAAAAATATTGTGTGTGTGTTTTTTTCAATGATTAAAGGTCAGCAAATCTCTTGGAGCCGGGATGTCTAGAAATTGAAGTCTGCTTCTTTTGAAGTTAGTTCCTAGAATTTTTAAGCAAACAGTTACATCTTAGTTAACAGGTCATCATTTACAAAAACAACCCTAATGGAACGGTGGGTGGGTTACATCTGTACTGCTGGTGGGAACACACCTTAATGTAACTGAGATAGGCTGAACCACTCTTATATGAATCTTTCAATTACTTCTTGACCATCTCCTAGATAAGATTAAAGTTTGCCTTCAGATACTCCCCAAACCGATGCGCCTGCACCTGTGCCAGCTAGTGCCAGCCCAGGTTGGGAATCTGAAGAATAAAAGGATCCGCTCTGCGTCTGCAGGAGAGAACCCAGCTCTGTAAAAGCCAGGCCCCAGCAGCAGTTCTGGGACCGCTACTCTGTCGAGCTCACTCCTTTTATCTTCCTCTCACCCAGTTCTTAGTAAATTTCTCTTTTGAAACAATTTAGCCTCTTCTTTTGATTTCTGTCCTGGGTGAGGGAGGAGAACCCCTCTGCCACTGCATAATCACCCTGGGAAATTCATTTGGCAGCATTTACTGAATGTGCATATTCTATGATTCAGCAATGTAATAAATAAATGACTCAGTGTAAAGAATATGTCCAAGTAGAAATACATTCAAGATTAAGCTCATATAGATTGAGTATTGGTGTGGACCCAAGGGGGGATAGAAATAGCTGTTTTTAATGAGCAGTATCAGGAATTTTTGTCCATATTTTTCTCTAAACAGTAATTGATTATTTAATAAATACATGAAAACTTCCAATTTTTATTATTTTATAATAAAAATAGCTTTAGTTTCTAAAGATAAAATGAAATAGGATGTTGACAATGTTGCTATTCATAAAACCTCTAAATTGGAACCAATGAAAACATTCAATAATAAATAGAACAATGGATAACTAATCTGTGATATATTTATAAAATACCTACTGGGGGTTGAGCCCACAACCCATGCATTTGGCCTTAACCAGAATCAAACCTGGGACCTTTTAGTGTGCAGGCCGATGCTCTATCCACTGAGACAAACCAGCTAGGTCATAGTTACCACTTTTAATAATGCTATGTGCTTTACAAATTCAAAATTACCATTGAAAACAATCAATATCATGTGCAAATGACCATTTTTAGTGGGAGGTGAGGCCAAAGCAAAGACATTAAAGCATGGACTTCACTGTCTAGCACCCCCATCCTACTGTAAAGTCTCATAAGAGTACTTAGTTTTGCAAGAGTGAAATGCCATCAAATCGTCTCTTAAATGACCAAATGCACATCTGATGGATGTTGGAAGAAAGATTAAAATGTGCACGAATAAAAAGGAATATATATTTTATCTAAAATTAAGATACCTTTTCCACTCCTTATTTAAACTCCCTTTATTCCCACTCCACAATTGCAGAGGTGTTTACATATAGGCATCTAAACATAAATTTTATTGACTTTTTATTGCAGAACTCATTATTTGTCACTTAATTTAGAGCTGAAAGCTGTATTTGACACAGAAAGGGAAGTAGCCTAGGGAATAACAAAACTTCTCTGAGCTCTATAGTTAGGGTAGTTATATAGTAAAGGTCCAATGCTAAGCTCTGCCCATTGCATTTTTTACACAATTGCAAAATCATGAAAAAATATTTAAAAGTTCAAAAACAGGTTATCTTCAATAATCATATAAAATAATATATTATAAATGTAAATGTTAAAAATGGTTAGTGTTTTACAGAGAAGTCTAAAAATAGTGAGAAGGATATCTTTCTCACATATAGGGAGATTGGTATTTACTAGCAGGAATCTAGAAAAAAAGCACACTTTTTAAAACACATTTATTGAATCAGATTTATAATGTTTTTTAAAATATATATATTTTATTTATTTCAAAGAAGAAAGGAGAGAGTGTGATAGAAACATCAATGAAGAGAAAGAATCATCTATTGTTTGACTCCTACATATCTCCTACTGTGGATTGAGCCTTCACCCCTAACCCTAACCCACCAGCAACACCCACCAGCCAATCAGAAGTGATTATGCAAATTAACCTCAACCAAGATGGGTGCGGCCACAGAGAACAGGAGAGAGGCTTGGGTTTCCCCAGTGATGGAGGAAGCCAAGCTTTCCCCACACTCTGGCTGGCCCAGACCTCCACTGAAGGCTACAAAGTTTCAATTCTAGAAGATACATAAATCCCAACAGAAATGGCTGCTGCCACTGAGCACGCAGAAGCTTTGGCTCTACTCCAGGCTACAAAGTTTCAATTGTGGAAGACAAATAAACCCCAGATATCGGAGCCTCCACTTGGGTCACCAGGGGGTGTGGCCGGTCTGCAAACCACCACAGGCCCATCGCCCAGGCCACCCCACACCCCAAAGGAACCCCCACCCTGATCAGGGACATTTTTCATGGCAAACCAGCAAGCTCCCATTCATGCACCAGGCCTCTATCCTATCTAATAAAAGAGTGATATGCAAATTGACCATCACTTCAACACACAAGCTGGTTGTCCCCATGTGGTCAAAGATCCTGCCCCATGTGTCCACAAGATGGCCACCACAAGATGGCCAGCAGGGGACGGCAGTTGGGAGGGACCAGGCATGCAAGGGAGGGCAGTTGGGGGTAATCAAGCCTGCAGGAGAGGGCAGTTAGGGGTGACCAGGCTGGCAGAGGAGGGAAGTTGTGGGGGACTGGGCCTCTACAGGGAAGGGAAGTTGGGGGGGAACCAGGCTTACAGGAGAGGGCAGTTGGCGGGGATCAGGCCTGCAGGGGAGGGCAGTTAGGGGTAAACAGGCTGGGAGGGGAGCAGTTAGGCATCAATCGGGCTGGCAAGGTACTGGTTAGGGGGTGATCAAGCTGGCAGGCAGAAGCAGTAGGGGAAATCAGGAAGGCAGGCAGGCAAGCAGTTGGGAGCCAGCAGTCCTGGATTGTGAGAGAGATATCCAACTGCCCATTTAGGTCCGATCCTAGTGGGATGAACATGAAATTACTCTGGATTTCTATCACATTTCTTATTACTCAGAAATTATTATTTTTAATATATTTTTTTATTGATTTCAGAAAGGAAGGGTGAGGGAGCAAGACATAGAAAAATCAATGATGAGAGAGAATCATTGATTAGCTGCCTCCTGTATGCCCCCTATTTGGAGATCGATCGAGCCTGCGAATGGTGGGATTGGGCCTAAACGGGCAGTCAGATATCCCTCAAGGTGTCCTAGATTGGAGAGGGTAAAGGCTGGACTGAGGGACAACTCCCCCTGTGCATAAATTTCATGCACCAGGCCTCTGGTGTGACTATTAAGGGAACTTTATGATAATAGAATAGATCTGTATGTAGTGTATTTGTACAGAATAGAATAACTAACATGGAGCAATAGATTGTAAAAAAAAAAAAAAAAAAAAAAGCAAAAGAGAAGTGCTGAACAGACAGATGATGAAAACTCACAAGGCAATGAGAAGTAACAGTAACTAATTTCTGTCCCTGAGGAAAAGAAAAACACACTACACTGTACCAGAGTGAAATGGTCAGTCTCTCTGATTTAATCTTAATCAAGCCTGCTTTGTTCCCATGACCTTTGGGCTAATAGGTTCGGCTTTGTCTTGCATATGGACTTGCTAATCATAGAGGAATCCTGCTTGAAGCTTGAATTTTAACTTTCCTTACTCCAAACTCTGATGTTTGAGTTTTGGCTTTATGAAGTGTCTGACACATGGACTTTTGATCAGTAACAACATGAGCAACAAATCAAGAAAGCAATGTATCATTTTAATTTCCTGAAAGTTTTAAAATAGCAGAACAGTATTTAAATATTTATACACTGTCACTCATTTGAAGAGACCACTGTGTAAATGCAGACTCCTGATGGGCATCAAGAGTCCTATGTGCTACAAAAGAAAAGTTAACCAAGAATAAAAAATAAAAAGAAGGAAAGAATGAGTGAGGGAAAGGCAGAAGTAAGGAAAGAAGGAAGGAAGGAAGGAAGGAAGGAAGGAAGGAAGGAAGGAAGGAAGGAAGGAAGGGAGGAAGGGAGGAAGGGAGGAAGGGAGGAAGGGAGGAAGGGAGGAAGGGAGGAAGGGAGGAAGGGAGGAAGGGAGGAAGGGAGAAAGGGAGGAAGGGAGGAAGGGAGGAAGGGAAGGAGGGAGAGAGGGAAGGAGGGAGGGAGGGAGAGAGGGAGGAATACATGATAAATAAAAATTGTCATGGCAATTAAATGACATCCTCGAGGCATTTAATTGTGCTATAAAATACTATAGGGACAATCAACACATTTCTTGATATCTCCTTAGGGACAGTCTCAAAAGGTGAAAAAAAATCCATAAATTGTTCTCACTGAGCCATGTAAGAAACACATGAGGGAGTCATGAAAGAGGCTTCAGGACAGGTAAAAAGAGAGCATTGCATGTGGTGTCTCCTGTTACCAATACTGACAATGTTTCAGTGATATATGCCAAGTGTCAGGTTAGTTAAATGACAAAGCTCTAGCAAAATGTTTCCATTTCTGACTTAGTTCTTTTTGCTTTCTACTACTCCATAATGCCTAGTAGGAGTAGGCCTCTCTCCTTATCTCATCATATTAATGTTTTTGAGTATTTTCACTTAAGTTGGTAGACTAAATGTTCAAACGCATCTTTGAAATACATCATGCTATTGCTTATAACATATTTGTTTTACATGAATGATTATATCTGTAATGCAGCCAAAACTGAATATAAATGAAGAGTAATAAAGAAATATGAATTTCTGAAAATTGGCAAAATTATGAAGCTACAGATATTTAATCTATCATTTTTTAAATCTATCATTTTGATGTCCTTTCAAACTTTTAGCTAACTAGTAGTTCTAGTCCTTTTTGTGACACTTTCAATATAATTTAATATTTAATAATTACTTGAATAAATCTATAAGTAGGATTTTTTCCATCTCTCATTGAGATGTGAAAGGCATTATGTGGATATTAGCAGACTTTATGTACTCAGTTTTATAATAACAGCAAAATATTCAGCATGCTTTTTAATGTCAAATGAAATCTAACAGAAAGCAAATATAATTATTTGAAAGAGTTTAGCTTTTAAAAAAACTCAAATCAGTATTTAACAAAAAATGTTAAACCATGAAAAAGCAATTTGATTCTTACCATTCAACACTGAGGCTTGTTAGAAGAAACACACAAACACTTTTATCTTTCCTTACCACACTGAAAATTGAAACTTACCAAGTATGATTTTTCTCAGTCTTTTCATATTTGCAAAACAAAACACACAAAAACAAGATTCATACGGATTCTTATTAAATTTATTGAAGATATGTTTCTAAAATTACTATTTATTGATGCGCATTTCCACATTTTTGATATGAGAAAGGTATGTTCATCAAAGCAAGGTAGACAATTAGGAGGTCACAAACTTATTTAAATGCACATTTAATGTAGTCATTTTATAGTAATGTTATGAAATTATGGTTTTATTTTTATACCCCTCAGAGACTGCTGTCACTGTAACTTTTATTGTAACCAGTATTATTTCTACTTTTTAGAGGCATCACTCACACACAATATTTTAAATTTAATAAATCTTTTACTTTAATCTGGCATTCATTTACTCTGGTACATCCTTAATCTGTGTATTATTGGGGGCATTGGTATACATTTTTATTTGATCATATTAAATGTTTATCTGTGTTTTGTATTTTATCATAGTTTGAAGGCATTCCTTGGGTTTAAGTTGTAGAAGAATTTAAAGTAATATCTAAGAATTCATGGACACCTCATCTTTAGTGTGTTTTATTTTACTTCTCTAATACTGTGTAACATGGTGACTTTATTATATTTGATGTGCACACTTCTAAACTTACAGCAGAGTATAGTATTTCTTTACCCAAAGAAAGTTTTTTGTCTTGTTATATGAAACCAATGCCAATGCTTCCTCATAGAGTTGTTGATAGAGATAGATGGAGATTAAATGATCCAAAATATTGGTTTTGTATATGATAATAAAGAGTTTTGGATGTTACAGTTCTGGCCAAAGTTTTGTACTTAAGTGAGAATATAACTGAGATTATATATAATATTTTATCATGTAAAGACGATTCTTAATTCAACCTACTATAGTTTTCTTATTTATGCACCTAATTTCTGTCCATTGTATTGATTGTTTTGTTCTGTATCACTCACATCCACTTGAGAACCACCAACTATTTGTCTCTAGCTCTATTTGCAAATATTATTTTTTTGTGTGTGTAAGACAGGTTCATGTATTATAAACTGGAAAGTCTAGATGCATCTTATTTATACTAGCTTTGAATACTAAAAATCTTCCAGGTATAATACGTGAAATCTTTTGACTATGCTGATGTCTCTTTCCAGAATAGGTTTCCCGAAAAACGTGCATGGAAACACAAAACCTAACAGTGTTAAATGAGTTCATACTCACGGGGATCACAGACCGCCCTGAGCTGCAGGCTCTATTATTTGGACTCTTCTTGATTATCTATGTGATCTCCGTGGTGGGCAACCTGGGCATGGTCATTCTCACCAAGGTGGACTCCAGGCTCCAAACACCCATGTACTTCTTTCTCAGACACCTGGCTTTCACTGACCTTGGTTATTCAACAACTGTGGGACCCAAAATGTTAGTAAATTTTGTCGTGGATCAAAACACAATCTCCTATTACTTTTGTGCAATACAACTAGCCTTTTTTCTTGTGTTTATTGTCAGTGAGATTTTTATTCTATCCGCAATGTCCTACGACCGCTACGTGGCCATCTGCAACCCTCTGCTTTACCCAGTCATCATGTCGCAAAGGCTATGTCGGCTGCTGGTGGCTATTCCCTATCTCTACAGTACGTTTGTTTCTCTTCTAGTCACCATAAAGATTTTTAACTTACCTTTCTGTGGCTACAATGTTGTCCGTCATTTCTACTGTGACAGTCTCCCCTTGTTATCATTGCTCTGCTCAAATACACATGAAATTGAAATGATTATTCTGAGTTTAGCTGGCTTTGATTTGATTGCATCTCTTCTGGTAGTTCTTGTGTCTTACTTCCTCATTCTTAAATCCATTCTCAGGATGAACTCTGCTGAGGGTCGGCACAAGGCTTTTTCTACGTGTGGGTCCCACCTGACAGTGGTCATAGTGTTCTACGGGACTTTGATATTTATGTATGTGCAACCTGAGTCCAGTCATTCCTTTGACAGTGATAAAGTGGCTTCCATATTTTACACCCTCATTATCCCCATGTTGAATCCCTTGATCTACAGCTTGCGGAACAAAGATGTAAAGTGTGCACTACAAAGGGTGTGGAAAAAACTATGTAATACTTTTTCTTAAGGATTTACATATATTGAATAATATAATTCCTATAAACTAGGTTCTGGACTTTAAGTTTTGCTATAGATTCCTCCTAAAGAAATAAGAAGCACAGATGAGTTTAACATGAATGACTGTCTTACTGATGCTAGGCACTTCTAAGTCTTGTAAATAGATTAATGAACAAGATAGTAAAAACGTTTGCCTTTCTTGAGGGGAAAGATGGATTATATACTTGAACTACCGTGTTTCCCCGAAAATAAGACATCCTCTGAAAATAAGACCTAGCGCAACTTTGGGAGAAAAAAATTAATATAAGACACTGCCTTCTTTTTGGGGAAACAGGGGATATGTGTAGGAGAATGTGTTAGGTGAATATAGAAAAAAAGCTGTCAAGGATTCTGGTGTTTCATCTTTATTAGAATAAAATCATAGCATACGTACTTGTGTGTGTGAGTGTGAATGTATGTATGCGTGTGTACCCTTTCTTTTCCTTTGGACTTAACCTTAATACTTTCCCCTGATATGGTTTAGAGTGGTACTTACTAATGGTTGTGAATGTGATAGCTGATGTTTTGAAGTGCTCGGCCACATTGCTTTGCTTAAATCCCCCTTCCAAACATTGGGATCCCACTGTGTCCTCGTCATTGCCTCTCTCCATATCTCAGTCTCTTAACTGAACATATATGGTAATTTGGCAGTCCAGAGGTTCTGATTAGCACCTAATTTTGTCTTTATTAGTCCCCTTTGTTGATAACAGATGATACTCAAATTGAAGTAAATTTCCGAGGCCACACAGAGTAGCTCCTAGGTTTGTACTGTCCCCCTCAGCCAGTCTTTCTTTCCCTCCCTCCCCTCAACTAGTTGTTCTTGCTTAATAACTGGCTGCTTGCTTTTGAGATTATAGTTCCTTATCTCCATTTTTAAAGTTACTTTTATATCCTTGGGCAAGAAGACTGTCCTATGATAAATTAATTGTGCTGCCTTTCCTTTCTCAGGCTCTTTCCCAGTTTTAATCATTATTGACTATGCACTGTTTTATGTTTTAACTGACTTTATTGTTTAACTGCATCGATTATCATCATTGTGGGAAGCAAAGGAAAAGATTCCTGTTGCTTGCACGATGTCCTCTTTCTAAGGTAAGTGAAGCCTGATACATGACCAGACAGCAGTATCTTGCCTTTTGTACATAGTTTCTACATGTCATTTTCCACATTTTCCCATGTGCTTAATTGTATATCCCTTTTGTTTACTTTTAGTCTTCTTAATACTTCTGGGATTTTATTAAAACTATTTGTCTGCAATATTTTCTGAGTTCACTATCATGCTATTAAAATTTGGTGTTTTAGTCAATGAACGTTTAATAAAAAATATTTTTTTTGGAGTAGCATTTTTAAAGTGCATGTACAAAGTAACCAAAATGTCTTTCAGTAGGGGGAGGGACAAACAAACTATACAACCAGGTAATGGTATATTTTATTTGGCACTAGAAAGAAGTGAGCTATCAAGCCATGAAAAGATGTGATGAAACCTTAAATGCATGAATACATGAAAAAAAGCTAATCTGAAAAGACACTGTACTGCATGATTCCAGTTATGTGACATTCAGGAAAAGGAGACATTAAAAAGGTTGCCAGAAATTAGGATGTAGGGAAAGATGAACAGGAGGAGCTTGGAGGATACATAAAGTAGTGAAAATGCTGTATATGAAATTATAATTGTGAATTCAAGTCATTAAATATTTGTTCAGACCAACAGAATGTACAACAACCACTAGCGAACCCAATGTAAACTATGGAGTTTAGATGGAAATGATGTGCTAATGTAGTTTCGTAGATTTTAACAAATGTACTACTTTGTTAAGGACTGTTGGTAATGGGATGGGTAGATCATGGAATGGAATATATGAGAATTCTCTGTGAATGTAAAACTTCTCTAAAAATAAAATAAAGTCTTGCAATATAAAAAAGTACATGATTCAGTGTCATGTGAAGATAAATATCAAATTGTTAATGCAGTTAAAAGGAATCTTGAATATAATCATTATTACTACCAAGTAATAATATCTCATATTTTTGAGCATTCTACATGTCTTGATGCATTTGATTATCACAAACAACTCTGTGAGATAGGTATTATTAAAATTTTATTTTTTAGATTAGAAAAAGGTGATTCACAGAAGCTAAGTAAATTGTCCAAGTCCACTAAGATATTAGGTTTTAGAACCAGATTTCAAACCAGGTAGTCAAGTTCATGTTCAAATCTTTATGCTCTTAACAAGGTCCCTATGTTGTCTCTTAATATAAATTTTATTCTTCATTGATGTCATCCCAGAGATAACAGGGAATAAAACTTCACTTTGGTAGACATAGGACCAGAAAAGGAGAAATAACAGAAAGATTTAAAAACAAAACAAAACCGTATAAGCCATGGCTGGCACAGGAAATGAATTCAAGAGAGAGATAATTATTCAATTATAAGTAAATAAATTAATTCACATACATCTAAATTAATCATGTAATTATTTTTAAATAAGTGATTTTTGCTCAAACAGAAAACTGAAACAAAGTGAAGACAGGTCAGAGTCTGAGAAATGAAGATAAGGAGAAGCAGAATTCCAAAAGAGACAAAAGCCTATTGCTAATTTTTTGTAGAAGGAATTCTTCCAGGGACATTATAAGAGATAAATGTTCTTCCTCAAAACAAGGGAGGTCTGTGAGGGGAATATTTATTCTCCATTACCTTCTGCTTCTTATATTTTGAAGAACCTTTCTATGAGCATTTAACCCATTTGGGGAATTTAATTTAAGAGTAAAAGAATATATTGACTCAGATATTGTTAAACTATCGAATGAATAAATGCCTTGAGGTCTAACAGGTGATCATTTTTAAATTTAAATTATGCCCTCTTCCTTGATCTGGTGTTTGTTTCATAACCTATCACATGCATGGGGAAAACATTCCTAAATGATACCATGGAGAAGGTGGAGTACCACGTGCAGTTGTGAAGGTTGGGCACCATGTTACTTTAGGGTGTGCTGTTCATATGGACAGAAGATGTGAAAAAACCTTCCCCAAAGGTATTGCTGACTCATGTACACACCCAACAACTGTGCATGATGGTGATTAGTCTGATAAAGGGAAGAACATACCTCTCAGAAATATGTATCAGATCTATGGAAGGAAACATCTCTAATCAATATACATAGTTTTTCATTGAAAGAGTTCCTGAAATATGAGAATGTTAATTGAAAAGTAAGAATATGCAAGCTAAATATTATTATGTTTAGAATAAGAAAAGATCTGTGATTCATTAAATTTTTAATGATTCACAATAATCATTATATTCCCATGTCAAATTTCATATCTGTATGATTTTTTATTGGATAAAGGAAGCATTGCATTCCCTGGAGAATATATCTATCTATATCTATATTATCTATACTACCCTGTTTACCCCAAAATAAGACAGTGTCTTATATTAATTTTTTCTCCCAAAGTTGCACTAGGTCTTATTTTCGAAGGATGTCTTATTTTCGGGGAAACACGGGTAGTATATCTTATCTCTGTCCTTATCTCTATCTCTATCTCTATCTCTATCTCTATCTCTATCTCTATCTCTATCTCTATCTATCTCTGTCTCTATCTCTATCTCTATCTATCTCTATCATCTCTGTCCATCTAATCTATCAATGTCCATATCATTTATGGCTACCTGTGGATTCCCTGGAGAAATTATAACCACTGGAGAGCAGAAAACAGATGCTAGGAGGTAGAGATGTCTCAGAAGTCAGGAAGAGCTCTTATGCCTAGTATGTGAGCAGCACACCCTGGAACAGTGAGTGCCATGACCTTCACAAAGCCATCTGGTGTTTCTCCCCTCCCCTCCTGTGACATATTTGATTATAGTCACATTTAATTCTATAGAAATTATAGACTTTTTTTTTTTTCCATGATTTAAAAATAGAACAACAAGATTTTTTTTTCAAGGCTTTGGTATTTTTTACAGTCATTAAATTTTGTGTAGTCCTAAAGAATTTCATACCTTTTGAATAAATGTATTCTCTATCTCTCGTAGAGATGATTATACATAGATTAACATGTTGATTTCATATCCAGTAACAGTCGCATAAATTGATTTTTCCCTTGTGGCTAATTTTTATTTTATAGCAACTTATAGATAATTCACAAACCATTTATGAGGTTTATTTTAGGCCCAGTTCAGGACTAAAATATAGTAATGTAACTTATCATATCAACAGAATTAAAAATAAAAACTATGAATTTCTCAATTGATATAGAAAGAGCATCTAAGGAAATTCTGTATTCATTCATAGCATAAAATTAAACTCTCAGTAATCTAAAAATGGAAACTTTTTAAAAATTGATTAAAAAACATCTACAATAAAACTTACAGAGAACTCCATATATAATCATGAAAGGATAACTGTCTTCTCATTAACACTGGACAAGGAGAAGGCTGTTTTCTGACCACAGCTATCATCTATGTATATAAAAGCCTAAGTGACCCTTAAAACTGAACTACTGGAATAACCGGAATGACCAGTCGACCAGTCACTATGACACGCACTGACCATTGGAGACAGATGCTCAAGGCAGGAACTGCCTTCTGGTGGTCAGTGTGCTCCCACAGCCAACCATTCACAGCCAGCCAAACACCCCTGGTCCCTGCGCACCTGTCAGCAAATGTCCTGTGATCTCTCCTTTCATCCCTCCCAACATCCAACAGGCCTCGGCTGGCTTGGCCCCAATAGGGACTGGATGAGTCAGTCCTGATAGGCCCTGATCACTGACCAAGCCTAGAGACCCTACCTGCGCATGAATTTCATGCACCAGGCCTCTACTATTTCATAATGGCAAGCTCAGCCTGTGCAATAAGATCAGAAGAATAAATAAAAGAAGTAAAATTTTAAAAAGAAATAAAATAGTCTCTATTTGAAGATGATGTGACTGTTTATGTAGAAAATGAATCTGCAAAAAAAAAAAATATATATATATATATATATATATATATATATATATATATATATATATGCCTAAGAGACCATTGTAACCAAACGGATGACTGAACAGGTTGCATGGGGTGACAAGGCCAGTGAGGGGGAAGGGGGACAGTGAGGGGCAACCAGGCTGGTGGGGGAAGCAGTAAGGGGTGACCAGGCTGGCAGGCAGGTGAACAATTAGGAGCCAGTGGTCCCAGATTGTGACAGGGGTGTCTGAGACTGCCTGAGACAATAAACATAGTAATATAATTTATCATAACAAACAGAATTAAAATGGAAAACTATCAGGGTCCTGGATTGGAGAGGGTGCAGGCTGGGCTGAGGGGACCCCCCAACCCCCGTGCATGAATTTCATGCACCAGACCTCTAGTCCTATATAATAAAGAAGTAATATGCTAATTTGTCCTTTAGGGTGTCCAAGTCATGACCAGTTAATGGGTTGCACATGCACAGGAGCTAGGGGACAGGGGCCCCGAGGAAGGGAGGACAATAGAAGAAAATGTGTCTAGACTTTCCCCAGTCCTCTCCCTCTTTCTGCTGCCTACAAAAGCCCCAGGGACTTCAGTCCCCAGCAGAGGCACGCCAAGGCCTGCCCAGTGCTAATGTCCCAACCAGCACTGAGGTGAAGCTGCCTGCCTCCATCCCTGGCTAGGGAGCTGAAGCTGCCTGCCTATGTCCCTGACCTACATATATAACCCACCCAGTGAAGTGCTGCTCTGGTGTCTCAGTGAACTTTGTAATCAACCCAAGGAGGAAACCGAGAGGAGAGACGTCCGAAGCTGTGGGTTCCCAGTGCTTTAATCGCTTAAAAGCAGCACTGCTTTGAATGTGAGGTGGCTGTACATTCAGCTGAGAAGTAAGGGGGCTGAACACCACCATCACTGGGCTCCTGTCGTCTGAAGCCCGAGCTTCCACCATGAGAAGGAAAAAACAGAGAGGGGCCCAGAGAAAGGGAGGACAATCAAAGGAAGTATGCCTAGAATTACCCCAGCCCTCTCCCTCTTTCCACTGTCTACAAAAGCCCCAGGCCCGGCCACAGTTCTGTCTCTACCTTTTAGTCCCCTGTTCTCCAACCAAGAGGAAAGAAATAAGGAAGGAGTCCATGCTGCCTCCAGAAAGCATTTATATACCTAATCAGCTGGCCGCCTCCCACAGAGAGAGGCCAGGCTGCAGCTTAGGCAGAGGAGTGATGGGGCATCACCTTTCCCTGATCACCAGGTCACCTCACTCCTGAGGGCTCCTGGACCATGAGGGAGGGCAGGCTGGGCTGAGGGACCCTCCCACACCTAGGCATAAATTTTTGTGCACCGCGCCTCTAGTAACTAATAATTAAATATAAGATGTCACAGTATGCACAGCCAACACACAGAATTCCATTGCATTTCAGTATATAAGCAATATTCATTTGAAAGTTTATATAAATACTAGAGGCCGGATGCATGAAATTTGTGCAAGAATAGGCCTTCCTTCCCCCAGCTACCAGCAGCACTGGCTTCCCTCCAGTACCCTGGTCCCAGGCTTCCCTCCAGCCGCCAGCAAGCACCCAGGACCCGGGCTTCCCTTGCAGCCCCACTTTGCCCAGAAGGTCATCCAGGAAGAACATCCAATCTAATTAGCATATTATTCTTTTATTATATAGGATATAATTTATTACTCTAAAACAAAACAAAACAAAATCACGTTATAAAATTTTAAAAAGTTTATTCACTGAGTTACCAGTTTATTATAAAAGATATCAAAGAAAATGAATCAATAATCAGGAAAGTCTACTCAAGTTTATTGTGTGTATTAATTATTCCACAGATATGTGACCCAATGACCATTTCTACACACTTCCTCTTAGACATGGCCACACTGTGAAGCAAAGGAGTTGCAGTAGCAACATAACAATCATAGGCCATTACTGGCAGCAAGAAGCATTCTGTGGAAATAAACACCCCAAAACACAAATGCTGAACAATGCAAACAAAAAAGAAAAAAAAGAGACAGACAGAAAGGCAAAAGCGATGTTTCCCTTCACACCAGGAGCTTCCTAAGAATTTTGGGTGATAAAAGGGTTTTAGGAGCTGTGCCACAAACCAGAATTAAGACCAAATATATGTTTCTTATTATAAATTGCAATATCTGTCTTTAGATTAGTTAAAACATAAGTCAATGAAAGCATGTTCAATAGAATATCTATATTCTTGGAAACCTGAGAACCAGTTACTTTTTTCTTTGTAAGTACTCTGTTTTTATGTTCTTAAATGCAAGTATTATTATGCAACTGTTTTCTCTAAATAACAGAAAAAATATAAATGTAATAGTGGATTTTGTTATTGATTTAGAGAATAACAACCTAGAATATCGGAAGACATATGTGATAGGCTGTTGTTTTTGTGATGCAGCTATATGAATTAAGCAACTTTTCCTTTCTGGCCACCTCCTTATACAACAAATCAGTGTATAGAATGAAAAATTCTTAAGGTGGATACTTGGAGCAGCAGGGCGACCAGAGTGTAGATTGCAAGGTTTTCCAGATACTTTGCTGTACATTTGAAACTGGTGTTGAATGGTATTGAATATAAACTGTAGTTGGGGGGAAAAAAAGTAAAGAAAAAAAAATAGAAAAGGAAAAAGAATAAGAAACACCTCTGT
Source organism: Pipistrellus kuhlii (assembly GCF_014108245.1). Lineage (NCBI taxonomy): Eukaryota > Metazoa > Chordata > Mammalia > Chiroptera > Vespertilionidae > Pipistrellus > Pipistrellus kuhlii. The sequence goes on from NW_023425595.1 coordinate 10,912,022, forward strand.
ACATCTTTAGAAGCTTTACATTCACTGAAGTATTGAAAGCAAGAGCCGACTGGTAAGATTCACAATGACTTAAATCTAACAGGGGAAATGTTTCATTTCTAAGGCCCTTTTCACAGCTTCCTTTACCTCTTTGTTCCTCAGACTGTAAATCAGTGGGTTTAACATGGGAATCACGAGGGTGTAGAACACAGAAACTACCTTCTCCTGTTCTACAGAATACTGGGAGCTTGGCTGAATATAACTAAAGCTTAAGGTTCCATAGAATATGGTGACAGCAGTCAGGTGAGAGGCACAGGTGGAGAAGGCTTTCTGTCTGCCTGCTGCTGAGCGGATCCTCAAGATAGCAAGAACAATGAACATGTAGGAAATCAGCACAACCAGGAAGGTGACCGTGGCAATGACACCAGAGAAGGTTAAGAGCAACAACTCATTCGTGGAGGTTTCAGAACACGACAGCTTTAGGAGTGAGGGAATATCACAGAAGAAGTGGCTGACAACATTCAACCTGCAGAAGGACAGTCTGCCCAAGCTTATTGTGTGTATTAATGAGTTAATTATGCCACACATACATGACCCGATGACCAGCCCTACACGCTTCCTCGTAGACATGGCCACACTGTAAAGCAAAGGTTTTGCAATAGCCACGTAACGATCATATGCCATTACTGACAGCAAGCAACCTTCTGTGGTAACAAACACCCCAAAACACAAGTGCTGTAGCATGCAAGCAAAAAACGAGATAGTTGCCTTCACAACCAGTAGGCTTATCAGCATTTTGGGTGCAATGGCAGATGCATAGCAGGCATCTACAAAAGAAAGGCAGCTGAGGAAAAAGTACATAGGTTTGTGGAGCTTGGGAGTGATTCGGATTAAGAAGATCATGCCTAGATTCCCCACCAAGGTAATGACATAAATTACCAGGAACAACACAAAAAGTACAATTTTCAGTTGAGGATTGCTCGTCAATCCCAAAAGAATAAACTCTGTCACAACTGTAAAATTGTTTTCAGTCATTTGTTTCTTTTCATAAGATCTGTTATGAAAAAAGATAGAGATTATAATTTATTAGGGAAATTATATACATATATAATTATATATGTGTGTGTGTGCGTGCGCATGTGTTTGTGTGTGTGTGTGTGTGTGTGTGTGTGTGTGTGTGTGTGTATAAAAACAAACACAACAATTACTGATGCTGATGTCAGGCTTTGTATAAAAAAAATCCCTTCTTCGAATCTTAGATTTTTCAACAATAAAAGTAGTAAGAGGACTAAATGGTCTCTCATTTCATTCCAATGATGTTGTTTTATATGATTATAGTCCATAGAAACCAAAATGTTAAAAACAGTTTATCTCTAATAGCTTCAGTCTCTCTCTAAAATGTCCACTAAGTAGACACTGATGACGATAGAAATTAATAGCATGTATAATATATACCATTAAAATCTGATTAGATAGTTATTTTATGATATTCATAATGATTAGATAGTTATTCTCTTCTGAATTATTTGTTTGTTTTTAAGTAGAAAATTATTTAACGAGAGGGGCACATAAGATCATTTATCTTTAAGTTATATATGGCGTTGATGTACAGGGTCTTTATTTTGGACAGCTACATCAGAAAGTAAGAGGCTCAATACCTAGAGTTATGACATTTAAAATGCCAAGGATTCTGGCTTTTGTGACCATAGGATATTAGGGGCCAACACCTCATTCTGAAACGCATGAAACAAAAGCCTGTATCTTGCATGAAACCTACTAAAAAGACCCAGGATTCTTGCTCCAGGACAATTTTCCCCACATTCCTGGTAAAAGACCAGTTCTGGAAGGGCTGAGACCCAGGACACAAAATTTCATATCTTGCATATCTGAAGCATATGGAGGCTTTTCCTGAGATCTCAAGTAATCTTAGAAAATTTAAAAGCACACTAATTGAAAATGTGAATATATATAGACATATATTCACAAAACTTTCTGTGATACTTCTTCCTATTTTTCATCTTATAATACAGTTTAAACAATTTAAGTCGTTGTAAAATTGCAATTTCCATTGTATGGTTGGAAACCTATATTTTATATTCAAAGTTATTCATATTTGTTTCAGAATTTGTTTCTTTATTAAGTTGGAGTGTCACTTTAGAAGTTACAATAAACAAATGGTGATGATATTGGTATAGTTATAATTTATACAATTTCTCTATTTTAATTAAAACATTTCAATTGCCACAATGACAAGAAGTTAGGAATTCATTAATACTGGATCAAATCCCATTGTTGACAACAATTGGTTTATTTCATTGAACAAATCATTTAACTTCCCAGATTCAGGTTATAATTATATTTACTTCTCCAAAATTGCTGAAAGGATTGAAGATAATAACTTCCATTAAGGATTTACTATTCTTTGAGTATAAATTCATTATTTAACAAACTAGATAGAAAGTTGCATAATTATATTAAATATGTTTAGAGAGAATATTGGTATATATTCAATGTGTGATATCTTTTGGTACAAGGTGATCAGTTTCATACTTTTAAACCATTGTAATTGAACTATTTCTTTTTTTCTGGAGCATTTCTGCAATACATAAGACCTACTTATTTATTTTTTTGTTTATTTTTGTAATCAAATTGATATCTCAAGTTATCAATTACAAACTAGCCTTGTTAAATGTCAGATTTTTAAAAATCTACAGTTTTTCACAATATCTTACATGCTATTTAAAGATTACCAACATATTTGACAATATGAAAGAACACATCCCACAATATTCCAAATTGTATCTTTTATTCATAAATCTATCTAACACATGCTCTTTCTTCTACTACTCTTAAAGACTTAACTGAAAATTTTCAGTTAATAAAACATAACTTATAGATATGAATTTTATTTAAACTATAATTAAGGAAATAGCATGTTTAAAAGGTATTATAAATTAAATTAACTACCAAAATATAAAACTACTAACTTTAGCAACTAAATTTGATGACAACATTGCAAACTGAATTATATAAAGATATATAAACTTAAATTCCATGAACTTTAAGAATCAACATATTAATAAGATAAATTCTATCAAACTTAAAATTTTCAATTTTTCGTTGAACAAATGATAAATAGAAAATTAAAATAAGTAGAAAAACATTAAAAGAAACCAATTTAACTTACCAAAGACACTTAAAAATTTAGGATATTAGTTTATTTAGAATGCTCATGTCCATCACCAAGTTTTCTTACTCTTGTCTTAGAAATGAAATTAGTTAATATATTTTCTGATATTCAGGATAATCAATATTTTAATGGCAGATAACTGAACCATATCAAGTAAAACAACACAAAACAAGCAAAATTTTAAAAAAATTAACAGTGTAACAATGATGTTACATCTATAATTCTTTCTTCATTGAGGACAAAAATGAAAGAAGAAACAAGTATATATATATTTATTCTAATGAGACCAGAATTCCTGTGGTTCAGACACTAATTACACTAAAACAGCAACAACGGTAAAAATTGCACTCTGGATTCCTTTCTGGTTTCTCAAGAGACTCTCTTAAAGCATCTCAGTGGAATTGGTTTCCCTAAGATCTGTAACATTAAAAAAAAGTTTCAAAAATAGAAGGCAACATGTAGTCAAGGGTGAGAAAACAGTAGGAATATTGACTGTGAGTAATTTATATAAATCGGAAAGTATTTTATTAAGATATAATATGAACTGCACCTGAGCTTGTAAGGCAAAAAAAAAAGGGGGGGGGGGGGTTTAAGTGGAATCCATCTTGAAAATGGCTATTATTTCTAAAAACTTGGGGAGTAACATCCTACTACCCTTATCTACACAATTCTATTTAGATTGAAATTCTCCATTCTTTTTAACTGGTAGAATGGCCACACGTTACTCCTATCAGCTTTATGTTTAACTCTAATATTCTCATTCATTTTATGAATACTTCTTAGAAAATAAGGACAAGCTAGACATTGTGTTCTGCACTGGAAAGAGGATTACAAAAACAAATAAGCCCTGACTGTTTTTCCCAGTGGATAGAGCTGTAGCCCATGGAATAAAAGGGTGTCTGCTTCCATTCCCAGTCAAGGTTACATACCTCGGTTGCAGGTAGGATCTCTGGCCCAATCTGGGCACATGTGAGAGGCAATCAATCACTCCCAACTACCCTCCCTGGCCGACATGGTCACCCCTTTCTGCCCTCCCCTGCAGACCTGGTTGCCTCTAACTGCTCTCCTCTACAGGTCTGGTTGCCTCTAACTTCCCTCCCTTATAGGCCTGGTCCTCCTAACTGCCCTTCCCTGCAGGCTCAGTCGCCCCTAACTGCCTTCCCCTGTAGGCCCAGTTGCCCCTGCTGACCTGGTCGCCCCCAATTACCCACCCCTTCTAGCCATCTTGTTGTGGCCATTTTTGACCACATGGGGGCAGCCATCTTATGCAAGGACTTGAGGGTCAATTTGTATATAACCTCTTTATTATATAGGATTATTATAAAGGATTTTATCACCCCTGATTTTGACATCATGCATGATCAACTCAGTTTCTGCCTCATACAGGAAAAGTTGCTGTTATTAGCAACATTTTAAAAAATTAAACCTAAAATGAAGGAGAAAAGAAAATATATGCAAAAAGGAAGTTTAAAAGAAATCTTTCCCATAGTTCCATGGTCACCTGAATAGATGCTACTAGATGCGTAGGAGATGCAACTGACCATTGATTACTAAAAAAGTCTGTAAAGGCAGCAAGGGTCACAGCTAAGAAACTATAGAATGCTGAGGATATATTGTTAAGAACCCAGGTGTTTCTACAATTTGAATATATGTTTAACTGTATGCAAATTCTCCTCAATTCTTACACAAATGGAAGTCATAGAGGAGGAAGGCATGGGTGACATTTATGAGTGATAAATTATCTTATATTAGATTTTGGTCTCAGTGAGGTTGTACTGAACATTATCCAAGAGTGCTGAGATCTCAATTAAGGGAACACAACAGTCGTGGCAATCATTATAGTAATACATTGCATTACAATCATTGTTACATTGTTATTGTTACAGTCATATGAAAGAACAAGACATATCTATCACTCATTTAAAGATAAGGCATTCATTTCAAATCTCCTAGTTATCAATCATGTAACTTAGGGCAAATTACATGGTTCATCTGAGCTTGATGTCTCCTGAATATATCAGTGATATATTTTTAACCTAGTAGTTACCCCATATTTTTATTCCATTAACTAATTCAAAGAAAAATCCTACACAATGTCATTTATAAGTTTATCACGATTTCTGGAACAGTGCTGGTTTTATTGGGATAAAATTATGTCAAAGTATTTCCCATAGTTACTTTAATCACTGACTCTGTGAGTCAGTATCTTTACATCATGCAGGCCTCCAGGGGCTGTTTAGGTAATCTCTGTTGTTTTCGGTTTCCTCCCTGGCATTGCCCCTCACATTTCCTCACTAGGGAAGGTACAGGGTGCCCTGGGTCATTAGCAGGCACCACGAGGCAATATTTTGAAAGCCTCTCAGATTATTTTAGCATAATTACATGTGACTTCTTCAGGAAGCATCTCAAAAAGGGACAAGCCAAAATTCTCTCTACGTAAAAGAAAAGGTCAGAGTGATTTAGGAGATGGAAATCCAATTCTTCATTAAAGGTGAGTGAATTGGAATTGTGCTTTGATTATGACCATGGTGTTGGTAATTTCCCATTATTCTTGGCTTAAGGGGAATGGACATGCTTATGGTGACCTTCAGATGATTCTAAAATACCACAAAAACTCATTATCTCTTTTGTTAGCTTTATATGCTTTATCATATTCATGATGGAGAAATAAATTAATGCATATAAATAGCATATTAGAGGAAAGAAAGCATAAAGATTAAATATTTAAAATCCCTAAATATTGATATTAACTGCTATTTTAGCAGAAATGGATCTAGATCTTATGCCTCTTGGAACTTATACAAGTTTGAAAATTTTCTTTTTTAAAAAAGAAAAAGAGGTTACACTTGTAAATGAAGGCATTAATGTAAATATTTATTTAGAATGGAAAAAAAAATAAATTTCAGTTGTCAATGAACAAGTACTCACAAATATAAAATTATAAATGTAGTTTTATTAATGAAATTTTAGACATATCTCAGCTTATTGGGTGGTAAGAGAGTTCTCAGAAGCCATTCCAACATCAGAGTAGATAGCATTACTAATGATAAATTTGGCTCTCGTAAATATGCCCACTAAATATCAAATATGGTATTATTTACTCAATCTCTCCTTAGTTGGACCTCACAAATATTTGTGCACTAGCCAATGAACTATGATATTAGTTGAATATGATGAAGTCAAAGTTGGAATGGAAAGAGAAACTGTGCTTGATTGAGGTTCAAATATCTTATATTTGCAACTTTTACAAAGTTGGAAACATATCACTTTGTGAGTGTATTGTTAAGGCCCCACCTAGACCTTTAAAAGTACAAATCTCAAACTTCAAAATCTTAGACTTCATTAACTTCACATTATCTCTCTCTCTCTCTTTTAGAAAATCAAATTTCCACAAGAATTCTCAGACAGATATGTAAGTGTACTAAAGAAAAATTGTGATGTCATTGTATAGATAAAATAAATATTTTTAATATGTATATAACTTTTAAAAAAATCAATGGATATGTTCCAATGTTGATTCTAGTTAGAGTTTAAGCTGTCATAACAGTCTATGTTTCATGTGTGTCACTTCACTAAGGAAGTAAAAGATTCTATCACTTAACTTAATTTTAAAACTTAGTATGCAGATTATTTTCTATCTCCTATTATGAAAAAATAGAGACCCGGTGCACAGATTCATGCACCAGTGGAGTCCCTTGGCCTGGCCTGCAGGATAGGGCCAAAACTGGCTTTCTGACATTCCCTAAGAGATTCCAAATTGCGAGAGGGTGCAGGCCAGGCAGAGGGACCCCATCGGTGCATGATTGCAGCTGGGGAGGGATTGAAGGAGGGCTCCAGACCAGCCAGACCCCAGCAGTAAGCTAACCTACTGGTCAGAGTATCTGTCCCCTGATGGTCAGTGCACGTCATAGCAACTGGCTGAACAGTTGAATGAATGGTTATATACTTAGCATATTAGGCTTTTATTATATAAAACTAGAAGCCCAGTGCATGAAGATTCGTGCTAGAATGGGCTTTCCTTTCCCCGGCTGCCAGCACTGCCTGTCCACTCAAGCCCAGCCCCTTTCTGCTCCAGCCCAGAGCTTTCTCTTTCCGCTTCAGGAGCCACCTCTTTCGGCTCTGGTCCTGCTTTCCAGAGGCCCTGAGAGACCACCCCCTGTTACTTGGTATCTGTGTATGCAAATTAACTGCCCTCTGTGCTGGGTTAATTTGCATATCACTCCTTATTGGCTGTGGGCTTAGTAGACGTATGGTTAATTTACATATTTGTCTATTATTAGGTAAGATTTTTTTCAGTCTGCCTGCAAAGAGTATATTTTGTTTAGGTGACACTACATGAAAGCTAATAACCTCTTTGTTTCTTTGCAGAGCTATCTGGACACAATGAGCCAACAGAATCTAACATCACTGACTGAATTCATTCTCATGGGAGTCACAAAGCAGCCTGAGCTGCAGGTTCCACTTTTCATTGCCTTCCTCATCGTCTACACAATCACAGTGGTAGGCAACCTGGGCATGATCCTCTTGACCCAGGTGGACTCCCGCCTGCATACACCTATGTATTTTTTTATCAAACACCTGGCTTTCATTGATCTTGGCAATTCCACTGTCATTTGTCCCAAGATGCTGGTAAATTTTGTTATGGATCAAAATGTCATTTCATATTATGCATGTGCCACCCAATTGGCTTTCTTCCTTATGTTTATTATCAGTGAATTTTTTATCTTGTCAGCTATGGCTTATGACCGCTGTTCAGCAATCTGTAACCCTTTGCTCTACAATGTTATTATGTCCCAGAGACATTGTCATATGCTGGTGGGCATTCCATACCTGTACAGTCTCTTTCAGGCTCTACTGTTCACGATTAAGATTTTTACATTGAACTTTTGTGGCTCTAATATCATAAATCATTTCTACTGTGATGATGTGCCCTTAGTGCTTTTGCTCTGTTCAAATGCACAAGAAATAGAATTGCTAATCATATTATTTTCAGCATTTAATTTGCTCTCTTCCCTGCTGGTAATTTTGGTATCTTACATTCTCATTCTGATTGCCATATTTCGAATGCATTCTGCAGAGGGCAGGAAAAAAGCTTTCTCCACATGTGGTTCTCATCTGACAATGGTGGTGGTATTCTATGGGTCCCTACTATTTATGTACACACAGCCCAAATCCACTTATTCCTTTGATACTGATAAAATGGCCTCTGTGTTTTACACTTTAGTGATCCCTATGCTTAATCCCTTGATATACAGCTTAAGGAACAAAGAGGTAAAAAATGCCCTCCATAGGGTCTTTAGGAATCCATGTAAACTTTGTATTTAATATTCAATATAGAATATTGTTCTAATAAGTCAGATAAAGGCAAATGTCACTATTTCTAATACATATAATTGCATTATTTTTTAATTCAGAGCAAAAACTAATTATAATGCACAAGTAGGTTGTTTCCCTAATATTCAGCCAAGTTAATCCTCATATTTTAGATCTCAGATGATAATTCCCTCCTTAGCATTTATACGTGTGTGTGTGTGTGTGTGTGTGTGTGTGTGTGTGTGTGTTTATTGATTTAAGAGAGAAAGGGAGAGAGGGAGAGAGATAGAAACATCAATGATGAGAGAGAATCATTGATCAGAGGTCTCTTGCATGTCCCTCTGAAGGAATGTGCCCTGACTGGGAAGTGATCTGAGACCTCCTGGCTCAACCACTCAGCCAGCCCATCCAGGCTCTTGCTTTTGATGTTTCTTTTAGTAATAGAAGTTGACATTTCTCTCAATTGAAACACCTACTAAAATTCTACCTCAGTAAACTATGTGTTTCTTTCTGCCTTTTTATTGTCATTATTTTTTTTTTCAGTTAAGAGTCTTCAATTTTGTTTTCATAACCTATTACAATAGTGTAAATAAAGTAAGTTTCTTTCTTTCAACATATAGGTGGATAATGATTTTTTAAAACTCTCATTTGGAGAATTTAACTCATTTACATTTAAAGTAACTACAGATAATGATGTCATACTTCTTGCATGTTGCTCTTTGTTTCCAATACATCATCTCTCTCTCTTATTGATTGTCCTTTCTTCCATTACAAGATCTTGAGTTTGTGGATGTACCCTGTATTGGGCATGGCTACAGTGAAAGCCCCTAATGCTGTTAAGAACTATAAGCTGAAAAATTCCAGAGGCCACCCAGGTAGGAAGCTTCAATAAGGGGACACAAACTGGCTATCTAATTATGTGTCTGGCAATATGTTCTTTCAAGAGAACAGTCTTCTTACCCAGCCCCCCAAACTTCCTTCCCTCTGGCAACCATCAGTCTAATCTCTCTATCTATGAGCCGGTTCCTATTTTGTTTTTTCATCTATTTTGCTCTTTAGTTTCTACATATAAGTGAAATAATATGTCATTTATTATAATATAGAAATAGTATATTAAAGATCTCAGAAATAAAAGTTACTTAAGACTGCTACTCATATAGTTTGAAAATAAGCTTCAAAAAGAGCTATCTGAACCATGTTTTTAAAACATTAAAGTTTATTAGGAAGACACAAAAACATTACAGTACTCATTAACATAAAATTCACAAAAGTCACTACCCAATCACAAATACTAGAACATATGTGAAAGCAGGAACACGTCATTTCACTTAGGAGATGATAAACATAGATCTTGAAACAACAGTGATGATGGGATTATCAGGCAAAGACTTTAAAACATGTATATGTTTGTTGTGTAACCCCTGATATTTGTGTTTGTTTTCCATTTTATTTTTGTTATGCAAGTTACTGATTTAGGTTTTTTTATGCCCAGATATTAATTTCAAAGAGGCATTCACTTCAAAGCCTATTACTATGAAAAACAGTATTGATATTCCTCAAAATGTAAAACTGAAACTGCCTTATGATCCATCAATTTCATTTCTGGGTATATATGCAAAGAAATCCAAAATACTAATTAAAAAAAATATGCACCTCTATGTTCATTGCAGGGTTACTTACAATAACCAAGCTATGGAAGCCATGCAAGTGCCCATCAATAGGTGAGGGGATAAAAAAGGGACAATGCATATATTTATAAACTAGTTACCCAGTGCACAGATTCATGAACATTGAAAGGAAATTAATTAGAAGATGGTACATGGGGCAGGACTGTGCAAGACAGACTAGACACACCCTGGAGCCAGTCTCCCATGGTCCCTCTCCAGCTGGCTGCACCTGGGTGGTGCTGTGTCTCGAAGGCCATCTGCAGAGTGAGCAGGGTCCCTCTGGCAGGTGGATCCCTTGTCCTGGCCTACAGAGATTGGGCCAAAATCCACTCTCCACTATCTCTTAAGGGGCCCTGGAGTATGAGAGGGCACTCTGCAAAGTTGCTGTCGTACAGGGAGTGGAACGCAAACACAAGTGTGCAGTAAGCCAGATTTGGGGCTGACAATGCCCCAGCAACAACATAGCTCATGGCCAAAGGTGGAATCATGTGGCCCTGTGAGGAATCAGGCTCCCTATTTCTGGTTTCAGGGTGCATCACCCAAGAACCGCCATTGCCAAATGCCACATCCAGCACAGGTAGGGTTTAGAATCTGAAGAAGGGGCCACACACAAATGAAAACACTACACAAGAAATATGAATTTAAAAGGCATGGGCGTCCAGGTGGCAACCTCTCCCTAGAGGAGAAGCTCACTGAAACCCTGGACCTGTCAGCTTTTATTCAGTTTTAGATACACATCTTGCCCTCGGCAAACAGATAGCAGACAGACTATTTGAAAAAATAAGTAAAAGATCAGTAAAGACTTACTTTGAGGCTATTAGGTCAGGGAATTGCTTCAAGCCATTGCCATCTCAAGGTTCATCAGCCTTCTGAGTTCCTTGATGCACTCTCATGATAATGTTGACAATGGGTGGCTTTCCACAGCCAAATCACTGCAGCTTAGCAGCTCCTGCCTTGTGCATCTTTCCCCTGGTGGTCAATGCACATCATAGCAGCTATTCAGACTATAGGAGGGACACTTAGCATATTAGCCATACACACACACACACACACACACACACACACACACACACACACTAGAGGCCAAGTGCATGAATTCATGCATGAGTGGGATCTGGCTGGCCCAGCTCCAATTGGTGGATCAGGGCCAGGCCTGTCAGTAGGAGGAGATAGCAAGAGGTTGGCCAGGTGAGTTCGCTGGCTGCATTGGGCATCATAGCAACCAGTCATTCTAGTCGTTATGGCGTTACTGCCACTAGCTTTTTATATATGTAAATATATAGATAGGATACCACTCAGCCATACAAAAAGAATAAAGTCTTACCATTTACAACAGCATGGATGGACCTAGAGGGTATCATGCTAAGTAAAATAAGTCAGACAAAGACAAACACCATGTTATTGTACTTGTGTGTAGAATTTAAAGAGCAAAATAAATTAACAAACAAGACATAAACAGGTTCATAGGTAGAGATCAGACTGATGGTTGCCAGAGGGGAGGAAGTTTGGGGGGGTAGGTAAAAAGACTGCTCTCTTGAATAAACACATTGCCAGCCACATAATTAGATAAATAGCAAGGCTGCATCCTCTCATTGAGGCTTCTTGATGTTCAGCCTAGATGTGCTGTGTAATTTCCAGGTCCTGTAATTAATAAACCTATATATCTTTAAAGTATCCTGAAGGTGATCGCCAAAGGGCATCTCTTGACCATGGAAACTATAAAGGCTGGCCCATCCACAACATTAAATATTGGTAGGCTGAGACTAGTACAAAACGAGGTTCAATATAATTGAATGAATTAACAACACTAACTCTTTGAGGAGATAAATAAAATATTAAAAAGTAATCAAATTGGACTTCTAGTGGTTAAAATACAATATCAAATATGAACAAATATTTATTGACTGAGAATAATAGCAGATTATACACTGAAAAAGAAATAACTATACTTAAACATATTACAATATACACTACCCAAAATGAAGCCAGAGAGAAAGCAAAACGCTAAATAAACACCATGAAAATAGTCTCAGTGATCTGTAGAACAATGCCAAGCTATATATTGTACATTTAAATGTGGGTCCAGATTGAAAAAAAAAAGAACCACATGGGGCAGAGAAACCATTGGAATAAAAGTGGCCAAAATTTCTTCCAGCCAGTTGGTGTGGCTCAGTGGTTGAACATCAACCTGTGAACCAGGGGGTTGCAGTTCAATTCCAGGTCAGTGGACATGCCCTGGTTGTGGGCTCAATTTCCATAGGAAGAGAGTGATGGGGAAAAGGAGACGTTTTTAATGCTAGCAATCTGAAGCTAGTCACTGCACCTTTAATTGTCTGGTCCTGCAAGAACTGTTTACTCTCATTTTAGAGAGGCTATAAACCATCCCCAGATAAAGCTATCAATGCGGGTGCCAGGCCAGGCCTTTGGTTGAGGTCTCAAAGCCCCAGCACATGGGGCTCTTTAAGAACTTGCAAAGGAGACTGGAAGACTCCATATTTGGGAAACAAAGGACTGGGAAAAATATAAAAAGGGACAGCTTCTTCCATGTATTGTAGTTGCTCAGAATTTAAAAGACATTTTTCTCTAGGCCTGTGTGTAATAATATAAAGTGTAACTCCCTTTCTCTAAGTGTTGCTTGGTCTTCTGTAATAAGAGGAGGAAGCAGTTTATCAATGATTCTCTCTCAGCATTGATGTTTCTGTCTCTCTCTCTTCCTCTTCATTCCTCTCAGAAATAATAAAAATATATTTGGAAAAAAATGTCTTCCAATTTTTTAAATTATTATTATTTAATTTCCTTATTGATTCAGGTGTTACATATGTGTTCTTATTCCCCCATTACTACCCCCATATTTCCTCATTCATGCCCTTACCCTCTGTTGTCTGTGTCCATTGGGTTAGGCTTATATGCATGCATACAAGTCCTTGGGTTGATCAACCACATTTATTTTCATTAAAAAAAAAAAGAAGAAAAAACTATACTCCTAAAGCTGTAAGGAGCTAAGACAATTCTAAGCAATATAAACAGAAAGGAAATTAAACTCAAACACACAACAATTAAACTTTTGAAAAGCAGTGATAAAGAAATATCCTTTAAAACAGATAAAGATGAAAGGTAATTTATAATCAGACAAAGAAAAGATTTATTACTGACTTATTGGCAGATACAAGTCAAAAGACATTGTTTCATGTCAATCAAATGTTGCAGTGTTGCATCATTTTCTTAAGAAGTTAATTTCTTTTACTCACACATTCTGTGCATTGTGTGTATATGTGTATAATGTACCAAATACTGACAAAGACATATTTATAATTATGGATTATGGTGGTTAGTGATATTGCTTTTCTTTGTTTGTTTGTTTTGTTAGACCTAGGTAAGAAATATTTTTTACTTTTCCTAATGGGATATTCTGAGAATAATTAACAGAAACCCAGGGTGCTCTCCCCTTGGGTAATTACTTGCAATCATTTTACCAGATTAAAACTTTAACAACATGAGTGTCAGGAGGGTAGAAAAACACTTAAATACATCTCCAACACCTGATGATTAAAACAGTAGGAAGTCAAAGAAGAATCTCCACTCAGGTGAGTAGAAAACATTAGTTTGAAAATTTAAGCAAACAGCTTAAACTGAATTATCACCAAAGATCTTGAAGAGCATTATGTTATGGAAAACTGTCTTTTTTCTTTGCAATATACATATCTGTCATCAATAGGATTAATGGGTAGGACAGACCTGACACTCTGCCCTATACATTTACACCATCTTAGTTTTCCAATGAACTTACTGCTTCAGTCATCTATAGTAACAAGGGTTTTTGTCTATTTTTATTTATGAAGTATCCTTTCTGTCCTACTTTTCATTTCCTATCTATTCAGGGTGACCATAATATAAAGAAAGCATTATGTTTATAAAAATATATTCCAAAGGAATGCTGACTTTATTTGAATCCTAACTTCACCATCTATTATCTGAGTGACTGAGGTTAATTTATTTCACTCCCTGTGCCTCATTTTCCTTGACTCTCAAATTGATATGGTTATACTGTACATTTCCAACAGTTATTGTGTGGCCTATAACACATGTGTCAAACACAAGGCCCGCGGGCCAAATCCGTCCCTCCAGGCCTTGCAATGTGGCCCGCACCACGCTGTCATCACTGCACTCCGCTGCGTTTCCATCACAATGACAGTTTATGACTGTTCAGTAAACCATTCGGCCAGCGATTTAGGCTGGATTTTAGATTTTGGCCCCTTCTCTGATTGAGTTCGACACCCCTACATGAGTTAATATATGTAAAGTATTCAGAACAGTGCTTAGCACACAATGAGTTCTTTATTGGCGCTTGATAGTCATTTGTATTCTTATTTCCATGCCTCTTCACTAAGAATTTATGAATAATCAGAATGACCAAGTCATTTTTGTGCAAAGAGGAATATATGATTAGAAAATCATTAGAAGAAGTGATTCCATAGGCCTAAACAGATGTGCTAAATAAGGACTAAGATATCAATAATAAAATCCTAAAATTTACATATCATGGACTTAGATTTTGTATTGGGTAAATAAGCTGAACTTAAAGTGAAAAATATTGAAATATATATATATATATATATATATATATATATATATACATACATATTTTGTTTCTCAATCACTCCACCAAAAGTTTAGAAAGGCTTTTTTTGTTGTTAAAGAGACATAGTGATTGTCAATAATGTAAGTTATATGATTTAGGTGCCTATGTTAGTTTATAAATTACTTCAAATATTTAAAAAGCTGAAATAGAGTAGGTAAGTCTTTTGACATACTTCAGATGACTTTGGATCAAAAAAGGAAGTCATAATAGCTATATCAAAACAACCACTACAAAATATCTTACCCCCTTAAAGCATACTTTACCAAAGTTTCAATGACTGTGTTGTGTCAGTCTCAGACTATCACTACTGATGTTATCATCTAGGAAGGTTTGAAGGCACACACTGGGCCTTATTATTTGGGTAAGCCTCAGGTATTTCCTACCAGAGCCAAGAATGAGACAAAGTACAAGAAGGCAAAAACGGGATTATTCAAGCAGTAAGTTACCTAGGTCACCCAGGGTTTTGTAAATGGGAACTTTAGGGGTGAGGCAGCCTGTCTCTTTCTCTACTTGTGTAGCTGCAATACATTTATTCAAGATGAATGCCATTGAAATGGATATCTTATCAATCAAAAAATTATTGTCAGAAATTTACATTACAATAAAAAAAGCTAATTATCAATGTGAATGTAGATATGTTTAGCTTTGGCCAGATGGAGAGAGGAGTCTCTATTTATTGATATAATTTAAGACCAGAAAATGCCTTTGTATATCATACATTATGTATTGAATTCTCATAGAAGATAGCATCTCAAATAAAAGTATTGCTTTTATACCTTACACAGGCTATCTACAAGAACCATATGGAGAAACACAATAATACTGCAGTGAGCAAGGTGACTGAATTTATTCTCATGGGGATCACAGACAGTCCTGGCCTGCAGGCACCTCTCTTTGGAATCTTCCTGGTCATATATTTGATCACAGTGTTGGCCAATCTGGGTATGATTATCTTGACTCATTTGGACTCCAAGCTACATACTCCCATGTACTTTTTTCTTAGACATTTGTCCATTACTGATCTTGGTTACTCCACTGTCATTGGCCCCAAAATGATGGCAAACTTTGTGGTGCACAAAAATACAATTTCCTACAATTGGTGTGCCACCCAGCTGGCACTGTTTGAGATTTTCATTATCACTGAACTGTTTATTCTGTCAGCAATGGCCTACGATCGCTATGTTGCCATCTGCAAACCTCTTCTGTATGTGGTCATCATGGCAGAGAAAGTGCGATGGGTGCTGGTACTTATTCCCTATCTGTACAGTACCTTTGTGTCACTATTTCTCACAATTAAGTTATTTAGGCTGTCCTTCTGTGGCTCTAACATCATCAGCTATTTTTACTGTGACTGTGTCCCTCTCATATCCCTGCTATGTTCGGACACACATGAACTAGAACTGATCATTTTGATCTTTTCAGGCTGTAATTTGCTCTCCTCCCTCTTGATTGTTCTTGTCTCCTACATGTTTATTCTTGTGGCTATTGTCCGAATGAAGTCAACTGAGGGGAGGTACAAAGCCTTCTCCACCTGCAGCTCCCATCTGACAGTGGTGGTCGTGTTCTACGGGACCTTATTGTTTATTTACCTGCAACCCAAATCCAGCCATACCTTTGACATTGATAAAATGGCTTCTGTGTTTTACACCCTGGTGATTCCTATGCTGAATCCATTGATCTACAGCCTAAGGAACAAAGAAGTGAAAGATGCACTGAAAAGAACTTTGACTAATCAGTGCAAAATCCCTACATAAAATCTTAATAGCCAGTGGCAAAGGCAGGTCTATTTAATGTTCTGTCAGTCCAATGACAGCATCAAAAGTTAGAAATGTTTTACCAGGCTGAGTTTTCTTCTTCTTCTGGAAGAAACATTTTCTCTGATATCTCCCCATAGTCTTCTTCACTTCAATCAGATAAATATTGTAGCCAGATAATCTAAGTTCTGAGTGAGTTTTCAAGGTCAGAGTTGAAATTATTTAGAAATAAGGAAAGTCACATAATGTTTTTAAAAAATTTAGATTTGCAGAGATAAACATAAAAAAGTCTTAAATATTTAAAATGGTATAAAATTAACCAGGAAATGAGTAATATATATTTCATAGCAGTAACTGTATATTAAAGATAAATATAATTAAACCAAAAAGAATGTGCAATGAAGACAGGAGGCAAGAAATCAAGTAAATGTGTGAATGATGATAACACAGCATGAGCAAACTGTTTCAGGACTCTAGGTTTATTAACCATTGTCATCCCAATAACTTTAATTTTTAAAAGAATCTAGGCTATATAGGATATAAAGCACGCCACCTCAGAATAAAGTTTAAAAATCAGATTGAGTTAATAATTTTTATCTCAAGGATACAGTGGGCATATGGGAAGATTTTTTTTCACTAAGAACCATAAAAAAGAAAAAAGTCACTTTTGACAGGTCCTCACACTGTGGCTAACTTTGGCTTATTGCAGCCTCCTGGTACACAAGCTCACTGTGGATCAGAAAACTCAGGATAAATGAATTAACTAGCGATCTGCTGGAATGGCATCAATATTTTGAACAATCTATAGCAGTAGCAACAAAGATGAAAGATAACTGATAGAAGCAAGGTGAAATGCATTTTCAGTTGTGTCTATTTTGTCTCCTTCATGAGCTTGTGTGCACAGAGACAATATTTTGCATGGATTCAGGTAACATAATGCTTCGTTCATATTGTGTCCCACTCAGCTAATGTACAGATTCCTCAGATCTTCGTTTTCTCCTTGTTGTTCAAAAGGCATTATTTAGATTTTTTTTTAATTTATACCTCAACCATGCTTGTTTCAATCTATCATCATATTCTAAGTAATAGTTGTGAGGGCATTAATCAGTACATGAACCAAGATCTCTTTATTTCAGATCCATGCATTGTATTTATTTTTTTTCCTTTTTTGAATGTACTGGAATTTATTTTATTAAGAATTGATCTTAGGTGTTCTTGCCATAAAATATATGATATACAATTTTGGGTGATGAATATGATAATGATATTGATTGTTGTAATCATTTAATAACATATATGGACATCAAAATATTAGTTGTACACCAGAAATAAATATAATTGTAATCTCAATAAAACTTGAATTTTTCAATTTTTAAAAATGAAGAATGGAATAAAACAAACTCAACAAACTAAAGGAAATACAAAATTACATTATCTAATTATATCAATTGTATTTACCATGTTAGCTTCAGATCCTGTTCCTAAGCACATTCATTGTTATGAATGAATTTTATTTTCTTGACTAACATTTTTATACTATACTTCAAAAACTTGGTCACATATATATTTTTTCCAAATTCTATTGCTTCCATTGCTTTACTAGTACACAATCTATGATTAAAGTTAAATAATATTAATAACATTCTTCAGTATCATCCGTATAGGACAGAATTTTAAAAATCTAAATACTAAAGAACTAAACATGGAAGAGCAAATACCAAAGTGTTAATGGCAGTTACCTTTGGGGAGCAATTGGTTGGGAGGGAGGAATAGTGGAGGTGAAGGGTATACATTTACTTTTTAGTTCATATTCTTCTGGCTTGTTTGAATCTATATCAATGAGAATATATTTATCATATAATTTTAATATGGTTCTGGCATAAAGAAAAGCATATAGACCAATGAAATAGAACCCAGATCAAAACAACAATGAGGTATCAGCTCATACCTATCAGAATCGCTATCATCAACAAATCAACAAATGACAAGTGTTGCAGAGGAAGCAGAGAAAAAGGAACCCTCTTGCACTGCTGGTGGGAATGCAGACTGGTATAGCCACTGAGGAAAACAGCATGGCATTTCCTCAAAAAATTAAAAACGGAACCACCATTTGACCCAGTAGTCCCACTTCTAGGACTACTAGTATATCCCAAGAAAACAGAAAGACCAATCAGAAAGGATATATGCACCCCTATGTTCCTAGCAGCACAATTTACAATGGCTAAGATTTGGAAACAGCCTAAGTGCCCAACACTAGATGAGTGGATCAAAAACCTGTGGTATATCTCACAATGAGAACTACGCTATCGTAAAAAAAGAAGGAATTCTTATCATTTGCAAGATAAGCAAAATAAGCCAATCTAAGAAAGATAAATATCTTTATATCATTATATTCTACAAATGATCACACTCATTGTGGAATATAATGAACTTCATAAATTGATGAACAAAAATAGATACAGAGGCAAAGAAACATCGAACAGACTCAAACTTCAGCAGGAAGGCAGGGGACAGTTGGAGAGGGTAAGAGATCAACCACAGGACTTGTATGCATGCATATAAGTATAACCAAGGGACACAGACACTCCGAGGGTGATGGCATGTGCTAGGGGGTGGGGAAGGCTGAGGGGAGGTTAAGAAGGGAAAAAAGGAGACATGTGTACTACTACTTGTAATATAATACTTTAAACAATAAAAAAAAAAATAGAACCCAGAACCCAGAAGTAAATCCTCACATATATGGTCAAATAATTTTCAACAAGGATGCCAAGACAGTATAAGAAAGGACAGTATTTTCAGCAACGATGATGGAGAAACTGGATGTCCATCTGCAAAAGGATAAAGTTGGACTACTACCTTAAACCATTTACAAAATTAATTCAAAGGGAGTCAAAGCCTAAAATATAAAAGCTAAAATTACAAAACTCTTAGAAGATAATATAGGAAAACATTTCATGACAATGGGTTTGGCAATGACTTCTGGATATGAAACCATACACCGAAGTAACAAATAAGAATTGAATAAATTGGACTTTATCAAAATTTAAAATTATTGCACATCAAAGAACACTAACAACAGAGTGAAAAGGCAACCCACGGAATAGGAAAAAATATTTGTAAATTATGTATTTGATGAAGGATTATAACATCCAGAGTATTTAAGTAAATCCAACAACTCAGTAACAGAGAACAAACACTCGAATTTAAAAAAAATAGGCAAAGGACTTGGGTAGACATTTCTCTCAAGAAGATGGACATATACCAATTAGTACATGAAAGAAGCTCAATATCACTAATTAATACAAAAGTATAAATCAAAATCACAATGAGATACCACTTCACACCCATCAAGATGTCTATTATATAAAAAAGATAAAGAACTAGTATTGGCTAGAATGAGGAAGAATTAGAAGCTTTGTGCATTGTCGGTGGGAGTGTAAAATTGGTGCAGGTTCTGTGAAACAGAATGGCTATTCCTCAAAAAATTAAAAATAGATTTACTATATGACCCAAAATTCAATTTCTGGGTATTTTACACAAAAGAATTGAAAGCAAAAATTTCAAAGATATTTGTACATTCCTATTCATGGCAACATTACTTACAGTAGCCAAAAGGTAGAAGCATCTTATGTCTATTGATAGGTAAATGGATAAAATGTGGTATATAGATACTATATAATATTATTCAGCCTTGAAAAGAAAAAAAATTATGACACATGCTAAAAGATGAATTAATTTGTAGAATATTAGGCTAAGAGTCATAAGCTAGGCACAAAAGGACAACTATTGTGTGATTTCACTGGGAAAAAAAATACACCTTTAAACCTGGGGGGAAATGAGATACTGCAAGATTTCTCATTTTGGCAAAATTCACAAAACTGAATGGCATTTGGATTATTTTGTACTAAATGTTCCATGATTGCTTGATTCAAGATTTAGATGTACATGGATTTAGACAACTATCCACAGTGTAACTGTGGAACTCAAGGTCTGCTTTCAAGCTCTCTCTGGAAGCAAGGAAGCCAGATTTGAACAAAATTGGTGATAGCAAGCAAATTAAATTCTGTGATTCAGAAGAAAAAAAAAATTGTAATACATCATGTCCCCTGCAACTTTCTTACTTGAGGATTCATCATCAGCATATTTCTTAGTCAATAAGCATTATTTTATTGTTTTAGTTTTTAATATCTGCTTACTATTGTGGAGTGCAGATCAGTCACATTGTATTTGTGCATCCTTTGTTGGAAAGTTTTTTGTTTTTTATGTTTTTCTTCCTTTTGCCACTCTAAAAAAAGCTGTAATAAGTAGCCTTGTACATATAACAGGATATGGTATTGTTTTTCATTTCTAAAATGAACAATAGGGGTTTTTCACATCCTAATAAATATTTCACGTATGTGCATTGCAATTTGAGAAAAAATACTGAGAAAAAGCTAAGCATAGAAACCTTTTGTTCATGTATTGTAGTATTTTTTTCTTTTTTTTTACTTTTCCAAGAAAGGATGCTAACATTTACTGACATCATTTTCATTGTGTGATGATGAACCTTCAAAATGCCAATAATACATGAGTAAGTTCATTAAGGTAGGTCCAGAGTGCCACAGAGGAGATTCAAGGAAAATCTGATGGAACTCTTAGAGCCCTGGTTGGCAAACTGTGGCTCACCATCCACATGCGGCTCTTTGGCCCCTTGAGTGTGGCTCTTCTACAAAATTAGGAGTACCCTAATTAAGTTAATAACAATGTTCCTATCTATATAGTATAAGTTTAAAATAAATGTGGCTCTCAAAAGAAATTTCAATCATTGTACCGTTGATATTTGTCTCGGTTGACTAATGAGTTTGTCAACCACTGTCCTAGAGGGAGATCTAGTTAAGGAACCAATCTCAGGTCGCATCTTTTCCAAGGATGTAAAAGGCAACTTGGGGATCCTAGAGTCATCAGTGCCTCAGAGTTCGGGTTTCAAAGGTTTATAGAGCCCGTAAACTCCTACTGCCACACAAAGATTCTCACTTGAAGCTGACACAGACTCTCCATTACAGGTGGGTAGAAAATACATTTTTTTTTTTTATAATGGCCTTTAAAAGATCCCAGCTCTTCCTCAAACTGAGCAACTCAACTTTCATTTTTGAAAGAACTGGACATCCTATATAATCAAATAATGCAATATTAAAAGTAAGGCTTGTTTCCAATATTTAAAACATGTTCAGAATACAAGGCTTTAAGTATGATCCAGCTATTTATGTTTCCAAATGAAAGCTGACATTACATCTTATGTACTTAGATAAATTATATCATGACTGAAGCAATGGAATTTTGCTCACTGAGATGATTGATATCAAAGTTTTGTTTCTGCATTATTAGCTGAAGTGAAAACTGCATGTTTCATAGGATGTGAGAGAAAACTGGATATACAACTCCCTAAACTCCAAATGATAATCATTTTTGAGAATGTAACCATCCAACACAAGTTCTCTCAAAAAAATGTTTCCATGAAATCTGGTAACATGTACAGAAGCATAATATCTCATCAATGCAGTCATAAGCCATCTATCTGACAGTAAAATAAGCCTGCAAAGGTTTTAGTTGAGGAGACCTCCAAAGGAAGGGCTCCTATTTGAGGAGAGACACTGCAGGAGCAGGAGCAAGGTTTGATTCCTGGTTTGATAGAACAGCCGAAACCGGTTTGGCTCAGCGATAGAGCATAGGTCTGCGGACTGAAAGGTCCCAGGTTCAATTCCGGTCAAGGGCATGTACATTGGTTCCGGGCACATCTCCGGTAGGGGGTGTGCAAGAGGCAGCTGGTTGATGTTTCTCTCTCATCGACGTTTCTAGCTCTCTATCTCTCTCCCTTCCTCTCTGTAAAATATCAATAATATATATTTAAGAACAGAAACTTTATAACATTCTCAAGGAGAGAATAAAACCAAGGAAGGAAATGTTCATTTACAGAGTTGCCTTCAACTCTCCTGACTGAAAAGAGAGTATTAAAAAATAAATATTAAGAAAAATATTAACTAAAAATTTAGGTGGGGTATGTTTTATAAAATTTTAATGTTATAAAATTATATCAATAAAATTATAGGTTGTAATAAAACAGTAGAAAGAATATGAGGATTTGCATAAACTTGAGGGGCAAGAAGGAAAAGAGTCATGAAAGAGGAAAAAAAAAGGAATTTGTGTCCAGTAAAGCAAAGTGGATTGAATTACAAAAGCCATAAAATTTTTACAGAGATAATCTTTTTAAGCTAAAAAGATAATCAGTAACCTGAAAAATAGATCTGTGGACATACCTTTATGTATTTCTGACTGAATTATTAATATGAGAAATAAGAAAAGCAGTTAACAGGTATAAGTGGCAGAATATGCAAGTTCAAAGTGCCAGCTATTAGAAGTTATGGAAGATAGAATTAAAAAATTGGGCAGAATAAGTGACTAGAATCACCTATTGTGAGGGGGGAAAAGCAAGAGGTTTGGGATGAAGAAATCATAAGAAGACATTTTCAATTATTTGGGGACATACTATTTCTCTAGTCTTTCTTCCATTCAATACAAGAGACATCAGATTGAATCATGGCTTCAAATGTTTGTTTACAAACTAATAACATCCTCATAATTTGTAGGAAGTAAATCTTCAACATTTATAATGCTGGATCATCTGTTTAAATTGGTGTACTTGCTTTTTCTCTCTCGCAAATGATTGACATTTTTATTATTAGGTCTAGAAACTTTAATAACTGAGTTAGAATTACACATGATTCCAGGACATCTCACCTAAGAAATTGCCTTTGCCACCTAATGGCAGTCTCTTACACTTTCTAACCACGTCTCCCTTTTTCCCCCACACAGATGAATTCATGGCTCCTGAAAACGTCACCTGGGTTACTGAGTTTATTCTAAGAGGTATCTCGAGCAGTCCAGATCTCCAGATTCCACTCTTCTTTGTTTTCCTGGTCATCTATGGGCTGACCTTGGCTGGGAACCTGAGCATTATCACTCTCACCAGTGTTGACTCTCAACTTCAGACCCCCATGTACTTTTTCCTCCGGCACTTGGCGATCATCAACCTTGGCAACTCTACTGTCATTGCCCCTAAAATGCTGATCAACTTTTTAGTAAGAAAGAAAACCATCTCCTATTATGAATGTGCCACCCAACTGGGAGGGTTTTTGGTTTTCATTGTAGCTGAAGTTTCCATGTTAGCTGTGATGGCCTATGACCGATACGTGGCCATTTGTAATCCCCTGCTCTACATGGTGGTTTTATCTCACCAGATCTGCCTTCTGCTAGTATTACTCACGTATGCCTATAGCTTTTCCACAGCTATTGTGACAACATCTTCTGTATTCTCTATGTCTTACTGCTCTTCCAATGTGATCAATCATTTTTACTGTGATACTGTCCCTCTGTTAGCCTTGTCCTGCTCTGATACTTACTTCCCAGAAACAGTCATTTTTGTGTCTGCAGCTACAAATTTGGTTTGTTCCATGACTATAGTACTAGTATCCTATTTCAACATTGTTCTATCCATTTTAAGGATACGTTCATCAGAAGGAAGGAAAAAAGCCTTTTCCACATGTGCTTCCCATATGACAGCCATCACAATTTTCTATGGGACACTACTATCCATGTATTTGCAGCCTCGAACTAGCCATTCACTGGACACCGATAAAATGGCTTCTGTGTTTTACACACTTTTGATCCCCATGCTGAATCCCATGATCTATAGCCTGAGGAATAAGGATGTGAAGGCTGCATTAAAGAGATTGCTGACAAATTTATTCTGTTCTTTTAAATCAATGTGATAGAACTCTGTAGGTGAGTGAAGAGATAGGTAAGGTAGGCTGCCAGTGTGTCAGAGAAAGTAAAGTTTAGGTGGCTGACTCACAGGTTTCCAAGTAATCCTTGGAATTAAAAGAGGCCAAGATTTGGGAATTGAAAAAATAAACTAAAGGTCTTGTAGTTATATAGTTAACACAGAAGCTAGGTATTGTTCACAAACTTTGCTAAAGGTTGTGCAGATATGTAAATTGAAATAAATATTTCTGGGAGTCAGGAAAAAAGTAAGAAAATAATTAAGTAAGTTAAAACAGAGCAATAAAATGTGGATTAGAGAAGTAAGTCATTCAATCTTTCACACACACACACACACACACACACACACACACACACACATATATATATATATATATATATATATATATATATTGCTTTTTTAAAAATTCCTGGATATCTTTTGTTATAATGATTTGTTTCATCTTGAAGAACTATAATTAAAGATGGCTAAAATCCTTGTAATAGTTAACAAAATTAAACTAACGAGTATATCTAAAATAAAACTTTTTACCTCTTTTTTAATATCATTTGAATCAAGAAGTATAGACCACTGTTGAGTTTATGGACCTGGAGATTATTATGCTAAGTGAAATAAACCATTCAGAGAAAGGTAAACACCATGTGATCTCACTTATATGTGGAATCTAATAAACAAAATAAACCAATGAACAAAAGAGAAACAGAAGCATGACTACATGGAACAGAGTGACATTTGTCAGAGGGGAAGGGGCTTGGGCATGGCTAGATGAAAGGAGGTGAAGAGATTAAACAAATAAACAAACTATATATAAATATAAATATATACGTATGGAACAGTGTTTGATAGCCAGAGTGAAAAGGGGTTAGGAGGGTTGCTTAAGGTGAACAAAGGGCTGGGGAAACATGGAAGGAAAGAAACTTTGCTTGGAGAGATTGAAGCATATTGCAGTGTGCAGATGATGTTTTACTGAGTTGTACACTTGAAACCTGGATAGTTTTGTGAACCAATGTCACCCCAATAAATTCAATTAAAAAAAAGAATAAGATTATGATCCACAAAAAAACAAAGTTGAAACAATTTCTAAACTGGGATCAAATGTGAAATTTGGTAACTCAACATGAGAAGTGGCTCTTCAATGAAGAGGCGATACTTCCACAGGTTTTGAATGGTAAATAGAATTTTCCCTTTAACTATACTTTTTGTTTGTTTGTAGGGAAGGGTCTAGGAATGGCAAGGGAAGAAGTAGAGAAGCATGGAGAGAATATTGTTATTGACAAATGGAGACTATTTACATTAATGATACCAATGGATGTCCATGAATGTTGGAACAATTGAGTGGAGTTGGGATTATAAAAAAATTTTAGGCACAAGATTGCCCCTAAAAAGTCACATATGCTTTCAAATGTAATTCATACTTTATTTTTTATGAAGTAAAATGCCTTGTATGTACAAATGTCAGAGTTTTATTTATTTGTTTGTTTGTTTGTTTGTTCTGAAAGGAAGGAAAAAACACAAATGAGAAGAAAAGAGACAAGAAAAATAAAGAAAATTTGGACAAAGCTTTCATTCTTTGTAGTCTACTATATTGTCTGTTTTTTAAATGCTCTATATTCAGACTCCAGTGTCTAGAAATTAATAGTTCCAAACATATATTATTAAATGAGGGAAAGAGTGCATTGAAATAGAGGCCAAAAGAAGTGACATTTAGACATCAGATAAAGACAGAATATGCAGATCAGAGTAGGAAATATCTTTTGGAGCTGTTTATAGGTAAATTGTGAATATATTTTTATGTTGGTGAATATGGTTATGGTCTTCTATTGATAAAGTGTAGCTTTTGAAATGGTGTTTGTCTCTACTAGTAAATTATGAACTCAATTTTTAGAATCTTGATCAGAATTATTTGATTTAAATAAAATAGAGCAGATTCCAGGCTTCTGGGTTCTTAAAATTTAAATGATTTGACTAAACAAAAGTGACCTGTCCTTACTGATCTTTTTTCTCCTCTAATAATAAAACTAGTTGAGTGTCTTGATCTTAGTTGGTTCTAAATAAAGATTTGTTCACTTTTTAATGAAATCATTCTTTCAATGCAAGTTTGGCTTAAAATTATAATTTATGTGTAGCAACTACCGTAAGAATTTACATTGTGTTATTTCTAAAATGAAAAAAAATGTATATTTGAAATTCTATTATCTCATTTTCTAGTTATATAACGAGTTATTGGCCAAAAATAAACAAAAGTGAAGGCACTCTGAATACCCAGTTTAGGATTATAAGAGTATTTTAACATAACTTATGAGTGTTTTAATAACATATTTCAAATTAACGTACCAAGAGACCACTGCAAACTAATGGTGTCAATCAGGCATGATTTTCTTTCACCAGGGGAGATTTGTCAATGTCTGTAAATATTATTGATTTTCATCATGACTAGGGGGTGTAAAGGAATAATATTGCTGTCTAGAGGATGAGCTGAATTATCTACAAAGCACTGGAGAGTCTCTCACACAAAAATTATCCATCCCAAAATAGTAAGTGCCAAGGTTGAGAAAGTCTTTCCTAAACGATTGTTATAGAAACAAGTATAGGCAGTTAAGGGCAAGCAGGCCAGTAGGAGAGGGCAGTTGGGAGGAGGGGTGGGCAGGCCTACAGGACATTGGATGCAATCATGCCAGCAGGGGAGCAGATAGGCTTTGATCAGGCTGGCAGGGAGTGATTAGGGAGTGATCAGGCTAGCAAGCAGGTGAGCAGTTGGAAGCCAGCAGTCTGAGATTGTGAAAGGAATGTCTGACTGCCAGTCAGACATCCCCTGAGGGGTCATAGATTGGAGACGGTGCAGGCTGGGCTGAGGGACACCCCCTACTCAGTGCATGAATTTCATGCTCTGGGCCTCTATTGATAGTTAGAGTAATAATGTTAGACTAAAGGGAGAGCCATAGAGGGATGTTCCCTCAAAACCAGAGGTAATGTTAATTGATCTCCAGCCTGCCTTGGGATCCTATGGAGTTTGTACTGTAATTTTTCAGATGATCTTACTTGCATCATATTCTTACATAAGATCCCCTGGGTTAGAGTCACTGACAAAACCCAGCAGTTTGTTGCTGCCTAAACTCACTTGCAGAAGAAATAAGAATGCCATCTACTCAGATAGATTCAAAAGCTGCATTTTAAAATTGGGAAGAAGGAATTTTTAATTAAGTGGAAGAGAATAGAATGTTCTTTTAAAAAAATTTTGGTAAGCATTTTCTGAAAATAGAGCAGAGTGTTCTCTATAATTTTATTTCTGTATATATTTCTGATATTATATATAATATAGTTCTTATTAGTTTGAAATAAAAATAAGAGTGAGATCTCCAAAATAGAATCAATTATACTATTTGAATAAGTCAGACACTAAACTGGCTAGACTGTAATCTATGGCAAAATTCTTCTCATTTTTGCAAAAGCTAATAATTTTATCTATGACAAGAAATGAATGTATTGAAATCAAGTCATCAATATGTCTCATAATGCACTGAAAGACATATTATGAGCAAGGAGAATAAATATTGAAATATTATTACAAAAATTAATCTTTTTATTTTATTTTTTAATACATTTTATTGATTTTTTACAGAGTGGAAGAGAGAGGAATAGAGAGTTAGAAACATCGATGAGAGAGAATCATCGATCAGCTGCCTCTTACACACCCCCTACTGGGGATGTGCCCACAACCAAGGTACATGCCCCAGACCAGAATCTAACCTGGGACCTTTCAGTCCACAGACCGACGCTCTACCACTGAGCCAAACCAGTTTCAGCCAAAAATTAATCTTTTTAAACCTATCTTTTTATTGAGAGAGATAGAAACATAATGATAAGGGGAAAAAATCATTGATTGACTACCTCCTGAATACTCTATACTGGGGATCATGTCTGCAACTCGAGCATGTGCCCTGACCAGGACTTGAACTGTGACCTGCTGGTTAATAGGAAAACACAACCATTGAGTCATGCTGGCTGGGCACTAACGTTAATCTTTAATTCTCCACACCAAGCATCTCAAAGGGGCTAGGGTAGAAAATGTATAAAAAATCAGTCATGAATTTTATGAATCTTCTCTTGATAAAAGTCCACAATTTATCAAGAGAAGAAATGTGGAAGAAGATGGCTGCCATAAATGTAAAATGTTATATAAATGAAATGTGTGTAAAATGTGTCTCCATTACAAAGAGGGAAACTTGGGTGTCAGAGTATGGGAATTAGAAATCAAAAAGTCTTTGTAGAAGAGGTAGGGTTTTGGTAGGCCTTGAAAGATAATTAGGAGTTTTCCCTTCAACTCTTTATTCTCTGGTAGAAATGAGGATAGAAAAAAAAGCATATATGAAAGTAGAGAAGCATGCAATGGAATTTAGTAATTAAAGACCACAAAACAAATTTTCGGATTATATTACTGAGTGGTTGTGACAGAAGAGCTCTGTCTTCTTTGGAAAAATGTTTAGTATTTAAATCTTCTGCCCACTTGTAAATCTAATTGTTTATGTTTTGTGGGTTTTTCTTTGTGTTTTGTGTGTGTTTTCTTTGCTATTGAGTTGTATGAATTCTTTATATATTTTGTATATCAACTTCTTATTATAACATGATTTACAAATATTTTCTCTCATTCAGTAAATTGCATGAAAACTTTTTGAAATTACCTGAGCAAGAGGTGTAGTATATAAAAGCCATTAGTCATTGAAAAGACATGAAGTATTAGTAACTTTATTTGTCCAATATACCAAGTCATGTCCACTGTGAACAAAGCAATTTATTAGTTTCCTCAAAATTGTTTTTAATATTTGAATGGACAAGTGAAAGAGAAAGAAATATGGTACATGACATTATAAATTTAGTACCAGTTTTGTCAGAGTGATGTTACCACAGAACATTCATTTTCCTTTGTGTTATTCATGTTAACTTTTTTCAATACCAATAGTTTTCTTAAGTTTTGAAAAATTAATATTTAATTGTAAATAATAAAATGCACAAGAGCTTTGAACAGAGAGCCAATATGGACTGCTTACTACCATATAGTTCTTAACTTTATCATGCAATTGATTTGGGTGAAAGAAATAAGTTTTTCCTCCAAAACATTTACTTTTATTCTTCAGCCCATCCCAGATTCCAAGTATACTACTAATCATTTTAATATTAATGCTTTCATAGTAACAATAAAACTTATTTTCAGGATGATAAGTAATAAAAGCACATTTTAGAGTTTTAAGGTTAATTGAATTAATATGGGTTTAATTCTCCTCTCTCTATCCAGACACACTGATGGTACATGGCCCAGATCAATTGCACCCAGGTAAAGGAGTTTATTCTCATGGGCCTCACAGATCGTCAGGATTTAAAGATGCCTCTCTTTATGGTTTTCTTATCCATCTACCTCTTCACAGTAGTAGGCAACCTGGGTTTGATCTTAGTCATTAAGACAGATGCAAGACTCAACACACCAATGTACTTCTTCCTTAGCAACCTGGCTTTTGTTGATTTCTGTTATACTTCTGTCATTACACCTAAAATGCTTGGGAATTTCTTATACAAACAAAATGTTATTTCCTTCAATGCCTGTGCTGCTCAGTTAGGCTGTTTCCTAGCTTTCATGACAGCCGAATGTTTGCTTCTGGCTTCCATGGCTTATGACCGATATGTGGCCATTTGTAACCCCCTCCTCTACATGGTTGTAATGTCCCCAAGAATCTGCACTCGGCTTGTGTCTGTCCCTTACAGCTATAGCTTCCTGGTGGCACTGTTTCATACCATCCTCACCTTTCGCCTCTCCTATTGCCACTCTAATGTCATCAACCATTTCTATTGTGATGACATGCCTCTCCTCAAGCTAACTTGCTCGGACACTCACTCCAAACAGCTATGGATCTTTGCCTGTGCTGGCATCATGTTCATATCTTCCCTTCTGGTTGTCTTTGTCTCCTACGTATACATCATTTCTACAATCCTGAGGATGCGCTCAGCTGAGGGAAGACGCAAGGCTTTCTCCACGTGCAGCTCTCACATGCTGGCAGTTACCGTATTCTATGGGACCCTGATCTTTATGTACTTACAGCCAAGCTCCAACCATTCCCTTGACACAGACAAGATGGCCTCTGTCTTCTACACAGTGATTATCCCCATGTTGAATCCCCTGATCTACAGTCTTAGGAACAAGGAGGTGAAAGACGCCCTGAAGAAAGTCATAGACAACAGAAACCAGACTTTTCTGTTCATGAAATTAAGAAAGTGACTTAAGCGAATTAAAGTGGTCTGATTTGTCTTCCTCTTAAAAAACTATCAAAATGCCTAGTCAAAAAAAAAAAATAAATAAGAGGGCAACATTAATCAATACGATTATATAGGTTTCAAGTGTATGATACATGATTAATATATTGCATTGTATGCCCACCACTTAAAGTCAAATCTTCTGTCACCATATATTTGATCCTCTTTACACTTTACTATTCCCCACCCTCTTCCCTCTGGTAACCAACCTACTGCTGTCTGTGTCTGCTGGGGTCCCAGCATTACAAAGGGTTCAGCAATCTGGAGAAAGGAGCTGTGCGTAGATTCAATAAAGAGTCCAAAGATGAAAGATAATTTTGAAAGGCATTGGGGATCAGAGAAGCTTCAGCTGAAGGAACTAAAGACTACCTCCTTGACTCAGGACTCTGCTTTTATTAACACAATTTGTCCTAAGGCAAGATGGAGATAGTACACTTCAAAGGGTAGGGTTTACAGAAGCATTGTGAGTTTGGGGAATAGCCTACAGCTGTTCATGTTTGGCCAACAGGAAGCGATAACATGCAGATTAAGATGCTCTGAGCTGTCTGGCAGCAAGCAATCCTATTCAGGTTTGGGGGAGATATTTTTTAGCCTTCCCAGATGACTCAGCCCTGCTGACATGCTGAAACTGGCTTCTGGCATGTGTCTATTAGTTTTTACTTGCTTTTCTCATTTGTTCATTTGTTGCTTTCATTTTTATGTCCCACATATGAGTGAAATCATATGGTTCTTAACCTTTTCTGTCTGACAAATTTTGCTTAGCATGATATTCTCAAGATCCATCAATGTTGTTGCAAATGTCAGTATTTCATCTTTTCTATAGCTGAGTAGTATTATTTTATATATCCATACAATATCTTTTTTGTCCAACCATCTATCAAAGGGCACTTGAATTGTTTCCATGTCTATGCCTGTCTCAATATAATTTCTATATATTTATTCAAAGAATAATACATTTCTCTGAAGTTGTTTATTTAGAATCTAATTTCTGAACATAAAAGTAACCATAAGAATTAACCACCATTATCTCATTTTTCAAATAGAAAAAAATATTAAAATGATTAATTCTTTGGTTCATAAGAATGTATACCAATTTCCTCATTTCTCAAATAAAAGAATGAATCAAAAGCTAATACTTGAACATATAACTAGTTACAAGTAGAACAGAGACTAAAGTTCAGATTCTCCACCCCACCAAAATCCCTAGTTCAAGATTTTCTGGTGCATTGACAATATCCCACATTAAAAGCAAAGATGAATAGTTTAAATAATTGTTTCCTGATTTGCTAATATTTTGAGAAAATTTGAAAAACTGTAAAACATTTTCATATTGATGTATTTAACAAGTTGCCTTTATTAAATATAATAGTAGTGCATCCTAATTTTATTTATATCATTATTTTAACATGGCTTTCCACTTACCTGGAAGCCTGTTTTGGTCTCAAAAGACTCTTTGAGAGAACTGCTTTTTTACTATGCCTATGAGACCTCATTATATTGTTTCCAGTTATTTTAAAATATAATAATAATTTAATTCATGGATAGAATCCCAGAGGGGCATCATACATTCTAAACAAATATATTCAAAATAATTGAAACTTATAGACCGTTTTGGCAATAACAAGGATCATATGCAGTTACAACAGGTAAACCTTGGGTAAGTTGGTTGCTATTGATTGTGTTATAGTATAACACAATGAACATCGTAGGCAATGTGGGGTAGTAAAAGAACACATGCTTATTGCTAAAGAATAGCAATAGGCTCTATAGTATTTGCAAGCTCTCACAAGTTTATCAATTAAATAACAAAGTTACTAAATTTTGAGTCTTTAAAAAAAAAGATTAAACAGTGTGAAAAAGGGCAATAGTAAATTGTGAGCACTTGCATATCATTTTTTTGTTTCTGTGAGCCTAAATACCTAAACCATCATACCAACTCTCCTTATAAATTTGAAGGAGCAATTGATAGATGGAAATTACAATACACTATAATATAGAAAAAGTTATAGCCATAAATATTCGAGTGTATTTTTCAAATAAATGCAATGATAATTTTATAATTTTAAGTATACAGAAAATGGATTTGAGTTTGATAATCATTCATATCATTTAATAATTTTTATCTTAGACTCATTTGAATGCTAATGACCAAATACTAGAAATATGCTATTAATCCCTAGAGAGAGATTACATTCAAATAAAAATATTTCTTAAAAATTTCTTAGGTCTGGGTCCACTTTGATTTAATTATATAATTTAATGGATCATAGAGAGATAAGATTAGTCTAATCTACAGTTCTCAATGTTTCTTTCCTCATCTTCTATTTAGACACATTTACCTTCCATTTGAAAATTTCAGTGGCTCCCCATTTGCTCACAAAGCTCCTGTAGCAGATTTTGAGTCTGTATTCTATGTACCAAAACCTTATCATTAAATCAAGAGAATTAACAACCTCCTGTCAGGCTGGTGCGTTGACTGCATCACTGCTGTTCTGTTGGAGTATGGATTCCTTGGAGTTTAATCTTAATGTGAATGCTGGGTCTAACATTTGCCTCAGCAAAAGATCTCAGACAGTTTATTGCGTTTATGCATGCCTCAGTTCCCATAGCAATATAAAGGTGAAAACAGTGTTGGCTGATAAATCTATTGTCATAGGATTAAAACATACAATGGATAAAAAGACATTTAAGAGTAAAATAATTTTTAAATGGATAATTTTTATATTTATTATACCTAATCTTAAAATGTTATACTTGGTTAAGTTATAAATATTATTTAGAAACTGAGGGTAGATGTCTGTTCTGAGATTTTTGGTTTGAAAGTGGTAAAAGGGAAAAAATAGATAAAGTAGTGATCAAGATAAAGTTTCCAAGAAAAAATAAATAAAGGGTGATGCTTTTTACATTTTACTAGAGGCCGGGTGCACAAAATTCGTGCATGGATACGGTTTCTAGGCCTGGGTTCCAATCAAGTTCAACTTCCCCTTCTGCCAGCAGCCAGCCCCACCCCTTGCTGCCACCCACCCTCGGTTCCAAATTCACCATTGGGCAACCAGAGTCCCCGAAGGAAGGGACCAAGAGGTGGTCAGTGTACCTCTTAGTGACTGGTCGTTCCCCCATTAGAGTCAATTTGCATATTACCCTTTTATTATATAGGATTATGTTTTATCTATCTAAACTAGGGGTGTCGAACTCAATCAGAGAAGGGGCCAAAATCTAAAATCCAGCCTAAATCGCGGGCCGAATGGTTTACTGAACAGTCATAAACTGTCATTGTGATGGAAACGCAGCGGAGTGCAGTGATGACAGCACGGTGCGGGCCACATTGCAAGGCCTGGCGGGACGGATTTGGCCCGCGGGCCTTGTGTTTGACACATGTGATCTAAACCATACAAGGTGCATGTGAGGTTACCTGAGACAATGTAGAAGTAAAGGAAAATCAAGTTAATTTATCTTTTGTTCTATTTAGAAAAGAAAGGCATAATTTCAATTCCACTAGCTTTTAAGCATTTATAATACAGCTTGAATTTATAAAAATGCCCTGTGAAATTTAGTTATTCTAAATATTGCCCAAATATTATTCACTTTTGACCATTTACTAACTTGGAGATAGATACTAAAACGATGTCTCTTCATAATTAAAAGCTGTTTTGCAATCTAAAAAATTGTTCACTGCTGAGTATTCTTCCAAAATATATAGCCAGAAAATTCACAATCCTATTTTTCCTCTGGCAACCACCATACTGTTGTCTGTGTCTATAAGTTTTTGTTTATTTATCTTTCTTGTTTGTTCATTTGTTTCTTTCAGTTTCATATCCCACATGTAAGTGAAATCATAGTTTTTTTGTTTTTTTTACTTTTCCTGTCTGACTTGTTTCTTTTAGCATGACATTTTTTGAGATCCATCCATGTTGTCACAATGGCAGTATTTCATCCTTTCTTATGGATGAGTAGTATTCCATTGCATATGTACCATATCTTCTTTATACAATCATCTATCAAAGGAAACTTCAGTTGTTCCATGTCTTGGCCACTATGAATATTTCTACTATTAACAGAAGGGTGCATATATCTTGGCAAATAAATGTTTTCAAAGTTTTTGGAAGAGGGGTTACTAGTTCATATAGTAACTTGATTTTTAACTTTTTTCCATAGTGGCTGTAAGCAGTTTGCAATTCCCACCAGCAGTGAATGAGGGTTCCTTTTTCTCCACCACCTCTCCAACACTTGTCATTGCCTCTCTTGTAGGTGGGAGGTAATATCTCATTATTGTTTTTATTTGCATTTCCTAGTAGCTAGTAAGTTGAGCATCCTTTCAGATATCTGTTGCCCATTTGTGTGTCTTCTTGGGAGAAGTATCTGTTCAGGTTCTCTGTTTAGTTTTAACTGGATTGTTTGCTTGGTTAGTGTTGTGTTGTGTTGTGTTGTGTTGTAAGAATTCTTTATATGTTTTGGATATTTACCTGTTGTTGGAGCTGTTTGTTATGAGTTTTATATCTTTCACATCTATTTTTGGTAACTCTTAATGTTCTTATAAAATGATGAAATTATAATTTTATAAGATAAATGTACAATTTAAGAAACCACTCATATAGGCTATCAAAATCACTTACATTTTTAATGTTTCTTTTTTACCTTTATATTTCAAGAAAAGCACAACACAGACTTTGCAATTGTGCTAGTGTTGATTTGAACCAAATATCTCAGAACAGACATCTACCCTCAGTTTCTAAATAATATTTATAACTTAACCAAGTATAACCTACTTTCTTTTCCTATTAAACCAAGTAAAACTTTAATCAAAGTGCTTTTTCCTTTTTGTTTATAGTGGATTTTCTATGTTGGACTTTCTGCCTGGACCAAACTCTTTCACAGTGAAGGCATAAGTAAAACCTACTCATAATTCCTGTCAGAGATCTACTTACTGGTAGACTGAACTTAACATAACCTCTTCGTGATTCAGGGCATCTTCCCACATTGAATTGATTTTATCTCACGAGTCAAGATTATTCAGAGAGTGCGTTCTGGGAGAGTTCATTGCAGAATTGTTTATTTCATGGCAAAAGGCAATTATTCAGCAGTCACTGAGTTCATCCTCTTGGGTCTAACAGATAATCCACAGCTTCAAGCCATTCTCTTTTGTGTATTCCTGCTGATTTACTTAGTTACTGCCTTGGGTAATCTGGGTTTGATTGTGCTAATTCAGGTCAGTCCTCAACTTCACATACCCATGTATTTTTTCCTCTGTCATCTGGCTTTTGTTGATTTCTATGGTACCTCCACCATCACACCAAACACCCTCGTGAACTCATTTCGTGAAATTAAAAGTCTGTCATTTTATGCATGTGCCACTCAAGTGTGTTGCTTTATCACATTTTCCGTTTGGGAATTATTAATGCTCTCTGTCATGGCGTATGATCGGTATGTGGCCATCTGCAAACCTCTACTCTATGTAGTTCTCATGCCTAGG
The DNA here is from genome assembly GCF_014108245.1 of Pipistrellus kuhlii. Lineage (NCBI taxonomy): Eukaryota > Metazoa > Chordata > Mammalia > Chiroptera > Vespertilionidae > Pipistrellus > Pipistrellus kuhlii. The sequence continues at coordinate 10,948,150 of NW_023425595.1, forward strand.
AAACTCTGCATTCAAATGGTCACTAGCTCTTATATTTACGGATTCACCGTGGGACTCATACAAGCAGTGGCAACATTCCACATGTCTTTCTGTGACTCTAATGTGGTCAATCAATTTTACTGTGATGATGTTCCCTTGATTGCTCTGGCCTGTTCTGATACCCAAGTCAAAGAGCTGATGTTGTTAATCATTGCTGGGTTCAATGTTTTTTGTTCTCTTATCATTGTTCTGTTATCCTACGTATTCATTGTCTTTGCCATCTTAAGGATCCGTTCTGCTGCAGGAAGACAGAAAGCCCTTTCTACCTGTGCTTCTCACCTGTTTTCTATCACTATTTATTATGGGACCCTCAGTTTTATGTACCTTCAGCCCAAGTCAAGCCACTCGCTAGACAGAGACAAATTTGCTTCAGTATTCTATGCGGTAGTGATTCCCATGCTAAATCCATTGATCTACAGCTTGAGGAATCAGGAGGTAAAAAATGCTTTGAAAAAAATTATCGAAAAGGTATACTCTAGTAATTAATAATGAATTGTCCTTACTAAAGAAGTACTGGATATGAAGTATTGACAATTTAAATAAAGGCTTATACAATGGTACAGTGCCATGAAGCACAGGAGACTTTGTCTTCTGGGATTTAGTTTCCTGATCTTTATTTTCATGGAAATTAGTATTTTGTTGGTTTTGCTTGCACATAGTAGATATTTCATCAATGTTTGTATGTTGAATTGTAAAAAAAAAAAAAAAAAAGAGAGATAAAGATGATCTGCTCTTTTTTGACCATGAGATGTTTCAACAATAGAGAGGAAGAACTAAGCACCTTAAAATCATAAATTTTTTATTTCACTGTGGTATTGAGAATTTTAGGTTGTCTTGAAAGACATGAACTATGTAGGTAAGATTTTCTTCCGTAGTTGAACAGGGGTAAAATAACAAGGTGTTTGGGTGATAGTTTTGATTTTAAAATGCCAGGAAAGTGACCTTACTTTTCACTTTACAATGTCCCTGTTGATATGGTTGAACATTTTCTAAAGACTTTAGTTTTTAGAATGCTTTGGTTTACAGCAAAATTGAGGGAGAGGTACGGAGATGTGTCATATACCCCTGTTGCACACATGCATAGTCTCCCCATTATCAACATTGTTAGCCGGAATATGGTATATTTGTTGCTATTGTTGCAATTGATAAACCTATATTTACATATCAAAATCCTCAGTTTACCTAAGGGTTCATTCATGTCATACATTCTATGAGTTTGGAAAAAAACATATAATTATTTATATCCATCACTATAATATTATACAGAGAATTTTTACTGCCCTAAAAATCCTCTGTATTATGTATATTCATCTCTCCCCTACTACCCCCAGCCCTGATAACCACTGATCTTTGTTTTTCATCCTTACTCAAGGATATTTTTTCAATTGATTTTTAGACAGAGTGGGAGAGATGGGGGAAAACAGAGAGAAATATCAATGTGAGAGAAACACTTTGATTGGTTGACTCCTGCACAAGCCCCAAACTGGGCCCTGGCCGGGGAGGAACCTGCAATCAAGGTATGTGCCCTTGGCCGGAATTGAACCTGGGACCCTTCAGTCTACAGGTCGACGGTCTATTCATTGAGCCAAACCAGCTAAGGCAGATCTTTTTTCTTTTTTTCTTTTTTTTCTTTTTTTAATATGTTTTTATTGATTTGAGAGAGAGGAAGAGAGAGCAATAAAGAGATAAAAACATCAATGAGAAATATCAATCAGCTGCCTCCTACATGCCCCCTACTGGGGATTGAGCCTGCAACCCAGGCATGTGCCCAGAACAGGAATCAAGTCAGTGACCTCTTAGTTCATAGGTCTATGTTCAACTGCTGAGCCACACCTGAGGTTTTTGGTGCAATCTAAATCATTACTTGTAGGCTGCAAAATACAATAGCAAGTTAACTCACTTCAATATAATGCATACATATTGTGACCTCTTAAATACAAAATTTAATGAACCTCAGACAAAATCATAAAATGTAGTTAAACATTTTGTAAGTTGTTTCACATGTATTAAAACAATATTTGTTTTTAGTTATTAATTCTTTATTATGTTTGTAATCAGTACACAGATGTAAAATTTCAAGTGAATGTTCCTTACCTGTTAAGCAAATTGGATTCCAAAAGATTAATCATAACATAATTGCTCATGTTTATAAGATGTCATTGCGTGTTTTTGTTGTTGTTGTTATTGTTGTTGTTCAGATATTTTCAAAGTGATGTAATACAAGGAAAATGTTCTAGAGGAAACAACAAATAGTACAAAACATACAATCTATATTATAAAAAGCCAGGAACCATAACACTGTAACGATCAAGTGACCAGTCACCAGGAGATGCATTGATGGGTCCCACGGCAGTGCATGGCGTGTCTGGGGTCTCACATAATTTCACACATTGGGCCTCTAGTATTAGTTGAATTCACAGAGTTTACCTCCGGATCTATTGGACTGTGGCTGTGTTGTGGATTATTCAAAGGCAGTATGTAATGGCATAATTCAGAATTTACCAGGTGACTGAAAAATATGCAGCAGTGCTCAAAGATACAGAAAAAAAAAACCCAAAACCAAAAACAAAAACATTTATTTTCAGATGTTTCACATGTACTAGTACAGTGACTCAGGGGTCAGTCCTCCAAATCCTGAGTGAGTCAATATGGAGGAAGTTCTCCCTTTATATCCCTTGGTTTCTTTGTCCCCCAAATATAGATGGCTCCCATATGGTTCCCCGAAATGGCCATCTGGTCCTCGTCATAATGGTCTGCGACCAGGAGGTAAGTCTGAGCCCTCAACGGAGGTCTGGGTCCTGGGAGGGCCTTTCCAGCCAGGGAGAGAACTCTGGGCCCCTGGGGGTGGTCTGGTACCTCACCTGGACATCTGGCTTATTGAAATGGTTGTCTGGGTTACAAATTGAGAAGTATACCCAGGATACAAGTCTGGATTCTGTGTTTTAGGCCTGGGCCCCGCCATGAGAGTCTGGGTCCCAGATGTAAGTGTGAGCCCCAGGTGGAGGTCTGGGACCTGTGAGGGCAGTTCGGGCCCGGAGGGAAGTCTGAGCCATAAGGATGGTCTGGAACCTCACCTGAGAATCTAGGTTAAGGAATAGTAGTTGAGGTTACGCATAGAGATCTCGTCCACTGATACAACTCTGTGTTCCAGGTTTGTGGCCTGGGCCCCAGGTGGGCTACTAGGCCCAGACATGAAGGTCTGGGATCCAGATGTAAGTCTGAGTGCTCAGGCATGGTGTGGTCACCAGGGGGCGCCATGGGCCCAGCTGGGAGGTTTAAGGCAAGGGCAGGACCTCTGTATGAAATGGTAGTCAGGACTAGCCTGGTTATTTGGACTCCAATTAAGGAATAGGCACTGGCTTCCAGTAGGTTTCCACGAAATGGCCTTCTGATCCTCTCCATAATGGTCTGCAACCAGGAGGTAGGTCTGGGCCCCAACAGATGTCTGGTCCTGGGAGGGCTTTTCCGGCCATGGAGGGACTTCTGGGCCCCTGGGGGCAGTCTTGTAGCTCACCTGGACATCTGAGTTATGGAAATGGTGGTCTGGGTTACAAATTGAGAAGTACACCAGGATAAAAGTCTGGATTCTGTGTTTTAGGCCTGGGCCCGGGATAAACTTTTTGGCCCTACCATCATCGTCTGGGTCCCAGGTATAGGTGTGAGCCCCAGGCAGAAGTCTGGGTCCTGTGGGGGCAGTTAGGGCCTGGAGGGAAGTCTGAGCCCTGGGGACGGTCTGATACCTCACCTGAGCATCTTGGTAAAGGAATAGTTGTTAGGGTTACACACAGAGAGCTCATCCCCTGATACAATTCTGTGTTCCAGGTTTGTGGACTGTGTGCCAGGTGTGCCTAGTTGGCCCCGCCATGAAGGTCTGGGACCTGGATGTATGTCTGGTTGCTCAGGCATGGTGTGGTCACTAGGAGGCGCTATGGGCCTAGCTGGGAGGTTTGGGACAAGGGCAGGACCTCTGTATGATGAAATGGTGGTCAGGACTAGCCTGGTTATTTGGACTCTAATTTACAATTAGGCTAAACAATATCAATTACTCAATAAATCTCATCTACTTTTTTTCTTTCGCTTATTGTTAATAGTAGAGCATAAATTTTAGTATTGGCTGAGAGTCTTTTTTTTTTTTTAATCTTTATTGTTAAAAATATTACATAGGTCTTCCTTTCCCCCCATTAGCCTCTTCCAGCATGCTTGGGTTCTGGTCTTTTATTCAAATAAAATATTTAAAAACAAGTTATACAGAAAGGGTCCTGTTCTTTTAGTAGCAATTCAGTCGTCAGTCAACAAACTGACAAGAATTGAAGAGAAACTAAATCAAAGAAAATATAATATAAAGTCTGAGGCTATTAGTATCAATATGCAAGAATAAGTGCTAGGATTTCTATGCAAAGTAGACCACAGATTAGGTACAAAAAATCCAACCCTTTTATTTACAGAAAAAAATGTCCTTAAGATGATCTATGTCATTGACAATAATGATAATAAAGCTTATATTCACCAACCCTATATTCGGTTGATTGTGCCTTTGTCCTTACATATACTTCAATAGTTCTACCTAAATATTTATACACCAGTTGTGAGGTGAGCATTTTCCTTATTTTACAAGTAATTGTAGCTTTATATGCCACAGAACCAGGAGGAGCAAACCTCAAATTTGGGGCCATCTTTCTGAAAACTGTCATGTTCTTCACTAATCTTGAACACTGCCAATGATGAATCCATTTCCTTTTTTTTTTAATCTATCTCTTGATTCCATATCAGGACACAAACCTCAAACAGCTCTCTATCCAATGATTGCAACTCTCACTATCTCCTTCTACAAAGGTAAAATAATAGAAAAATACTAAATCACTAATATAATTATTTTTATGAAATGTCAAAATAAAAGTACATCAAATCATTGACTTTTAAATTTCATGTCATGATCCTATAAGGATAACTGAATAAATAGCAGGCTCCTAGAATTATTTCTATTAGAACAAAAATGCAAATACATTGAATTTATTCACTTGAAAGTATAATTTATTATAAACCATGTTCTTCAAATTATATTTTAAAATCTAATATTGATTGTAAGATTTAAATCTAAATAATCTATATTATAATATACCTTATCCTTATACCCATAGTGTTAGGAAAACAAATTCAGGTAGTCGAATTTGCACTTAGAATTTTCATATAACTAGTTGTGTGACCTTAGGTAATTTATAAATCATCAAGGCCCAGAGCTGAAACCTTACACACTTCTAGGTTTGTTTAATTTTTTTAAGTAAGACTACTTGATTAAGTGCCTGATAAGTGGTAGAAACCTATGAGGGCATGTGACAGGGGGTAGGGGAAGCTGGGGGTAGGTCAATGGAGAAAAAAGGAGATATATGTACTACTATATGTAATACTTTAAAAGATAAAATAAAATAAAATAAAAAACAATGAGTTTTTCAGTACTCAATAAATTAATTTTTAATTACATGTAGCACATATTTATATAACAAACATTTATTTAGCACTTATTAACATAGGATATTTTTCTAAGCATCTTATAAATATTAACTTATTTAGTCTTCAAAAGAAGCCAATGAGTAGGGTCCTATTATTTTCTAAAATTGGGAAGAGGGTCACAGAGTTCAGGCCAATTGTCCAAGGTTGCACAGATAATAAAGGAAGGAGATAGAATACAAACTGAGGGAGTCTTGGTCCCAGAACCATTCAAAAGGAGGCCACTGCCTTTCCTTGGGACCCATGTATGTGTCCTTGCTAGTGTGCTTGTGTTTGAAGACAATTTCAGTGGTCTCTAAAGGCTGAGTGGTCCTCTGACTCATACTGACACTCCAGGACTGGCCCGGGTCCTTACACACAATGTCAAGGTCTGTTGAAGTAATAAATAGTCCCATTTTCAGTTGATTGGAAAAGAATTCCATGAAATATCAGCAAAGAAAGCTTGACTTATTTCCCTTTTTGTACTTAGTAAAGCATTTGGTAGTATTATTTCCTTAATTTTAATGTCTTTAAGGTTTCACGACCTTTCTCCAAGACTTTTTTGGAGGCATCTTTCACCTCTTTGTTCCTTAGACTGTAGATGAGGGGGTTCAACATGGGGATCACCACTGTGTAAAATACAGAAGCCATTTTGTCTGTGTCCAGGGAGTGGTTTGATTTAGGCTGCAGGTACATAAAGATGAGGGTGCCATAGAAAATAGTAACAGCCACCATGTGGGAACCACAGGTAGAAACAGCCTTGCGTCGACCCTGGGTAGAGTGGATCCTTAGGATGGCGACTACAATAAAGATGTAGGAGGTGAGGACAATGGAAGAAGAACAGATCATGTCAAAGCCAGCAAAGGCAAAGATCAGAATCTCCTTCACGTGTGTGTCTGAGCAAGACAGAGCCAAGAGGGGGATGTCATCACAGTAGAAATGGTTAATGACATTGGGGCCACAGTAAGTTAGCCTGAAGGTGATAATGGTATGGAACAGAGCAACCAGAAAGCTGTATATGTATGGAACTGCCACCAGTTGAACACAGACTCTTTTGGACATCACAGTTGAATAGTGCAGGGGACTGCAGATGGCTACATAGCGATCATAGGCCATGGAAGCTAGAAGGAAACACTCGGTGATCATGAAGGTGAGAAAACAGCCCAGTTGTATTGCGCAGGCATGAAAAGGAATAGTGTTATGTTCCACAACGAAGTTCACCATCATCTTCGGCGTGATAGCAGAGGAGTAACAAAGGTCAACAAAGGCCAAGTGACTGAGAAAATAATACATAGGTGTGTGGAGTCGAGCATCAATCCTGATTAAGGTTATCAGTCCAAGGTTTCCCAGCACTGTGACCAGATAGATGACTAAAAACACCACAAAGCATGGGGCCTGAAGCTCTGGCCGGTCTGTAATTCCCTTGAGAATAAATTTAGTAACATGAGTGATGTTCACTTCAGCCATCTATTCTGGCAGATTTTGATGCAAGTTGAAGAATAAAACTGACACTTTTCATGGCCCCTTCCAGTGTTGGGGAAAAGTGATCACTGATATTTTCTCACCTTGAATCATGTCATCTTGCGGGCAAAAGGTCCACCTTAGCTCTCTAATGACACACAATACTTGCCCCAGATAGAGGAATGTTTTACTCTCAAAATAGTCTTCTTAACACCTCTTTATTTTGCTTTGTGAGTTTAGAAAGTAAGGTAGATTGTAGATTAAAAGTTAAATATTATCTGATAAAAAATATCTTGAGGCAACTAACACTAATACTTAAGCCCGTTTTTTTTTTTTTGCCAGTATCTTTTTTATGCATATATAAATATGGCAGCACAAAATGTGTAATTCATAAATGAAAATAGATTATTTCCTTGTGTTTCAATTTTGTACATGCTTCACAGCTTTAAAATATATAAAAATAACCTAGTATAACTTATTCATTTTCCTATATCCCATTCCCACTTATATAGATGAAGTACTTTATGGTCTATAAGCTAAAACAGTTCATCAGAAATTGAAAGAACTGAAGATTGATGAAGTAGTAAAAGTACAAATAGCTATCCTTTATAAAGTACTAAAAAGCAGAGAGTATGAGACTGAAAATGCAGTTAAGATATTAGTGGTATTATCTCTAAAGCAGACTGATTCCATTTAATACCACAGCTCAGCTAATATAGGGTGGAAGGATGGCAATTCATTCAGTGTGCAAACTTCGCAGGCAAACTGCTTGGACTCACCTGCCTCGCCATAATTCTGGCTCCCTGTGAGCTCATTCTGTAGTTGTTTGGGTGATATATTAGTTCCTGGCTTCCTTTGGGTCTAAATTTGAACCTCTAGAGATATCTGAAAGCTGTAATGTTTTCTTTCCTGTTTTTCTCAAAGTTTGATGAGCTACACAAATTATTCTGAGGATTTAAAAAAACATCTTTTAATTATTATATCTGTATTTGTGAAGGAACCATACTTCAAGGATATCAATAAGACTATTTTCATGAAGGCAAAGCTAGACTATACTAATGAAAACAACATTTTTTTTTTAAAAAAGGTCACATTCCTGTAAATAAGAACTCAAGTTTTGTGAGGGAATAAGATTAGCACTTAAATCCTGAGCAACTTACTTATGGCAACACCCACACTCTGTGAAGGCCTCAATTTCCTCAACTATAAAATCAAGTAAAGATGGTGCATCTTCTATGTTTTTTTGTGAATATTGAATGAATTAGTAGATGTGAAGAACTTTATAAACTCCATGGTAAAGTTTTAAGTCTTCAAAAGATATACATTTGCCTTTAAAAGTAAGCTAAATCAGAAACATAAATAGAACCAAGGTACTCCAAAAAACTACCTGAAAAATAATAATGCTTCTACCATAATTTTAGACTCTTTTTGGGTGAACTATATAAAAAATGAACCGTGTGTTTATCAATGCTAAAATTTAATTTCTCATTAAATTTCAGACTAGAAAACCATTTTAAAATATAACATATAGCACATATGTTATATGTCTCTAGATATATGTGTATTGAATAAAATTCATAGAGGTAACCAACATTTTTTAAAAATTGTCTACTGCTTCCAATATTTCACAATCTTTTGCTCTTTCCAATCCTGCTTTTCCCTCCAGTTCGGTATAGTTTGTCTGGCTATTACACTGTTGATAAATGCAATGATAATTTAAAAAATTTTAGCCAAGCTGGTGTGGTTCAGTAGTTGAGCATTGACAGATGAACTAGGAAGTCACAGTTTGATTCCTAATCGGGGCACATGCCTGGGTTGCAGGCTCAGTCCCCAGAGAGGGTCATGCAGGAGGCAGCCAACTGATGATTCTATCTCATCACTGATGCTTCTGCCTTTCTCTTCCTCTCCCTTCCTGTCAATATCAATACAAATATATATATATATTTTTATTTTATTTTATATTTCCTCTGAAATTTGGAAATGCACATTGTCTCCCCTGTTGTGCTATTACATTTTCTTTGTTGTTGTTTTTTAATGGTGATAAGAACCTTTAGCATGAGATATATTCTCTTAACAAAATGTTAGGTACACAATAAGGTATTGTTAACTATTGACAACATGTTGTATAGTAGATCTCTAGATCTAATTCATCTTGTATAACTAATTCTTTTTGTCCATTGAACAACTCTCACTTTACCCTACACCAGTACTGGCAGCCACCATTCTACTCTGTGTCACCTATCCATAGACATTTAAGTTGTGAATAATGATGAAATGAACATGGTAGTGCATATATCTTTCAGATCCTGATTTCAATTCTTTGGATATATATTCAGAAGTGGAAAGTAAAATGATGAATAATATGATTGTTCTATTTTTAATGTTTTGAGAACTGTTCCATACTGTTTTCCATACTGGCTGTGCCAACTTAATAATCCTACTGGCACTGTATAAGAATTTAAATTTCTCCACATCCTCACCATCATTTAGCATTTTTTAATAGCAGCCACATTAACTGAATAAGGAGATATTTCACTGTGGTTTTGACTTTCATTTTCCTCATATTAGTGCTATTGACCATATTTTCATATGACTAATTGCCCTTTCCAGTCTTTGGAGAAATGTCTTTAATTGTTTACAGGGGTTCTTTAATTGCTCCATTATAGGAGTCTCATATACTAGTATATTGGATGTTAACCATGTATCAAATGTATAGTTTAAAAATCTATTTTTCCATTCTGTAGGTTATCTTTCACTCGGTTGATAGTTTCTTTTGCATGCAGAAGCTTTGTAGTTTAATGTAGTTCTACATATCTAACTTGCTTTCATTTCTGGTACTATATCCGAGAAATAAGTGCCAAATCCAAAACCATGATTTCCCTCTGTATACTTTTCCAGGGTACAGTTCCAAGATTTACATTTAATTCACTTTGAGTTGATTTTTGCATATGGTATTAGATAAGGATTCAATTTCATTCTTTTGCATGTGGATATCCAGTTTTCCCAGGACCATGTGTTAAAAATACTATCCCTTTCTTATTATTTATCTAGACATCCTTGTCTAAAATCACTTGACTATATATTTATGGGTTGACTTCTGGGTGTTCTATTCTGTTTTATTGATCATTATGTCAGTTTTTATGCCAATACTATACAGTTTTAATTGCTAAACCTTTATAATATACTTTGAAATGAAGAATTTTGATGCCTTGAGCTTTATTCTTTCTCAAGATTTCTTTAGCCATTTGGGATCTTTCGTGATTCCATGTGAATTTTAAGATTGTAAAAAATGTCATTGGGATTTTGGTAGAGATCACATTTTCTTTGTTTTTCTCATACCACACTGATTTCACTTTTTGCCTCTACTTTACTGCTGTTATTTCTTCTAGTTACTTCTTTATTAAACTCTTTTTCATGATCACAACATCAGTTATCAAGAAAACTCAAATTTATTTTTATATCTTAGACATCTCCTTAAAACTTGACTTTTATATCCAAATGTATATAATTGATTTAAGTTGGATGTCTTAAGTGCCTTAGTTTCTGCATGCCAAAGACTATATTCTCAAATCTGATGTTCATCCTTTGTGCTTTATCTTGGTGAATATTACTACTATCCTTTCTGCTATGTGAGTCAAATAATAATATTCATCCTTAAGCTTTTTATATTCACTTCCAAGTTTTGTATCTATTTTACATTTTAGATATTGTCATTTTTCTTGAATCTCTGCCTCATCCCTCCAATCTCAGTATCATTTCTTGTATTCAAATACATATACTTAATTTCTTACATATATATTCTCCTTGAATCTCTATTCTAGCTAGCACATTTATCAGGTGTGACTTGAGGCAAATTATTTAAATTCTCTGAGCCTCTCATATAAAAAGTGAGAACAAGTATTTTACACCACAGTGTTTTGTAAAGAATAATGATCTTAGGTACATAGACCTTTTTAGTACCATGCCTGGCACATAATAATCACCCAATAAATTTGAGTTACTGTTATTATTATTATTTTCATTATCATTCTATTCATAATTATTACAGTATCATCAATTTTTAGTTTGCAAAATGATGTAATATCTATTATAGATTTACTCAAAGTTGTCCTGGGCTGTACGTAGTATTTTTATTTATTAATTGGGGCTCAGAGTTTATGACTTCCCAAGGAAGACATGGGTGGATGGTAGAAGAGCCAGAGTACAAACCTAGATCTGGCTTCAAAACTTTTTCTCTTCACACTATACTAACTTGTCTCCCAAAGGAAGTTGCTTCGAAGCAGTGGAAACAGCCATCCCTGAGGAATCGGATAATTATCTCAATATACTCAAACTAAACTGCAAATTCATTAATCTTAAGTTGAAAACTTTGTCTGCTGAAATTGGTTTCAGTTAATATGTCCCCATGATGAAACTGAGAAATGTCATTTTAATAAGCCCCCTTGAAACTGATTAGCAAGTAAACCCACTTTTACCAATTACAGTAGGGAATTTTGTTTGCAACACAAAGTTTTGTAATAAGACCCACAGAGACAATTTCATCATCAATACTTAGCAAACTCTGACTTCAGTTTCCCTTTAGTTAATATCAGCATTTGATTTAATTAAAATCATCCGATAAAGAATGGTGACTACTGTAAATGATAGTTTTCTTAACTTTCTCAGATACTCAACTTTTGCAGCCTGACTGGGAAGGGAAACTGATGTAATGGCTTTCATTTTATAGAGTTTAGGAAAGCAGTTGGCACTCAGGGCCTTCTAAATTCTGTGACAAGATACTATATATTACCTAGTACTAAATAATTTGGGGATACAACCACCGACTAAATTTTTTTCAAATACAGCGTCAAACTGCTAGTTTTTACATATGCTATGACCCTAAAGCCTTGCTAGAATTCTAATGCATGTTTAATTCTTCCCTGAACATACAAATTCTAAGGAGTCAACTAGGTATAAATCCTACTGAAATGGGAATAGAAATATCAAATGCCACTTTAACATCCTAACAATAAAAGGTGGCATGTGTGCAGTTTGCATGGAAGTGATGGTTTATGATTTGCAATAATTAGGCAAAATATTGGTTTCTGCAAACCTTCAGAATACAGATTATGAATTGAACTATGATAAAATGCTTCTGACTATGGTTTGCTCATCACAATACAAAATTATATTAAAAGATATCAACTTAATTCACTCCAAGAAAAGCAAATAAAACAAATGTTTGAAGGAATAAATCAAATTTACAATTTAAAAGTATCAAGAAAATAATTGTGTATATGTGTGTATTTAAAGGAATACAAATAAAGGCATACATGCAGAGCATTTTTTAATTCATAAGCATAGGAATTAAACACCAAAAATTAAATAAGGAAAAAAAAGGCTTATGTAAATTGAGTCAGAACTGCAAAATATAAAGGAAAAATAACTAAATAGAATTTTTTTTTAGCCACTTTATCTGTGGTTCCTGACACAAACTGGGGTCTCAGCAAGTCATTATTGAACAGTAAATGAATGTCACTTTTGGCAATTTGACTCCCAACAATGCCAAGTTCTTTATTTTAGAATGGTTTTCTTTTATGCATGTAAATTATATGCAAGTATATATACATAAATTTATGCATATTTTAATCATTAGTAAATATACATATTACTAATAATATACATTTTACTAATGACTATATAAATCTTGTATAATAAAAGAGTAATAAGCAAATTGACTCTAATGGCAGAATAATCAGAATGACGGGGAATGACTGGTTGCCATGAAGTGCACTGTCCAACAGCAGGCAGACGCTCAACCCAGGAGCTGCTTCCTAGTGGTCAGTGCATTTCCACAGGGGGAGCACTGCTCAGCTAGAAGCCGGCTCATGGAGAGCACAGCTCACGTCAGCACTAAGGATGTCCAACTAATAGCTTAGGACAGCTCCCCAGGCTGGCAGGTGGACATCCCCTGAGGGTTCCTGGGCTGCCAGAGGGATGGCTGACTGTTAGCTTAGGCTCTATCTCCCAGGAGCTGGCCTATGCTGGCAGGTGGACATCTCTCGAGGGGTCCCAAACTACAAGAGGGTGCAGGCTGGACTGAGAGACCATTCCCCACCCTGCATTGTGTGTTTGAGTCCTGGGCCTCAGAATAATCTTCTGAGCCCCACCATGATGGTCTGGGACCCGGTTGTAGGTCTGAGCCCCAGCTGGAGGTCTGGTTCCTGAGAGGGCCGTACTTGCCAGGAAGAGAGTTGTAGGCACTGGAGGGCAGTCTGGTACTCCATCTGGACAACTGGGTTATGGAATGGTGGTCTGGATTATAGATGGAGAACTACACCCCTGATACAAGCCTAGATTCTGTGTTTCAAGTCTGAGCCCCCAAATAACCTCAGGGCCCCTCCTTGATGGTCTGGGACCCAGATGTAGGTCTGAGCCCCAGGTGTAGGTCTCTTGGCTTGGAGAGAGGTGTTGTCACTAGGGGGCGCTATGGGCCCAGGTGCTAGGTTTGGGGCAAGGGCAGGACCTCGGGATGATGAATTGGTGGTCTGGATTCACCTGGATATTTGGACTCCAATAAAGCGATAGGCAATGGGTTCTACTCTGGATCCTCAGAATGGTCTACTGGTCCAAGTTATAAAGGTCTGAGACGCAGTTGAAACTTGTTTGTCTCAATGGATAGAGCCTAGGCCGTGGACTGAAGTGTCCCAGGTACAATTATGATTAGGGGCATGTACATTGGTTGGGGACACAGCCCCAGTGCGGGGTTTGCAGGAGGCAGCTAATCGATTTTTCTCCTCAATGTTTCTAACACTGTACCCCACTCTCTTCCTCTTTGTGAAAAATCTATTAAAAAAAAATACAATAAAATAGTTCTAGGACCCGGATGTAGATCTGCATTCTTTGAGGGCAATTCAGGATAGGGAAGGAGGTTTAGTCAGGGGGGGCGTTGGGTGGGGCGGGGACTTGGTACCCCATCTGAACATCTTGGTTATGGCATGGTGGTCTGGGTTACAGATGGACAACTAAACCACTGGTACAAGACTGGATTCTGGGTTTGAGGCCTGGGGCCCTGAATAATCTTTTCGTCCCCGCCATCATAGTCTGGGTTTAGGTGTGAGCCCCAGGTGGAAGTCGGGGTCCTGTTAGGGCAGTTGCATTCCAGAGGGAAGTCTGAGCCCTGGGGACAGTCTGGCACCTCACCAGAACATTTTGGTTACTCATACAGAGCTCATCCGCTGATATAACTAAGGAATACTTGTGGTTATGCATAGGGAGCTCATCCCCTGATATAACTCTGTGTTCCATATTTGTAGCCAAGGCCCCAAGTGGGTCCACTAGGCCCCACAATGAAGGTCTGGGACCCGGATATAGGTCTGGGTGCTCAGGCATGGTGTGGTCACTAGGGGGCACTACGGGCCCAGCTGGGAGGTTTAAGGCAAGGGCAGGACCTCTGTATGATGAAATGGTAGTCAGGACTAGCCTGGTTATTTGGACTCCAATTAAGGAATAGGCACTGGCTTTCAGTGTGGTTCCCCGAAATGGCCATCTGGTCCTCGCCATAATGGTCTGCGAACAGGAGATAGGTCTGGGCCCTCAACAGAGGTCTGGGTCCTGGGAGGGCCTTTGCGGCTAGGGAGGGAACTCTGGGTACCAGGGAGCAATCTGGTACCTCATTTGGATATCTGGGTTATGGAAATGGTGGTCAGGGTTACAAATTGAGAAGTACACCCAGGATAAAAGTCTGGATTCTGTGTTTTAGGCCTTGGCCCCGGGATAAAATTTCCAGCCCCGCCATGATAGTCTGGGTCCCAGATGTAGGTGTGAGCCCCAGGTAGAGGTCTGGGTCCTGTGAGGGCAGTTCAGGCCGGAGAAAAGTCTGAGCCCTGGGGACAGTCTGGTACCTCACCTGAGAATCTATAATAGGTTATGGAATAGTAGTTAGGGTTAGACCTAGAGAGCTCGTCCCCTGATACAACTCTGAGTTCCGGGTTTGTGGCCTACAGGTGTGCCTACAGGTGTGCCTACTAGGCCCCGCCATGAAGGTCTGGAACCTAGATGTAGGTCTGGGTGCTCAGCCATGGTGTGGTCACTAGGGGGCACTATGGACCCAGCTGGCAAGTTTGGGGCAAGGGCAGGACCTCAGGATGAGGAAATGGTGGTCAGGACTAGCCTGGTTATTTGGACTCCAATTAAGGAATAGGCACTGGCTTCCAGTAGGGTTCCACGCAATGGCCTTCTGGTCCTCACCATAATGGTCTGCGAACAGGAGGTAGGTCTGGGCCCTCAATGAAGGCTGGGTCCTGCGAGGGCCTTTCTGGCCAGGGAGGGAACTCTGGGTGCCAGGGAGCAGTCTGATAACCTCATCTGGACAACTGGGTTATGGAAATGGTGGTCAGGGATACAAATTGAAAAGTACACCCAGGATACAAGTCTGGATTTTGTGTTTTAGGCCTGGGCCCTGGGATAAACTTTTCGACCCCGCCATAAATAGTCTGGGTCCCAGATGTAGGTGTGAGCCCCAGGTGGAGGTCTGGGTCCTGTGAGGGTAGTTCAGGCCGGAGAAAAGTCTGAGCCCTGGGGACAGTCTGGTACCTCACTGAGAATCTAGGTTAAGGAATAGTAGTTGGAGTAATGCACAGAGAGCTCATCCCTTGATAAAACCATGTGTTCCAGGTTTGTGGCCAGGGTCCCAGGTGTGCCTACCTGGAAACAGTGGTCAGGGTTATGCATTGAGAAGTACACCCAGGATACAAGTCTGGATTCTGTGTTTTAGGCCTGGGCCCCGGGATAAACTTTCCAGCCCCGCCATGATAGTCTGGGTCCCAGATGTAGGTGTGAGCCCCAGGTAGAGGTCTTTGTCCTGTGAGGGTAGTTCGGGCCCAGAGTGAAGTCTGAGTCCTAGTACCTCATCTGAGAATCTAGGTTAAGGAATAGTAGTTGGAGTTACGCAGAGAGTGCTCATCCCTTGATAAAACCATGTGTTCCAGGTTTGTGGCCAAGGCCCCTGGTGTGCCTACTTGGCCCTGGCATGAAGGTCTGGGACCCGGATGTAAGTCTGAGTGCTCAGGCATGGTGTGGTCACTAGTGGGTGCTATGGGCCTAGCTGGGAGTTTTGGGGCAAGGGCAGGACCTTGGGATGATGAAATGGTGGACAGGACTAGCCTGGTTATTTGGACTCCAATTAAGGAATAGGCACTGGCTTCCAGTAGGGTTCCCTGCAATGGCCATCTGGTCCTCGCCATAATGGTCTGCGAACAGGAGGTAGGTCTGGGCCCTCAATGAAGGCTGGGTCCTGCGAAGGCCTTTCTGGCCAGGGAGGGACTTCTGGGTACCTGGGGGCGGACTGGTACCTAACCTGGACATCTGGGTTTGGAAATGGTGGTCTGGATTACAAATTGAGAAGTACACCAAGGATTCAAGTCTAGATTCTGTGTTTTAAGCCTGGGCCCAGGGTTAACTTTTCGGGCCCGGCCATGTTGGTCTGGGACAGGGATGTAGGTCTGAGCCCCAGGTGTAGGTCTCTTGGCTTGGAGAGAGATGTTGTCACTAAGGGGTGCTATGGGCCCAGGTGCCAGGTTTTGGTCAAGGGCAAGACCTCGGGATGATGAATTGGTGGTCTGGACTGGTCTGGCTATTTGAACTCCAATAAAGGTATAGGCATTGGGTTCTAGTCTGGGTCCCCAAAATGGGATTCTGATCCAAGTTATAAAGGATAGAGTCTTGGCCTGGGGACTGAAGGGTCTGGGACACAGGGGGTGGTCCTGGTATCTCATTTGGGCATTTGGGTTACTATAAACAGTGTGGGGGAAAATAGCTGAGAATTCTGGAAGCCAAGAAAGTAGCTTGTAAGTACTTGGACATACTAATGGAGAGAAGTAGCCTAGACATTGGGACAATGTCAGGCCATGACAAGTTAAGGACTCATCATGCAGGGAGACAAAAGAGTTATAATGCAAATCTAAGACCTGAGGGTTGTGTTTTTAACTCCTTCTAGTTAACACAGAGGATCAGATTTACTTTATTTAATACCAGGAAAATAGGTAAGTATCTGAGGAGATTGAAACATCCTCAAAGCAAAATTTTCCCTAGGAAGTATACGTGAGATGACAGGGATCATACTTCTAGAATGTATTTTAGGAATACTTGAAAGGAAGATTAGGATACTGGCTAAGTGCTATAACTAGCGATCCCCTAAAATAAAATAGGATTGTATTTCTTTTTCAGGCAACTGTGTGACTTGGGGGCTAGGGTAAGGCAGTTAGATCTTCAGTATGTAGCTTTCATGTTTAGGTCTAGGCCAACCATTTCAGTGGCAACATGTTTGAGTGGCCAAGGTCAAAACCACTAGACCCTGGTGTATGATCTTGGAACGATAGGTTATAAGATCAGTCTCCGTGAAAGTAGTTGTTTCTTGAGCAGCCTTACTCTTCAGACTTGATAATAATTCTTTAGAAGCAAATATGAGTGGTTTATAACATTTTTAAAAAAATCTTTGTTAACATAGCTTTCAATATCAATAAACAGTAATTTCCCCCTACTCAGACTCTAAAGTTATGAATGAAAATTCCCCTCCTTCCAACTATCTGCCTTCTCTCAGATCCATTCTAAGGGGAAGTGGCCCAGGTTTAATGAGTATATTAGTTTAAGTACCAATATTGTGTCTGAATTTATCCATCTTACTTGTGGTATTACGACATTTTCTGCTGCTCCTCAGAATCCTCCTGCACATACTCAATTGTGTACCCCTTTTAGTTAGATTAGCACTCACAACAGGACAAACTAACTAATCAGGAATCACTTCTCCTTTACTTCCATTGGAGCAATTGGTAATTTAACAACAGTCATCAAAGGTATGTAAATTTGTATTCTACATTTACCAAGAATGGAATATAGATAAAGTAGGATGTATATGCACCAATCTAGGTAAATTAAGCAGTGAGTTTTTGAAGATTTTTAACCAGACCCAATGGGATATCATTTTGACCAGTATTATTTAAATTTGAATTCATGCCCAGAGCAATATAATTTAGTTGAACAGTGCTTCTTATCTGGTTGATTCACTCTAGCCACTAAAAGCTTGATTTAAGCTGCAAGATACAGAACCAAAACATTTAATATTAGTAGGAAGAACTGAATCAAGTGATACTTTTAAATCATATCAATCAAAGATTCGATAGGACAAAGTCAGATTAAAGTACCAAAAAATTCATACTGGTTTATTTTTTTATTATGATGAGAGTAGGAGAATCTTTATAAATAGTAATCCTTTTAAATAATTATTTGAAGAGCCATAAATAATTGACTTATTTATTTATTTATTTTAATTAACCCTTTTAAAACCAATAAATTTATACTATAAATCAAAGCAAGGAGTAAGAGTAATTAAACAGATTATTTAAACACAAATAATGTTAACTATTAAACAATGCATACTGAGGACAAATCTTATGATTATATTGAGATATTAGTTGAAGTTTCCAAATAAAACTTCATTTTTTAGAATCCATATGTACATAAACACCATAGAATACTTTTTGGTAAATCAGGCTCCATCAACATCCTGTAATCATAGGAAAAAAAATGAATTCTTACTTATTTTTTCTCATAAAGTTATGTTATATATTTCATTTGAAACCTAGGCTGATGAATATTTGTATATAAAATATATCCTAGGAAATCATGTTTGATTTCAACAAGGGCACCTACAAACTAACATGTATCTATTTAAACTTATTCATGAGTTCTTCTAGTGACTATATTTAGCACAGTTTTATATACACTGTGAATGACAATAATATTTCAGATTCAATAATATGGTTGCATATATATATAGGTTAAAGCAGGTTTAATCATTAGATTCCATTCATAGGATAAAGCATCATCATATTAGATTGGACCTCTTATTGTATGTAAGAGTTGTCATTAGAACATCTTTTCTGAGCTAGGACTTTTATGCCTGAACATTTATAATAGACTAGAGGCCCAGTGCATGAATTTGAGCACCTTAAAAGGAATTGTGGACCACGAGGCTGCAGTGGGCACAGGGGCAGGTCTCAGCCCATCCTCTGTGCCTCTGCCTGGCCCTCCTTCCACAGCCCCTAGTCCCCTGTCTACCAGCAGCTCCATTCCTGCCACCACTGCTTCCACCAGCTGATGGTGCTGGCCCTGCTTGCACCCACTGATGTTGCGGAGCAATTGGAGCCAGCACCAGCAGCAGGTATAAGCGGGGCCAGCACCATCAGCAGGTGTGAGCAGCAGCTGCTGCCCCATTTGTTCCTAGGGAGCAGGGGGAGATAGAAAAGCCCTCAGGGGTGATTGGAGACAGCAGCTGTTACTGACAGAGCCAAGCGATTGGGCCAGTGCCAGGTGCTGGCAGCAGGTATGTGTGATGGCTCTGGTGCCAGTGGTGGTTGTGAGCAGGTCCAGCATGGCAGCAGGTGCAAATGCCAGGCAGGACTGTGGCACACAGGAGCAAAAAATTTTCAGTAACCAACAGAGTCTTGTCCCTATGACAGTGACCAGCACCCCACCTAGGTCTGACACCCCCACTCACCTGCCCCACCATCCTGCTGTGGCTGATGCCCACCATGTTCTGCACTCTGCTGCCTGCTGCTGACTCCTGCCATGTACTGGGTGTGCCACCTGGTGGTCAGTGCACATCATAGTGACTGGCTGTTCAGTTGTTCAGTTGTTCCACTGTTCAGTCTATTTGCATATTAGGGTTTTATATACACTGAGTGGCCAGATTATTATGATCTCTGAACACATAATAATCTGGCCACGCAGTGTGTGTGTGTGTGTGTGTGTGTGTGTGTGTTGGAGGCCTGGTGCATGAATTTATGAATGGGTGGGGTCCAGCCAGCCTGGCCAGGGGGAGAGGACATGGGAGGTTGGCTGACCTGCCTGCCTGCTGATCGAAGTCCTGGTCAAGTGGACAATTTGCATATTAGCCTTTATTATATAGGATATACACTGAATGGCCAGATTATTATGCATTCAGAGATCATAATAATTTGGCCACTCAGTATATATAGACTAGAAGCCCAACATACGATATCATGAGGCCCCACCCACCTGCACGCACCCCACCCTCACCTGCCATGCTTGCAGCCATGCTCGCAGTCATGCCTGCCTCTCCGCTCCCATCCTCCTGCTGCCCCACCCTTCTGCCCGCCAGCCACCAGCCTTGCTGATATCAGAGCCTGTGTGCGACAGGGGAGGGCCTGAGAGGTGCTCCATGAATCTCGTGGTAACCTTTGTTTGGTTGTTTTGGTCATGACACCTCTTGGCCTTTTATTATTATGATAGCAACACACCACAAAAATATCTGTGGCAGTTTCACTGACCCAAGTTGGCCTTGATGATTGCTTTATTGACTGCTTCTTTCACATCCTTGTTCCTCAAGCTGTAGATTATGGGGTTTAGCATGGGGATCACTGTGGTATAAAACACAGCCACCATTTTCCCATGCTCCACAGACTCTTCAGTGGGCCGCCTGAGATACATGAATATGAGAGTCCCATAAAACATGGTAACAGCTGTCAAGTGGGACCCACATGTGGAGAAGGCCTTCTTCCTCCCGTCAGCAGAGCGCATGCGTAGCACAGCTACTACAATGAGGGTATAGGAGATGAGGACCACTGAGAGGGAATATGTGAAGTTAATTCCAGCAATCACAATCATCGTGTATTCTTTGATGTAGACCCCGCCGCAGGCAATCTTGATGAGAGGAGGGTCTGCACAATAAAAGTGGTTGATTTTAAAGTTTCCACAGAAGTACAAGCCGTAGGTCCATAGTGTGCATATTAGACTGACAGAGAATCCATAGACATAAGGCACAGAAATGAGGCGAACACAGACAGTCCTGGACATTTTACTGCCGTAAAGCAAAGGGTTGCAGATGGCCATGTAGCGATCAAAGGCCATCACTGCCAAGATATAGACTTCCACATGGACAAGGGCAATGAAAAAGTAACACTGCACCAAGCACCCCACATAGGAAATGGTTTTTGTCTCTGATAATAAGTTTTCCAGCATTTTGGGGGTGACATTGGAAGAGAACCACACATCCACAAAAGACAAGTGACTCAAGAAAAAGTACATCGGGCTCTGAAGCTGGGGGGTGACACTAATCAATATGATCATGCCAATATTCCCTAATAGAGTTATTATGTAAACTACTAGGAACACCCCAAAAAAGAGAACTTGAAGATCCTGATGACTGGTTAACCCTAGAAGGATAAATTCTGTCACATCTGTGAAATTTGGCATTGTCTTTACACAGACCCAATCTGTATGGCCTATGGAGAAATGTTTTTAAATGAATGGATTTGTTTTATTTTTAAAATTTTTAGTCAATTAAAATAATTTAAAAATCAATGAGGATTTTGCACAATGTCCAAGAATATATGGGCATAATTGTTTTCTTTAATAGGTCTTATAAGTAGTTCCATCAATATTTATCAGTTTCTTATCTGTAAGAGAGGAAATTACATTTATTGTTAATACATATAATTAAAATTAGACATTTATATTTTACTAGATTATGACACTAATGTTAAAATCATAGGAAATAAATGTGACTAAAGTTAGACTGAGAGTTTTCAGAGAATGGTTAAATCCTATCCCACATAGACTGATTTACCAAAAAATGTGCTATATTTTTCATATGTATATGGATTTTTAAAAATGAAATTGTATTCAGAACCTTAAACTAGTGTCTCAATACATTGGTATTACAATCTAGTCATTTACATATATGTCCTATGTTCTGTCAGCATAAGATATTTGCTTTCCACATACAAAATTTCTGGTTGTATTTTATTTTGTTTAGCTAACATTATGCTTGTTTGGCTGCCACTCCTTGCAGGGGTGAAGTGAGAGAAACTTAACAGCATAAACTCTATGAGTTGAACAATTATTTCAGAAGAGTAAACTGCAAGTGGTTTAATCACCTAGCATCCACTATCAAACTTATGTCGATAGATAAATACCAACATGTAAAGTTCAGGTAATTGAACTTTAATAACAATAAGTCTCATTTCAGATTCCACTGCTTTTCAGAACCTATCAATTCCATGCTTATGATTCATATTCAAACTTGGCATCACTGCATGGAAAAGGTTCCCAAACAATATTTTCCTGTTTTACTGCACTCCTCCAGTTGACTTCTTCCAATAACTAAAAACTTGCCATGAATTTTCAAAGATCTACAATAATTGTAGTATTAGCACAAACTCGGGAATTTAAAGTCTATAATAATAATAATATTTATAGGATATATTACTGAATTATAAATGGGCCTTTGAAATTACTTACATTAATTAATTTTATAAATATCAAAGCCAATTACATGTCAGTTGTGTTTGTTACATCTAGAAGTAATCTAAATTTTGAAAATCTGAGGGTGAGCAAAATACACAAGATTCTGGCTTGCATTATGCTTTATTATTGTTGAAAAGGAATTAGTAATAAATGAATTAGCAATAGATAAATATGCAAATGAGATCATTTAAGAAGTATAATTGCTGTGAAAAAAGTACAGCCCACAATAAATAAGAAATAAGGGGAGGCAGAGTGCAGATAGAGTGATCAAAATGACTTCTCTGAGGACGTGACTTCTGAGTCAGTGAGAAGTAGCCAGCTGTGTAGAAATATGAAAAAATGAGTACACATTCAAAAGCTCAGAAGAGGAAATAGTAGCTTGGCATGTTGAAAAAGAGTGTTACTAGAAGCCTTCCTTTCTATATGAAA
Organism: Pipistrellus kuhlii; assembly: GCF_014108245.1. Lineage (NCBI taxonomy): Eukaryota > Metazoa > Chordata > Mammalia > Chiroptera > Vespertilionidae > Pipistrellus > Pipistrellus kuhlii. The sequence continues at coordinate 10,970,869 of NW_023425595.1, forward strand.
AAGTGCATGAACTTTATGATTATACTAGAGGCCCAGGGCATGAATTCCTGCACAGCTGTGGTCCAGCCAGTCCACCCCAATTGGGGTGGCAGGGGTGATCTAGGACGGAGCCAACCAGGAGGAGGAGCCATGGGTGATTGACAGGCTGGCTCTGCCCCCAATCTGGGTGAACGGGGCCAATCGGGGCTACAGTGCGAGACAAAGCAAGCGTTGTTCCGGCATTCTGATCGCTTGGCATATATATATATATAGATCATCGCCCCTCCAATTAGTAGCAGGGCACATCTGAGAAGTTAATTAATCTCTTTGAGCTATTTTCTTACACCTTAAATGTTTAATACATAAATTAAATGTATCATCTTTAAAATGAATTAGGCACATAACATAACAGGTACTGCAGTTTTAGTTCTGATCTAAGTTTCCTTTTACTAGAGAGCTCTACCACTGCAGCTAAGCTGTTTGGCTCCTCTTAAGTATGGAAATACCCAGATGAGAGCTGCAGACTGTGTTTGGGAAATAGAGCTAAGGTCAGGGATTTTTCTTATGTAAAGACTTCTGATCCCACTCAATGAACCCTAATTCTCTAATAAAAAATTTTCACTTGAGTTAATGCTACTACTATATTGTTTTAAGTATAAAATGGATGAAAAGCACCCAAGTATCTAAAATCATAAACTAATGCTACTTCTCTAATTTTGTTCCAGTCCCTGTGTGAAGGATATTTCTCTTCCTCTACATAATCACTACCTCTGTGGTACCCTATTTCCCCGAAAATAAGACAGTGTCTTATATTAATTTTTTGTCCCAAAGTTGTGCTAGGTCTTATTTTCAAGGGATGTCTTATTTTGGGGGAAACACGGTAGTAGTATTTGTCTCATGCATCTTGGAACTCTTTAAAACGCCTAGGTTGGATGTTACATAGAACAGATATTCAGAAATATTCACATATATAACTTATTTAGAAAGCATCCCGATCTCTAAATCAGATTAATATATCCTATAGTCTAGTATTATTAAAACTCTCTAAGATAGATTTTTCTCAACTTTAGAATAGTAATAAGAATAATCAACTTTTATTGAAAGCTTATGAAACCTTTTGCATGCAAAAGTTATGAAACATTAGAATCTTAGAATCGTCGCTTTACAAATGAGGAAACTAGTGCACTGACAGGCCAGGAAAGTCTTCATGAGTCAGACATCTGCTAATTGACCAGACTTGGGGTACAAACCAATTAATTTAACTGCAGCATGATACCCTTATCAACCTTATATTGCCACCTCTTTGATAACTTATTATTCTATTTCTACATATTTAAAATTTAGTTTGATTACCCTCCAAGCATGAACAAATTTATCCTTTTAATAACTTATCCTTGACAGAGCTTTGTATGACCCTAGAACAAGCTGAGCTACAAAGATAGACCACCACTACTTCTCTCTACCTTTCCATCATCAGGGATTCCATAGACCCAGGAGCAGATGACCTGTCACTTCTGAGATAGAGTCAACTTATTACACAAGTGTGCATCATCTATGAAAACAACTTTGAGTATAGAATGTGCAATTTATAAATAAAAAAAAACAAATTATCTTTTATTAACCTTTTAGGAATTTTTCATGAGGAAAAATTACTGGTGCAATCGTCCTCAAGGACACAATAGCCTCAAAACTTCACTTACATATATGTTAAGAGAACAATGTGCAAATCAATAAAATTTGTGGAGAATGAATGGGTGAAAAAATGAGGAATAGCCTGGCCGATGTGACTCAGTGGTTGAGGTTCAACCTGTGAACTAGGAGAGCATGTTTCAATTCCTCATCAGGGCACATACCCAGATTGTGGGCTAGATCCTTAGTGGGGGCATGAAGGGAGGCAGCTTGTCAATGAGTCTATCTCATCATTGAGGTTTCTATCTCGCACCCCCTCTCCCTTTCTCTCTCTAAAAACCAATATTTTTTAAATGAGCAATAAAAAGTTGAAAATTCCCCTTGTAACAAGATGATTCTTATGAAGTTATAAATAAAATCTGAATAGAAATAAAAATACTTGCCAGTAATATAATTTCACAAAATTAAACACTGTAATAATAAATAAATCTACAAATAAGGTTTTAGTTTTCTCTTCAAAATAGGGATAAAAATAATAGATTTTACTGCATTCATCTGTATTGTATAAAATACAATTTGCAGACCTACCTTCAGCAGAGGAGAACAGCAGATGATACTTTTTTTACTATTTATAATAGAATTTGGAACATTGAGAGCATCTCCCCAAGGAACTATCCAGGTAATTAGGAAAGGAATAATGATTCCAATTCTAGAAACATCTCAAGAGTAGGAGAAACTAAGGAGTATTAATTGGAAGAATAATTCTTTTAGTTAAATTTATTTCAAAAAGTATTTTACAGAAGTATCCTGAATTTTCAACTAATGGCAAAATTAAGTGCTGCCAACTCATGGAAATTATGAATCAGAATAGGCCTTGGAGATCAAAGACTACATTCTAAAAATAAACTAGAGGAATAATAAGAGTTATAATAAAAATTAACTAGAAGAATAATAAATAACAAGGTTACCCACAAATTAATCTAAAATTTGGAAGCTCAGACCAGAAACATGATTTAACCATTGACCTTGGCCTCATCATTCTTCATGTAAGACTAAAGTAACTCTCCAAAAATCAATGGACAGCATTTCACCTTTGGAGGGGAAAAAAGAGGTTACAGAGCTCATACATAACCACATGCTAATAGATTACAAAGTATTAAAATGCTTCAAAATCATATTATGAAATATATCATAGCATAGTCTATCAAGAGTTCTCCAATAAATGGTTTTAATCTCACTGCCAAGTAATATTAAGCAAGGTAAATTAGTTCTTAAATTCTCTAGGGAGTTTAAGTTTTGTCATTAGAGACACAGTAATACTACAATTTAATATAAAATAGCAATTTGTTTATATGTGAGTAGTTTCAACGTGTTGCCTGTGATATGTGTGTGTTTATCTGGAAATGAATTCATATGCATTTTTTATTTTGCTTAAGGATAAGAAAACTCAAAAAAATACAAGGAAAAACATTTGTTCTCATTTTGTATGGATCTCATTTTATATTTACATATTTGCAGATAAATTTATAGCTACTTAAATGTGTAGTTTAAATCTGTGACTTACATTTCTGTATTTATGTATTGTCCACATCAAAGCATACATACTTTTATTTATTTATTTATCTGAAGACAAAGAATCTATAAGGAAGTCAATTTGTAAAGTCTTTGCCTCATGCTTGTACTTTGTGACAAGAGGTACAAGAAAGATACCAAATTATGTTAATATTATCATGGCAGGACACAGTATTGTGAACAAGAAAGAAACCACCGCAAATATTTTATTTCTTGCAGATACAAAAATTATTTTTTAATATTTAAGTACTATATCATCACAGATGTGCAAAATATTAGACATGAATATCATTTTAACTTGTTAAGAAGAATCTGAAGCCTTGTGCTTTCAAAGTGGCACTTCTATCCACTGATACTACCCACTTTATTCAGACTGAAGACTGTTGGCAGGGGCACATGAAAGTGCAGTCTGGTGTGTGGCAACTTTTGGTTAGATTATAGCAGTTATTGGAATCATGCTATGTCTCTTAAAAATAAAAATTGAAAAGGAATTAAATGCAATAGGATTGCTATTTTCAAAGTAGTTGTTGCTGAACAGACCTGCCTCACATTTAAAAAAAAAAAAAGGCATGAAATATCACACAATCTCACAACTTTTAGCAAGACCATTTTACAATATCATTCTAGAACATTACATAAAATATTTTTCTGCCCCAATTTATTCTCCAAGAAAACAAATTGATATTTCCCAAAATTCATCTGCTGCATTTTAAATAAAAAGAAGTTTTTTCATTCTAGCTAAGTATTTGAACATTTCAGTTAGTGCACTTCTGAACTTTAGCTCAAATAACCTTTTCATTAGTTAATTTATAAAATTTTAGTTATCTTTTCCACTTACATCAACAGGAATGGGTCAATCTACTTTATTTTCTTTGAATTTGAGTCTTTTTCTATTTTTTTCTTTTCAATTCACAGTCTGTAGCTTTTGCAAAAGGTTTTTGGCTATGTCATGAGCCATTAGCTGCTGACAAATACTTATGAATCACAGAAGACAAGATTAACTCATTTTATTTTATTCGGTTACACATATTCTGCTCATCACTTTGCTCGTGGCTTCTTTAACATCCTTGTTCCTCAAACTGTAGATCATGGGGTTCAGCATGGGGATCACTGTGGTTGTAAAACACAGCCGCCATTTCCCCCTGCTCCACGGACTCCTCTGTGGGACGTCTGAGATACATGAAAAGAAGAGTCCCATAAAATATGATGACCACTGTCAAGTGGGACCCACAGGTGGAAAATGCCTCCCACCTCCCTTCTGCTGAGGGCATCCGTAGGATGGCAAGGAGGATGAACAGATAGGAAATGATAACCACAGTCAGGGAATAGGTGAAGTTAATGCCTGCAAGAATGATCATGGTATATTCTTTGACAAAGGTTCCAGCACAAGCCATTTTGATAAGAGGTGGGTCTGCACAGTAGAAGTGGTTGATCTCAATTTTTCCACAGAAGTACAACCCATAAGTCCATAATGTTGCCGCCAGACTAGTCAGAAAACCATATATGTAAGGGAAAGAGATCAGTCGAATACAGACAACCCTTGACATTCTGCTGCCATAGAGCAGAGGTTTCCCAATCGCCATGTATCTATCAAAGGCCATCACAGCAAGGATAAAAATTTCTATGTGGACAAGGGCGATGAAGAAGAAGCACTGTACCATACAACCAGCGTAAGAAATAGTTTTTGTCTCTGATAACAGGTTTTCCAACATTTTAGGGGTCACATTGGAAGAAAACCACACATCAACAAATGACAAATGACTGAGAAAAAAGTACATGGGGCTATTGAGCTGTGGACTGACCTTAATTAACAGGATCATGCTAATATTGCCCACTAGGGTGATAATATAGACCACAAGAAAAATGATGAAGAAAAAAACTTGCCATTCCCGATGACTAGTTAGTCCCAAAAGAATAAACTCTTTCACATCAGTGAAATTGAGCATTTCCTCAGTTCTAGATCAATGTTAGTTACAAATCTCTGTGATAACAAAAAGGAAATAAATTTAAAAATCAGGTATTGATTATTAATTTATACTTTAATCATGTCTGCGTTCATTATTTTCTTTATTACATAGCTATGACTGCCTTTTGTCATTCTTTTCAGTAAATTTATATGACCAATTGCTATGCAACTGGCTCTCTAAAGGTCACTAAGAATAATAAGTTCTCAGGCCCATTACATAACAGTTATATAAAATAATGTGATTGAAAAATGCTAGTACTAAATATTGTGAGTAGCCAAATTTCCAAGACTACTTTATAGATATCCCTCATTTCTAATGCTGGCATGTTTGGTAGTTTCATATTTTTAAAATATTTATAGAGAGTTATACTTCTCTTTTAACCACAAGTCAAAAATAAATTTTACTTCCTCTTTTCTTATTATAAGTATATTCTTCAGGATTAGAAATGAAAGCCATTTAATCAAATAGCTCATCCCTAAATGTCAGAAAAAAATGTATTTTGAATCTAACCTCATACTTGTACTTAACTTAAACTGAAGTAGGACAAACTACTCACATTCATCATCACAACCAAGTGAAAGGGTGAACCACTTATACACATTCATACATATTCATACATTATACATATTCCCCACATACAGGCTCTTTGGCATATCTAACATGTAATTATAATCTACCAGGTGTCATCCATTGTTATGTTCTAGAGACTCAAAAGTAAATAAGATAAGGAGCTGCTCACCCTTATGCATTTTTTAAAGATTAGCAACAGAGAAATTCTTATTTGGAAAGTCAGATCTGATTGCTCAGTACCACAAATGATTCACCACAAAAGGAAGTATAAAAAGATGGTGATGTTGGTATTTTGCAAAAACTAAATACACGAAAACCTGAGTGGTGGTTAACCAGGTAACAGATATGATGAACTGACAGAGAAAATGGAGTGGTTAGGTCTGATATTAGGGGGTATGAAGTCTGGAAAGAAAGAACGAATTTGGGGATCTTAGAAGCACTTACAGTATTTTCTTCTCCTTTTGAAGGAAAAATATATACACAAATTTTTTATATTGTAACATTTTTTCAAAATAAGTTTCCAATAGATATATATTTTCCCCCAAAGGACCAGAAATGAAAAAAATATTTAGTATAAAGTTTAAAAATTATGTTTCTATTGTTTGGTTGAATTCTAGCTCCATGACACTTTATGCACTTAGGAAGGTTTTATTTTTTTGTTTGTTTTCAGTTTCTCAATGACTTAATATGATGTAACTGCAATAATAGTATTTATTTCATAGTGTACTTATGAGCACGAAAGAGATATTATACATTAACACACAATAAATATACAAAGGACAATTGTTATTAAATAAACTCCTGAAATTATAGCTTCCATTAATAGTTTATAATAATCAAATCTCTATAGAAAATTTCTCTCTCTCCCTCATTTTGCCATCTCTTTCACTTATACAAATAATACACCTATACACATAGATAACATATATAGAATAATTAATGTTAATTAATAAAAAATCTAATATACAACCTTCATCTGACAGTTGTGGGCAGATTCATTTTTATACCAACCTGAGAATGAAGAGAAATATCTCCAGGAAGGATACAGAGTTGAAAAGTGAACGCTGTGTAAGAGATGGAAAACAACTTATATATACCAGGCAAAAGAGAAACTGGAGGTCCATAGAGACATATCCTTCAAATCTTTGCCTTAGTAAAAAAAAAAAAAAAAAAAAAAAAAAAAAAAAAAAAAAAAAAGAAGAAGCAATTAAGAAGTTTCCTCTAAAAATGACCCTGGGGGAAATATATCTCTAGAGGAAGAATTGACCATTGAGTTTTGTTTATTTTTAATTACAGACTTGCACAGTTTTATTTCCCCTCAAACTCAAGTTGTTTTGGATGTGTCTAGGATCAAATAATATTTGTTTTGAGTTTACATCACACTAAATTTGGTGATAGTGTTTCTCAACTTGAATAAGATTATCTTATGTTCTGTACTTAGAGTCTATGCCACTTGGCTTTTCCAGAGAAAGAGGAAATAATATTATTTCTTATAATTAAAATTGTAGTTTCCGGTAGCAGGAAAAATATATATGCTTCAACTTACTCAGCTTATAAGCAAGGAAAACTAGAAACTTAATCATAGCAACATTACAGCATTTATTAAAGTTAACATGCCAGACACAGCTAATTTAATTTAATCTAATTCTCATAATTACCTTCTTAGGTAATTGTATTACTGCCATTTTTATAGGACAAAAACAAAACAACAACACGAAAAAAGCAAAACAAGTCTTAGAAAGTGGTGCCTTACACAAGGTTACACTCAATAAATCAAAAAAATAGATTCCTGATTCCAGAATTTGATTCCTTACACTGTTAATTACCTAATTCTATTGCCCAACAATTATTAGAGCAGACCAAAAGTCTCAATTTCTGACCCAAAAGGAGTTTCATTTTCACTATATGATTAGTGTATATGTTATATTATATTCTTTATGGACTTGAGGAAAAAAGAGTAAATATATCTCCACATCTCCCACAAATTTTTTAAAAAATAACTTGATTATAAATATTTATGGAAACACACTCTAATTACAAAACATCAACAAGATTGTGTTATTACCTTCTAATAGTCATCATAAGGTTAGAAACAAATCCTATTTGTTTACATATAAAGTTTAGTGAATTAATTAGTATCATTAGCCTACATAAAGAAAACACAATCTTTTATGCAATCTTGATTTCTAAAACAGTCAAATGGATTTAGAAAGCACATCCTTGAAGTCATTTTTATGATTCTTCAAAAAGAAAACAATAGCTAACTTAGTTGTAATATTGAGACCTGAGAAAAAATTTTTATGTGACAAAATATTTTAAAAGAGATTTCACTCAAGGACATTGGTGAAGATGTTATCAGGTATCTAAGATCATCACCTATGAAATAAAGTGTTACTCAATTCAAGTATTGGGAATCATTGGAAGTGGGTTAGGTAGTAATTACTTAAATGAGTAAAATTTGAAATTGAGCTTATTTTTTAAAAAGTGGGGTGTAGATTACTATTCACCAAAGAGGAAATGGTAGAACCCTATGTTTTAGCCTGACACGGTGTCCTGTAATAAAAGTTTCCTAAACTCTCTTGCAGGGAGGTTTGAGATTATGATTAAGTTGTCCCAAAGATCTGAGAAAACATGTTGCATAGAACATTTAGAACATTTGAACCATTTGCACATTTGGGCTGCCTTCAGAGCAGTCATTGTGCATCCTAAAGTGACTGTAGGAATGCAAGCCATCTTAAAAAACAAACAAACAAACAAACAAACAAACAAAAAACAAGCTGTAAAGGACTCAGAGACCAAATCTAATAAAGCTGGCATACAAATTGAAGACTACTTACTTCCAGGTTTTTTTTACCTGACAGAAAAACAAGACAAAGTGAAAATTTAGATTTGTTTAAACCACTATATTTTTTTTTTCCTGTAAGAAATGACACTAGCTGATATAGGAATTTGTATGAAATGCCTAAATGTTACCTCTTATTCTTCCCATTTTTCAAGCACTTGTTCAGAGAATTTTAACCTCATCAGCTACCTGACACAAAATGTGAGAAATGTATTGTGTAAAATTTGCTTTAAAAAGAGATGTCTGACCCAATAATATCATCATATCTTGCTATATCTAGAAATATTTTTAATGACAGTTGAGCACTTTCATTTTCCCAATTTTTGTCTCCAGATTGCTTTTCTCAATGCCTCTTTCACATCCTTGTTCCTAAGGCCGTAGATCATGGGGTTCAGCATGGGGATCACTGTGGTGTAAAACACAGCCACCATTTTGCCCTGTTCCACTGATTCCTCTGTGGGACGTCTCAAGTGCATGCAGAAGAGGGTTCCATAGAAGATGGTGACCACTGTCAGGTGGGAGCCACATGTGGAGAAAGCTTTTTTTCTTCCTTCTGCAGAACGGCTTCTGAGGATGGCAACCAGGATGAACATGTAGGATGTGAGAATGATCAGGAGGGACTGGACATTGCTGTAGCCAGCGACTATGTACATCGATAGCTCTTTGCTGTAGGTGTCAGAACAGGCCAGCTTGATAAGAGGAGGATCAGCACAGTAGAAATGGTTAATTTCATTAGCACCACAGAAATAGAGGTTGTAGGTCCTCAAGGTCTTCATCACACTAAGGAGGAAGCCATAGACATAAGGAACAATGACCAGGCGGACACAGACACTCTTGGACATCCTGCTACTGTAGAGCAGTGGATTACAGATAGCCATGTAGCGGTCATATGCCATGACAGCCAACATGCAGTGCTCTGTGAGGACCACAGCAATGACGATATAGCACTGCACCAAGCAGCCTGCATAGGAGATGGTCTTCTTCTCTGACAAGAAATTTTCTAGCATTTTGGGGGTGACATTTGTGGAGAAACACAGATCTAGAACAGACAGACTGGAGAGGAAGAAGTACATGGGAGTGTGGAGTCGAGAATCAATTCTGATTAAAACAATCATGCCCACATTGCCTATCACAGTGACTATGTAGACCATGAGGAACAGCACAAAGAAAGCAACTTGCAACTCTGGACGACTTGTTAGGCCCAAGAGAATAAATTCTGTCACTTCAGTGTAGTTTCTTCTGGACATTTCTGTGTCTCATAGGAGAGGCATTCGTTTATCTAAGGAGAAATATAAAGGAATTTTTTAATCATTGAGTATTGTATCAGATTAAATATTGTTTGTTTCTTTAATCCTCACCCCATGATATTTTTCCATTGATTTTTAGAGAAAGTGGAAAAGAGAGGCAAAGAGAGAGAGAAATATCAATGTGAGAGAAACACATCAATTAGTGGCCTCCTGTACGTGCCCCATTCAGGGCCCATGCTGGGGAGAGACCTACAACTGAGGTCCATGCCCTTGACAGGAATCAAACCTGGGACCCTTTGGTCCACAGGCCAAACCTGGGACCCTTTGGTCCACTGAACAAAGCCAGATAGGGCTATTAGGTTAAATATTGTTAAAAGATCCAAAAAGCCTTAGTTATGTTATCTCAGTAGCGTTTCCATAATTAGTGATGAACAGATATACGATAAAGCAAGTCTAAAAGTTTTCAACAGAATGATTTTCATTCAGGTTGTATTTGTAATCACAGTGTACAGTTAAGTTGGAGCCTAAAGATAAAATTATAAATTTAAGTATCTCTATACTTTGAAAAAAAAAATTTAAATCAAAATAAATTATCTGCCAAAGAAAATATTACTTTTAAAAAATTTAGAAGTGTTTAGAGTTCCTGTCTGCCTTCTTTCATATATAAGCATAGATACATAGAAGGTTAGCAATCACTTTGAAGATAACACAGGTAAAGATCATTCTGTACACTGAGAAACTGAATTGTTCGGAGATGAGATGAAATAGCCCATTAAACCTTCATTTCATATTTCCCAGTCTGGTGATTTACTGACATATTATCTATCTCACTGAGTACAAATTTACAAACAAAAATTTTTAAATGCTAGCAATTGCATAAATTGAAGTTTATTTCTAAATATTCTATTCTGTGGGACAATTTTGACATTAGCAAATGTCATTATCAGATAATTTGTCAAAGGCTGTGTAAAACTTCTGATATTCTCTGAACAGACTCAGAATATTGATGTGACAGTACTTCATTTTTCACCTACCCTCAAATATAAGTGAAACTAACAAATCTAATTAATTTGCTGCTTAAAGTTGTAACAATGCAAAAACAATCATAATAATTGTTGGGTTCTTATATTCCATGCACCATATTAAAGTACTTCCCATTTATTATTTTATTTTAATCTAAATGTCCTATGAAATAGATATTGTATCATGCCATTTTGCATTCAAGACACACAGATGATTTCTTGGACTTTTTGGTTTCAAATCTTATCCTCATAGCTATTAAATATTACGAGGTATTTCAATAACTATACCCATTGTATTAACATTAAATTTTATAGTTCATAAAACACACTTTATAAAACCTTGTAAACCATTCATGTATGCATGCTTATAGCAAGTAATTCTGGCTCCAAGCTCAGAAATGGAAGAACCAGGAGAGGAAAAAGATACAGTTCCCAGTTTAGTGTTCTTCCTCCGTAACATGCAAATTCCTCAGGAAAGCTGATTACTTCCTCTGCATTGAATGGACTGCTTGGGGAAAGAGAATAACTTTTGCCAAAATGTTAAATTCCATTTTTATCATTATAATTAGTTAATTTATTAATAATAATAATAGGAACAGAGCAAAGGGGGAGCCTTGTCAGCATGGTCATCAGGACAGCTTCACCAGGAAGCTAGAGCTTCAGGCTCCCAGGAAACCACCAATCCATTCACTGGGGGAAGGGATCAAACAAAGAGGGATATACTAGTAGGGGAGCAAGAAAGTTGGGATCACAATGGGAAGTGCTTGCTTGTCAGTCTAGCCTGGAAAACAATGAATTGGCTAGAAGGGTGGAGCCACTGCAAGCACACATATTCTTGGAAGGGTAAAATCCTAAAGGCAAAGTGTTCTCTCTAGTTTTGTTCTTGCCCTGGCTTTCCCTTGCTCTGTGACCTGCAGTTGCCCCTGGCATTTGCCTGCCATGTGGTCTCAAATAGCAGCTTGGCCCAGGGCCAGGCAGACTCCACACACAGGATGCTGGACTGCACGGAGTGGAGACTTTATTACGGAGTGGAGACTCTGGATGTGGCCTTAATTCTTGCCCTGCTGAAGACAAGATTGAACTTTTTCTATGGTGGAACAGGGAAATGGGACAGTGGAAACCCAGGGGTTTAATTCCACAAAATAGAGATCACTCATCCTACCATGCAAAAACCCCACTTCCACATGTAATGAGTGGGAATACAAAGTTAACAAACTTTATTGTTTCTTATTCTGCACCAATGATTGCACTGTTAGCTACCAGGAGAAATAAATATGAATAAAATAGAATCTTGAAGTAGAACTGGCTTTTCTTTCTTTCTTTCTTTCTTTCTTTCTTTCTTTCTTTCTTTCTTTCTTTCTTTCTTTCTTCTTCTTCCTTTCTTCTTCTTCTTCTTCTTCTTTCTTCCTTCCTTCCTTCCTTCCTTCCTTCCTTCCTTCCTTCCTTCCTTCCTTCCTTTCTTCCTTCCTTCCTTCCTTCCTTCCTTCCTTCCTTCCTTCCTTCCTTCCTTCCTTCCTTCCTTCCTTCCTTTCTAGAGGGTAGGGACAGACCAGACATTCTAACAAAGGTAAAGGAAGGAAGAGTGAGAAGAAAGGAAGAAAGACAAGCAGCCAAAGTACCAGTGTCTTAACTTAAAACTAGGAGGAAATTCACTCCAAGAATCTAGGTATTATGATTCAATTGGCAAAAAGAAAATCAAGAGCTCTTTTATGAATTCTAAGCCCAAAGAGCAACTTTTCCGGTTCATTATCTAGATTCTAGTACTGACCTGTGTCTAAGATCTTTGCAATTTTGCTTAGATCTCACTGGCTATCGGCAAATGTCATTTTTTAGTAGGAAACATCATCACTAACCATATTTTAATTTTAGAATTGTAGGGCTATGGCAGAGACAACTAATATAAAGACATAGCCCATGGGAGATCTGTCAGACTGCCGCTAAGCATCAAGAAACACTCACAGCAGACACTCGTATGCAGTTAGAAACCCGGATGAGTCAGGTAGCCGCATGTGGCACAAAGAAGGATCAGAATTCTCTTCATCAGCCTATTGTTGCAAGATCTTTGATCCAATTTAGTTTTTTATGATTACCAGACTGATTCATAGTTCAAGTATCTTGGTTGAAAAAAAAATTCTAGGCGGTGGGAGGAAATGTTTCTCTGGAGGGCAAGCATGGATTGTAAAAACAAAACAAAACAAAAAGCAGATCTTAGACAGAAACAGGACATTGAAAAAGAATCCAGAACCTTATAAATAAGAGAACCATAAAGGACTTAGAGAGCTTCTAGTCTAAACTTCAAAGCTGCATATACTGAAGCTAACTTCTCCATATGTTAAATGATCACAAGAAAATGCCTATCTGAGCATATACTTTAATTCTGAGAAGTCAGAGCATTTTTAAACTATTAATAAACTTCATGGATCTAAAGATCCAAAGTACAAAATTCTACTCGGATGATTCAAAAACACTGGTAACATAGAGAAAGACAGGGTTGAGCAACCACCCTATAGATTTTTTCTCATAGAATATTCATTGTCTGTGCAAATTGCCTGTGAAATTGCCTATTTCAACACATCAATATCTAAAAAGTATGCAATCTAGTGAAGCAAGTACATAAATTGCTAGATATTGAAAACTAATATGCAAACACATTTCCTCTCCTACCTGTAAAAATGTGTGAGTGTCTTCTTGGTGACCACAAAGGTCAAATTCTTACCGGTGCTATAGGATTTATACCTAACTTACTGACATCAGCATTTTTCTCAGGAGAATCCCCAACTGTTTCAAGAAACAAATAAAAATGAAATCCCAATAGAGAGCATTCTCATGGGGAGAAATATTAATTGGTAGTGCTACGCTTTCTCAATTCAAGATTTTTTAATTCTGTATTTTATAATTCATTGACATTTAGACCATTTGTCTGCTATGAGAAGGAGGGCAATATTTAAGACAACAATGAAAAACAAATTTACGATGCTTTGGGGACACAATTCATGAAACTGAATTCAGGTCATTGTCTTCATTATTTCAAGTTCTCTATTTCCTACTTTGTTTGTCCTTTAACTAATTCACACAAAATATATTCTCAGTGAAAAGTTCAATGCTGCTTTCTCTCCAGAATACAAATATGAATAACATATCTGTCCCCTAAAGAGATTTGCACATTGATGGGATACTTAAATAAATAATACTAGGTACAAATGATTAGTTTCCAGAAGAAAAACACATGGAATGAGAGACACTGGTAACTACCAATGACAACAACAGTGTTTCATATAAACAATAATCAACAAATATACACTGAGTGGCCAGATTATTATTATGATCTCTGAACGCATAATAATCTGGCCATTCAGGGTAGACTGAACAGAGTTGGGATTTTAAAATAAGGTTTTGACATTTATAAGAACTGCATTGAGGGTAGTTAGGAAGAAGCAGAGCACTTACTAGCCAGAGGCTGGGGGCCACTATCTCCTGGTTCCTTGACATATCACAATTTGCCAGCATTCCCTTATACATAAGTACACTAAGAGGCCAGATTATTATGCGTTCAGAGATCATCATAATCTGGCCACTCAGTGTATGTTAAATATATGAAAGACTATATTTAATTTGTTGTTTCTACCATGCCTCTCATGTTTGGTTTTCTGGCATCAACATCACCTGTTGTTTCTCCCATTTATTAAGCTCCAGACACATGGCCTTTCTTTTTGTTATTCTAACATGCCAGGCTTCATGCCTAAAACTTTGATTCTCCTGGTTACAATTCCCAAAGACTTTGGTTATGCTGCTCATCTAGACTGCAATTCAAATGTCACTTTCTCCAGCAGTCCTTTCCCATGCATTGAAGCTGGCCCGTTAGCATGACCTTTGCTTCTGATGTTGCCAGTTACCATCTTCCATATTGACTTGTCTGACTCTCTCCACAGCATTAAACCCACACCTGAGATATTCCTTTTTCAATTTATCTTTATTGTAAAAGGTATTACATATGAGATATTCTGTTTGTTTGCTATCTGACTCCCCTCCCTCCTAAAGTTTAATAGAGGACTTTTTTGTCTTGTTTATTTTGAATCTCTAGTTTCTAATATATTGTCCTGTGATCAACATAAGTTCAGTGTATAAACATTTTAAACCACTGATAGCAATCACTGTCTCCAGATAACAGCTCAGCAACAGATCTGGAACGCAAAATCCAAGAGTAAGATAGAAGCCTCCAGGGAGAAAGTGTGCATATTATAGGTCATCTATGGGAAGACAAGAGTAAGAAGTGAGACAAAGGTTCATATACTCATATAAGTCTTATAATATTAATTGACTTTTGAAACAATATATATAGTTTACATTAGCAATTAAAACAATTACAATAAATGATTTTAACTAAACATGTGCATATATGTAAAGACATAGAAAAAAGACTGGAAGAATATAAAATCCCAATTGTGATTTTTTGGGGGGTTACAGTGCTTAATATCTATATGGTATGCATCCCACCAGTTCAAATTTTATATGATTAATATTGTATGAGTGAGGAGAGGCTAGTTCCTAGAAATAAGTAACTCAACATATTGCAGTAGCTTATAAAACAAAGGGCATTTCTCATTCATTCTGTTTCTATTAGGTCTAGTAATAATTAATGAATTGACAGTGAGCTCTGTTTCACATCTCCTCACTCAAGAACCTGTGATGCTCACCATGGAAAGAAAAAACCCACTGAAGGGTTCTCTTACCAACAATTATATGCTGAACTGAGAATTGATACATATGAACTCTAATCTAATTCATTGTCCAGAAATAGCAACACACTTTCACCTACAGAGAAATATAATTCTATCATGTGCATACAATTCAAAAGAGAAACATAATTCTATCATGTGCATACAAGGCAAAGAAATTAAAGTAACTGGTGAACAAAATGACTGACAATTATAAAAATCTAAATTTTTGTAATGAAAACTTTATTTACTATGTTTTGATTTTAAAAAACCATTAAACTTTTTTTTAAGTTTTTATTGTTGAAAAACCATTAAACTTTTTTAAAATGCAGTACTTTCCATTGGTTTGCCATATTTCTTATTTTACCCCAATTTAGGAAAAAGGTCTAGAAAATGTTTTAGAACCAAAAGAATCCTATATAATAAAAGCCTAATATACAAATTTGTCCCTGGAGATCGACCACCTGCTATGATGTACACTGACCACCAGGGGCAGTGCACAACATGGGTGGGTGATGCAGTGCTGGCATCTGGTGGCAGTGGAGTTGCTGCAGGCCCCAGTGGGTCCCTAGGAGAACAGGACTGTGGCAGGTGATCGAGTGGCACCAGGCCAAGATGGGGTGCCAGGCAGGGCTGCAGGGCTGCAAGGCTGGGGGCATGAGCTGGAGCTGTGAGACTGGGGGCACCAGCTGGGGCCCGATCCCGAAAGGCCACCCTGAAGGACCCCACCTGTTCATGAGTTCATGCACCAGGCCTCTAGTAGTGATATATTTTAGGGAAATAATTTTTTCCTGAACAGCTCTCTGGTTAATGCTTCTTTCACATCTTTATTTCTAAGGCTATAAATCATGGGGTTCAACATGGGAATTACTGTAGTATAAAATACTGCAACTTTTTTCCCTTGTTCCACAGATTCCTTTGAGGGGGGTCTAAGATATATGATGAAGAGAGTTTCATAGAACTAGGTGACAGCTGTCTGATGGGAGCCACAGGTAGAGAACACTTTGCGCCTGCCTTCTGTGGAATGCATCCTCAGGATAGCAGAAAAAATATAAAGGTAAGAAACCAGGATGACGAGGAGGGGAAAAGGTAAGGTTACTTCCAGCACAAACCAACATTGAGGTTTCTTTTATCTTGGTGTCCGAACAAGCCAGTTTAAGCAGTGGTGGGTCAGTGCAGTAGAAGTGATTAATTTCATTGGGGCCACAGAAGACTAATCCGTAGGTCCACATGGTCTCCTTCAGCCCAATGAGGGCTCCATACGTGTAAGGCACCATGATGAGGGCCACGCACACACTCTTGGACATGTTGACGCCATAAATCAGAGGGTTGCAGATGGCCATGTATCGATCAAAGGCCATCACAGCCAGAATATAGAGCTCCACGTGAACCAAAGCAATATAAAGGTAACACTGCGCCAGACAAGCAGGGCAGGAAATGGTTTTCTTCTCTGACCAGAAAAGCGCTAGCATCTTCGGGGTTATGTTGGAGGAGAAGCACAGGTCCACAAAGGATAAGAGGCTCAGGAAAAAGTACATGGGTGTGTGGAGACTGGCATTGACCTGGATGAGTACAATCATCACCAGATTCCCTGCCACGGTGACCATGTAAATGACCGGAATCAGCAGGAAGAGGAGAATCTGCAATTCTAGGCGATTGGTCAGTCCAAAAAGAATAAACAGTCACTGAGGTGAAGTTTCTTCTCATGGTCTCCTTCAGTGAGAGAAGGGAACTGGACACATAGATTACAGCAAAATAAAAAAATTATATATTACCATACAATAACAATCTTGGTTTTCCTTCTTCTCAGCATTTGTTTTCACCATATTTCTACTTTTTTTCTTGGTAAACTTGGTCTTAGTCAAGCATTGCAAACTAGGAGTACTGAAAGCAGCTCTCTTGATTTTTGTGATATGCACTGCTATTCTTTCTTTGCTTTGTTTTCCCCTCTCTTTCTTTTCACTTCCTTCTAATGATTCCTCTCTCTCTCTCTCTCTCTCTCTCTCTCTCTCTCTCTCTCTCTCTCTCTCTCTCTTCCTCTTTCTCTTTTTCTCTTTCTCCACTTTTTCCTTAAGAGAGAGAAAAGGATCTAATATGAAAGAGCAATATTTTAAAATGATGTTTTTAATAACTTTGACACTATTGATTCCCTGCAGGAGAATCCCTAGAACTTAAGTTGGTCTAATTTGATGCTTTCTCCCCCTTTAAACTCCATAGAATAAGGACTTTTAGGTGGGACAGGGGAATTTTTCTTCTTGAAAATACATACATAATTGCATTTGACAATTGCTGAGTCTTTAAATTCCCCAGCCATTAGCATCCCCTTAGAATTATTTTAGAGAGATTTGCTTAGAAGTAAGAGGGACAGAAATTCTCTTCTTTTAGTTTCCCACTTCTTTCCACTGTGACATGTGAGGCTTGTCTCTTTTATCTAATATTAGTAAATTAGTAATTCAAGGTGGGTAAAATATTTTGCATCAAATTGATAGTAGTAGAGTCTAAGGACCAGACTGATCTTCCAAAGGAACAAGCTGGGGTCCGATCCCGAAAGGCCACCCTGAAGGACCCCACCTGTGATGTTGGAGCTGCCCAACCTTCAGAGCTCCCTGGGTGGCTCTCCATCTCTGAACCTGGTGTTCTGTCTGCTCACTGACTTAGAAAAACATGTATCCTTTTAGAACAATTTCTTTTTGCCTGTTGCTTGCAAAGAAAAATTCATACTAATGTTAACTAAAATAAAATTTTTCTATGTAAAGCTCATATATATTCACTGAGAACATCGTGTTTAAAGCTGCTCTTTGAATATGAATGCGGCCCCACAGTTTAGGGATTTGCATAGCACCAAGTTTACTTCTGTTTAATCAGAGTAGTGATGCACTCTCCTCCATTGTTATATGTCAAATTCTTTCACTTTTTTTCTTCTGATTGTTTGTTTACTGTCCTTTAGAGGTAAATTTTAATTCGTGAAATTCACACTTTGTGTGTTTTAGTAAATGCATACACCCATGTAACCTATAATGAGAAATTCTTAGGTCTAAGTTAGGACTAGATCAAACAGATTAATTTCTCAACAGGAACTCCCATTTGACCCAGTGACCTCACTTCCAGGAATATATCCCAAGAAATTAGAAACACCAATCAGAAAGGCTATATGCACCCCTATGTTCATTGCAGCACAATTTACAATATCTAAGATTTGGGAACACCCTAAGAGCCCATCAGCAGATGAGCAGATTAAAAAAACTTACACAATGGAATACTACACTGTGGTAAAAAGGGAATTCTTACCCTTTGCAACAGCATGGATGGAACCAGAGAGCATTATGTTAAGTGAAATAACCCAGTCAGAGAAAGATAAATATCATATAATCTCACTCATTTATGGAATATAATGAACAACATAAACTAGTTAACAAAAACAGATCTAGAGACAGAGAAGCATCGATCAGATCGTCAAACCTCAGAAGGAAGGTAGGGGAGAGTGGGGGTAACAGGGAGCGATCCACCAAAAGACTTGTAAGCATGCATATAAGCCTAATTAAATAGATACAGACACCAGGGGGTTGAGGGCATGAGTGGAGGAGGGGTAATTGGGGGGGAGGATAAGGACACATATGTAATACCTTAATCAATGAAGAAAAAATAAAACCAAAAATAACTCCACAGCCACAGCACAAAATCAATTTGTGAGTTCTGATGTTTGTCATTTATGCAATTCTGCCCTACTTCTTGAACAAGTCTCATATTCTGAATTTCAGTTTTATCGTTAATTTATTTATTTTACAAATACTTACATGGTGTCTTATATTCCAAGCTTTGATCTAAGTGCTTTATAAATGTTAATTTATTGAACCCTCAAACCAATTCCATTGCATTCTGTCCTCCATAAGTATAAACAGTAATACATTTCTCAAGTTTAGAACAGAGGAAATAATGTTATGAATATAGAGTGTACTAATAAAAACATGGACTATAGTGTCAACTTCACACTGGCTTCTTGTTTCCTGTTATGGCAGAAGAAGGAAGTGTCTTACTGAAAGTAACTCTCATAAATAGAAATAAATTAATTAATGTCAGGCAAAGACATGGGGGTGTCATAGTAAATTCTCTTTCCTAGAGGTGACAGCAAGTCTCAACAGCATTTTGGTAACATTTCTGTAAACCATGGGATCAAAACCCTATATTGTAAATGCTACAGAATTATAAAAAAAACTAAAAATTAGCTCATGTATTCAACATGTGTATTAAAATTGTATGTATTTGTGTGTATATATATATATATATATATGATCATACCATTTATTGATTTGTAGATATATAAAAAAAATTTAAGACATAAGAAACTATTAATAGTGAAGATTTTAAGAAATAAGAATAGAAGATCAGGATAGAGAAAAAATATTTTTTATTCTTTTACTTTATACTCTTCTAGAGTTTTGATGTTTTACACTATGGATGTTTTATAATCTAAAAGTAATTTATAAAATTATAAATGTAAAAATGTATAAAGGAAGAGAAAGTATACCCATATGTATATATAACTTCCACCTCTTTATATACACAATGCATTCACATGTCTCAAAGAAAACTATGCAACCTCTATACACGTCTTTTATGTTTTGTAGTTATATTAGAGCTTTCATCAACAACTTAAAATTGATTTTACTATAAATGCAGTTAAAGTCAAATCCAGCTGTTATAAATATAACTTTTATTTAATTTTTAAAGAAAGATACACTATGACTTCACTTCAAAAGTACATTTTGAAGTGAACCGATTTCCACAAAGCCTGTTTTACATCCTTGTTCCTCAGACTATAAATGATGGGGTTCAACATAGGGCTTACGAAAGTGTAGAATACAGCAATGATTTTGGACTCCTCCACTGACTGGTCTGTGGGGGGTCTAACGTACATGCAGAAGAGGGTCCCATAAAACACAGTCACTGCCACCAGGTGGGACCCACAGGTGGAAAAAGCTTTCTGCCTGCCTTCAGCAGAACGTATCCTCAGGATGGCAATGAGAATGAAGATGTAGGAGATGAGGATAATAAGGAGGGAGTTGGAGAGGTTAAATCCTGCTACCACGAACATGGATGTCTCCTTAATGAAAGTGTCAGAGCAGGAGAGTCGAATGAGGGGTGGGTCAGCACAATAGAAGTGATTGATAATGTTGGAGCCACAGAAGGTCAAGCGGTACGTCCACATGGTTTCCATCAGGCCACTAAGGAACCCATAGACATATGGACCAGCAATCAGGCGAATACAGACACCTTTGGACATCTTGCTGCTGTAAAGCAAAGGGCTACAGATGGCCATGTACCTATCATAAGCCATTACAGCTAGCATGTAATATTCAGTTATCACCATGGCGATGAAAAAATAACACTGGACTAAACATGCAGCATAAGAAATGGTTTTCTTTTCTGATAAGAAGTTCACCAACATCTTAGGAGTCACGTTCGTGGAATAGCACAGATCCAAGCAGGACAAACTGGCAAGAAAGAAGTACATGGGGGTGTGGAGTCTTGAATTTATCCTGATCAATACCAACATGCCCAGGTTCCCTCCAACAGTGATCAGATAGATCACCAGGAACAGCACAAAGAGGATGGGCTGAAGCTCTGGACGATCCGTTAATCCTAAAAGAATAAATTCAGTCACCAAGGTAGAATTTCCTCTGACCATTTTCTTAGGTGCCAGCATTGCTCACTTAGATGAATGAAAATAAATTAAGAAGTGAATGAGAAGTTCATCATATGTTTCTTTTCTTTTTTCTCTTCTTTTCCTTCTCTCTTCTTCTTCTATTCTCAGTCACCCTCACACATAGCTATTATTGGAATCTGAGGCTATAGGAGTGGGTACTTTTAAAAGAAGGTGAAGGTCCCTATTATCTAGATATATAACATTCAGATGATTCCCAAATAAAATGACCCTTGTGACACTAAGTTGTTTCAGAATGTGGGAGTTATGACACAAAGTTTGTCTAAAAATGGACTGAACCACAAAGTGCCACTTGCAATACAACATAAAATAACAGGTCTCACATTATCTCAAAATGATAATATGTGTTTGAAAATGTTTTTCAGTCATTAGCAGTTGTGCATATTTAGAAGTTCAACCTCTGAGTACTGCACTCCTTACTGAATTAGACAGCTTAAAATTATAGAGGTTTGAAGCAAATTCCCTGGGACCTGTTTGACTATATTACCCATGAAATATAGGAGATTGTGGTATCCCTAAATGAATAGATCACAGATAAGAACCTTGAAATTGGAAACAAATCCCTAGATATATTACTGATGGAAAAATATTTATTCAGAAGAGTTTATATGAGTGAGAGCAAGAGAAACATAGATGAGGAAAAGAGAAGTAGTCAAAACTTAGATCATAGTTTTATTTGCCTTTTTTCCCATTTAACACTAATTGCATTTTGCATCAGGATAGGTATCAAAGAATGATAAGCTTCAACTGGGGCTTAGAGGTAACTAAGAATTTTCTAGGGTAAGTGTTGGGAGGACTTTCAGTTAGTGAGGTTGGTCTATGCAGAGACAGCAGGCTTTCAAGAGAAATCAAAGGTACTTCACCTAGAGGCAGGTATGAATTTCTATTGTCAAATGAGACATTTAAGAAGACAGAGGAAGATAAATAATACATGATCTCGCTCATTTGTGGAATAAAATGAATAACATAAATTGATAAATAAAAACAGATCCAGAGACAGAGAAGTATCGATCAGACCGTCAAACCTCAGAGGAGAGGCAGGAGAAAATGTTCGCCTCGGTAATGTAAATCTTCTATTTTTGTGACATGCAATTACTCATCTAATCTATAAATCTGCACAACCATGTCCCAAATAGTACACCTGGTGGATCATCACATTACATTAAACAATGAATAAAGACAAAAACAAAGAAAATAAAAATGTAAAAAAAAATAGGTTGGAATTTAATCTGCCTATTTTCTACCCTTTCCTGTAAGTAGGCTCAGCAACCACATTCTACAGTTAGGGAAGGAAAGGCTGTATTTTGATAATAGTATTTTTTCTCATGCACACAGGCACTTCAGTTTTACAAAGCATTTATGCTATTCTAATCTATTTTACCTTTAAGAGAATCCTGAAACTGATAGAACAAGTAAAATTAGGAATGGGGAAAATAGGGCACAAATAAAAAATAGCTTGCTTCACCTGAGTTTTATTTTTTTTAATATATTTTTGTTGATTTCAGAGAAGAAGGCAGAGGGAGAGATTTTTTAAAAATCAATTATGAGAAAGAATCTTGATAAGCTGCTTCCTGCATGCCCCCAACCAGGTATTCGAACCCTTCAGTGCATAGGCCAATACTTTATCCACTGAGCACAGTTCTGCCACCTGAGTTTTTAGATTAGTATTTCCATAACTGCATTCAGTGAAACAAATGGATATTGAGTAACAAAAACTGGTCTATGATAAAAATAAATTTTAAAATGCTGAGTTTGGAGGGGGAAAGGGTGTTGGACTCAGGGTTGCAAGAAGTCTCAGAACCTTTTACATACCGATACGCACTGGAATCTACAGGAGCAGGGGCAAGATATGCTGCCTTTCCTAAACTCACTTGTTCAAAGAGCCTGGAGCTTAAATGTTCGCTTTGGGCTAAGAAAATCTCATTGGGGAAAAGTTTGCTCTCTTCAGGTTCCAGTTAAAATCCAAATGTCTAAGGTAGCAGGGTCACATTGGACTCTGTCACATGTACTGTTTCGTATACATAAGGTCACTATTTTTGTAGTCCCATAAGATACACTGAGTGAGAGACTAGGGGGCTAGCTACTGAAGCCAAAGAAAGAAGCACAGAAAATAGAAATGAGTTATTAACGTTTAGTTCTAGTAATTTAGTCTAGAAACTACCACAGTAAGTCACTAAGAATTGTTTTTTAATTTGCAAGAATAGCTGAGGAAAATGATATTTTAAGGTAGAAAATAAAAAGTACATGAGTCATATAGATGATGGAGCCATGCATGTCATGTAAATATAAATTCTCCAGATTAGAACACTCCAGCACCTTCTCACTCTCTTGGTTTTTCGTTCCAGTGACTCACAAATATAAGGGCAGGATGGATAACCTGAATACAATGTATGAACCTAAATTATAGATCATGTTGTACATTGTGACTTCATACAATTACACAACAGTGAAAGAGCATTAGAAAACATTTCTTTTACCTTAACATAGTGGCTTTCTTTCTACAGAGTCCTCATTTACTCAGTATCAGACTTTGACTAAATAATTTCTACAATGGCCATCACTTGGAAATTCTGATTCATCATTTAGGTAGTTACAAATCCTACACTTATTACTAGTCATATAATTTTTAATGAATAGTAAATTTTGCCCAAAAGTTTATCTCTCCAATAATATAATATAAAATTCTATGAGAGTT
Organism: Pipistrellus kuhlii; assembly: GCF_014108245.1. Taxonomy (NCBI): domain Eukaryota; kingdom Metazoa; phylum Chordata; class Mammalia; order Chiroptera; family Vespertilionidae; genus Pipistrellus; species Pipistrellus kuhlii. The sequence goes on from NW_023425595.1 coordinate 10,994,829, forward strand.
TTACTTTAGCTAGAATGAGTATAATTATGCTTGAATTCATCCTTCTTCAAAATTATTTTTTCAAGATTTTTTTTATGCGTTTTTTTGGTATGGAAACTATTTTTTCAATAGATATTATTCTAAAAATAATTTATTAGATTGTCAACTGCTTACTCTAAAATAATTTATTAGATTGTCATCTGCTTACTCCAATATAGTTATTTATTGTGCACTAAATTATTAAATGAATGGTGAGAATGCTATTTATAAAGTAAAATTATTACAGTAAACACATAATTCCAATAAAATTTTATCTTGTTTAGTGACCAATCTAAATAATATATACTGAGAAATTATGCTAACATTCAAAACTGCTTTTGTTGTCACCTGACTGCTAGTCATGAAGATTCAAAACTGAAACAAGAGAAAGTATAGGCCTAACCTATGTGGCTCAGTTGGTTGGAGCATTGTTCTATGCTCCAAAAGGTAGGTTTGATTCCTGGTCAGAGCACATACCCAGCTTGTGGGTTTAATCCCTCATCAGAGTGCTTATGGAAGGCAACCCATTAATGTTTCTCATTCTCTCTCTCTCCCTTCTTCTCTCTAAAATCAATTTCTTAATTTTTTTCAATTAAGTAAATAAAGAGAAAATGCAAGCATGGAAGTCAGAACTTTCATACCTACCTGACCCAGGAAAGATTTTCTCAGAGACACTAATGGTCCAAGGAATTAGTTGCTGGGAATGATTTATACACTTGCAACTTGGAACTTTTATCCCTGAAGTATTTTTCAAAACACCCTGAAACAATAATTATCATGTTAATATTGCAAGAGAAAACTCCAGGGGAATAGTAATTCATGTCAACTCATTGTCATTAAAGTTTTGGATTATGCACAATGGAATTGCATCAGATTGTAATCACTTTTAGCTGATTGCTTTAGGAGTTTCTCATAAAATTTTTGCCTTGTGGATCACCATTTATTCCAATGAAATCAGTAATAATTTAAGATGTAAAATAATGACATAACTCATGGACTTTGATGTTTCCCCAGTTGAAATTGTGTTTTATACAGTCCCTTCCACAAAATGACTACTGTTTGTTAAAAAGACTTTCATATCTAGAATAAAGTGGTTAAATTAGAAAACTCAGTAATTAAAATCATTTGGACAAGATAACATAATGAATTAAATTATAATGTAGTTATCGATAGTTCAAGGTGTGAGGTTCAGGACTTGGCAAGTAATATATTATTCAAAACCTGGTGAGCAATTACTTTATCAATATGTGATTCATTTGCCCAGAGATGAGAACAGAGAAAAATGAAATTATATATCTACCTTTTTTTTCCATTTACCAAGTATTCAGTTATCTACAACAAAAAAATGTAATTATAGATGACAGATGTCTTAACCAACCTTACTGTAATAACCATATTCCAATATATATATATATATATATATATATATATATATATATATATATATATAACCTTAAACCATGTTATATGTCAATTATATATCATATGAAGCTGAAAAAATATTAATCAATAAATTTTCAAGAATAAAATTATAAGACAAGGTCTTTGACTAGAGAATTTACAAACATGTAACAATAAAATTTCTTTTAAAGTCCCAAATGTATGGTCATTAACCACTCTCTGCTAAATAATCCATAGATTAAAGAAAAAGTCACCAAGAGGATAAGAAAATATAGCAAACTAAACTATTAAAAAAAAATAGTAGCTTTCAGCTAAAACATTGTTTAGATAAAATGTATAAAAAACTTATATGACAAAAATCAATAATCTAAGCATTTATTTTAAAAAAAATAATAAAAAATATAACTCCAGTTAAGTATTAAAATTTTCAAATCCAGGTGCTACAGAAAGCATTCATTCTTTTCCTAAAACTGAGTTTATGGATCCAGGGTTGCAATTCAGAGGAAGAAAATAGAACCCTATAGCTCAGAGGCCACAAACTAGATCCACAAACTCATGTTTATGAAAGAATGCTTATTCTAGTCCTCTCTCTACCCAGTCACATACTGAGCATTTTTCAAGCACATAAACAGGAAACCATTATTCTGACCCATGGTTTATGGTTTTATTTAGTAAGTTGGAATAGAAGACATATTTCTTAAAAATAGATAATAATAAGAACAGAGTAAATATCAGGAACTGGGCCAAAAGCATGTTTATCCGGTCTACTGTCATAAACATTAAGAGCACACCAGTTCCCCAGGTCATTCCAAGAGGAAGTTTCCACTGAGAGCACAGCTGCTTAAATTTAATGTTTTTACAAATCGCATAGGATCAGGCTGAAACACAGATTTGGATATCGTAGATCTGAGGTACAGAATGTGATGCCACGTTTCTAAAACCTCCAAGGTAATGCTGCTGCTGCTGGTTCAAGGACCACTCATTGAGGGGCAACGGTATAGCTCACTTATTTTTGTCCAGAACTGAGCTTGATATTACCTTGAGACATACCCATAAAGAATACCCAAACTTATCAGTATGCAAAGACATTTGAGCCCAAGGTTTAGAATTATGGCTTATTGGGAAATGGAAGCATTGCCATCTTAGTGACCACATTTCGTCTGAGGGCATTCTTCAGTGCCTGCTTCACATCTTTGTTCCGAAGACTGTAGATTAAAGGATTAAGCACTGGAGTTACAAAGGTGTAGAAGACAGCTATTATTTTGGATTCCTCAACAGTCTTATCTGTTGGTGGTCTTACATACATACAGAAGAGTGACCCATAAAATAGGGTAACAGACATTATGTGTGAACCGCAGGTGGAGAATGCTTTGTGCCTTCCCTCTGCTGATTTGATCCGGAGGATAGCAGCAATAATGAAGGCATAGGACACCAGGATGATGATGAGGGAGCTGGAGAGATTGAAGCCAGCTGATATGAGCATGGCAAGCTCTTTGATATACGTGTCAGAACAGGAAAGCTTAATGAGTGGTGGGTCAGCACAGTAGAAGTGGTTGATGACATTGGATCCACAGAAGGTCAAGCGGAAGGTCAGGATGGACTGTAACAGGCCATCTGAGAAGCCATAGACATAAGGAAATGTGGCCAAGCAGGTGCAGACCTGCCTGGACATTTTCACGCTGTAGTGCAGAGGGTTGCATATGGCCACATACCGGTCATAGGCCATGGCTGCCAGTATGTAAATCTCTGTGAGAAGGAGCGCAATGAAAATGTAACACTGTGTAAAGCAGCCAGCAAAGGTGATGGTCTTCTTCTCTGAAAGGAAATTAGCCAACATCTGTGGGGTGGCGTTGGAGGTGTAGCACAAGTCAACAAAGGCTAAATTGGTAAGGAAGAAGTACATGGGGGTGTGAAGGTGAGAATCCAGTCTGATCAACACTATCATGCCCAGGTTGCCTAAGAGAGTAGCAAGGTACACAACCAGAAACAGCACAAAGAGGAGAGGCTGGAGTTCGGTGCGATCTGTGAGCCCCAGGAGAATGAATTCTCTTATTGCACTGCCATTGGTGATGGGCATTTTCTGAGAATCTGTGCCTGAACTTGAAACAAATGGATAAGGTCAGACATGAAGGTACTCATAATGTTATTGATTATTGAAAATGTTTTCCCCCAAAATCCATATAATTCAAAATGAATACTATCATAAACCAACTTTGTGCTTCTACTAAACCATTTATATTTTTTGCCTTTGTATTGAATTACTATTATACTTATCTACACTTATACCTACCGTTATTTTTATAGATACATATACTTATACCCATCCTTAAGTTGATATACACAGCTTATATTCATATATCCATACATATCCCTTTTCTCCATGAACTATTTTTGCCTCTCAAGCTCTACTTATTCTATAAAGATCAGATTCAAGGACTGTTCTTTGTGAAACACTTCTTACTCTATTCTCTTAGATGAGATTGACCTCATCCCTTTCTTACACCAAGTAAGTACATGGTGTTTTAGATAGCACTGTTATGGAGAAGAAAAAAAACAAAGAAAATAAGGTTTGGGGAAATGGTAATCAAATTTTAAAAAGTAGCATCAAGGAGGAAAAAAAAAAACTCAAGAAAAGGTGACTTAGCAACACACTGAAAAAGGAGAAGAACCAACAATAAAGTAATTTTAAGAAGGTGTTCTGCCCTAGCTGGTTTGGCTCAGTGGATAGAGCGCTGCCCTACAAAATGAAAGGTCCCAGGTTCAATTCTGGTCAAGGGCACATGTCTGGGTTGTGGGCTCGACCCACAGTGAGGGGCTTGCAGGAGGCAATCAATCAATGATTCTCTCTCATTATTGATGTTTCTATGTTTCTATCTCTCTCTCCTTCTTCCTTCCTCTCTGAAATCAATAAAAGTATATAAAAAAAAAAAAAGGTGTTCTAGGAAGATAAAGAGCAGGTGCTAAGATACCATATGTGGTCTTCCTTTGGAATTGTTAGTGGTGTGTGTGTGTGTGTGTGTGTGTGTGTGTGTGTGTCTGAAGTAGATTTATGTTTTGTCTTCCAATTCTATTCCATTGGAAACTACAGATGAAGAAAAGTGGTCTACTCCTAAACTTTTCTAAATGACTTTTCTGTTTACAGGAGGAGAGTGAATGGGGTTACCTCATTTCTTCCTCATTCTCCCTCTCATGATATCTTAGAAATGTTCTAACAATTAATTAAGGCAAAGAAATTATTGAAATTCAAATTATAAAATGTTTAGAGACAAGTAGTCAGCAAGTAATATCAATTCAGGAGAGCATCTCCAAGGAAAGAAGAGAGTACAATAGTATTCAGGGATAATATATGGATCTAAGGACCAGCACATCATCTTGTGTTAACTTGGCACATGAAACCTGAATGGATCAACCCTCATTACATGTCTACCCTAATGCCTAGCTCACCAAGCAGCCCTTATGATCAGATGCTCATGACAAGGGGAGCACTAAGCCACTCATTGAGTTTTTTCTTTGTTTGCAGAATAATTCCATCAATCAAACAAAGATTCTAGGTGAGTCTGGAACCTTTTTCCGGCTTTGTGACCAACTTACTCTGTGAACTTAATTAACATTTAGCTCAGTTACAACTTTTTTACAATAAATAAATCTAACTAGATTATGCCAGGCCTGCTCTAACATATCTAACCAGTCAATACTTTAGTACTTAGAAAGTCAGAGTTTCATGAGCCTATTTCTTTCCACTTAGTGATTCTGATTCTGGCTTCATTAGTTTGGAATTCCATGCCAGTGTCAGAGTACTTAACCTATCTTTGTTGTTTTCTCAGCTGTAAAATGAGAAATGCAATTGTCAAGATTAATAAAAATAGTTAACTCATTTAAAATACATAGAAAAGTATTTAAATAAAGTAGACAAAGAATGAGTAGGGCAAGAAATAGAGTTAAGACTTTTTATAGTTGAACTTCCCTCTCTACTTTTCCCACAGCCCTTGAGAGGAAGACATGTCCTCATTCACAGCTGAAACTCAAAATTCATGAGATCACTGATTTGCAAAGTAACAAAAAACAAACAAACAAAAAAATCTTATTTTTGAGGATGGAAAAATGGATATAATCTGTGGACTTCAGTTTGAGACTTTAATAAATTTCCTTTTGACTTAAAATAAGGACAGTAAAAAGACTTACTTCTGGTTCTGAAAAGCACCTTTTTGTCAACCTCTGATTAAGGAAGTTTCTTGATGCCTCTCTCAGCTGGTAAACATAAATGTATTTATATCCGGATGTAGGATGGACTTGCTCTTAAAGGAAATCTCAGAAGGGCTTAAAAGTATCAGCAATGAGTGTTACTTTGGGAATCACCCTCTTGGGTTTAATTGGAGCACTCTATGAACAGAACGCTAATCATATACCTCAGCCATATTTTCTATAATTTTAAATCCACCATTTGTCCTGAGAGCTCTATGGAAGACACAAATAGGTGTCATCTCAACATTTTGATGATGGTCTGATTTTACATGTGTGTGTGTTTTTTTTATCTTGGGTGGGTTTTTTTTTGCTATCTCTTCTGAAAATCCAGATCAACATCCTCTATTATAAACATTGATGCCTTGAGAAGGGTCTGCTATGGACAGGATTGTGAAACAAACAGGGTCTTTACATACGAAGTTGTGTACTTTATCAATCATAGGTGACTGCCATTTCTCAAGTTATAGTCACAATTTATCCTTTCTTCCTACATCATTTTTAAAATATTCCCTTAGATATCCACCAGTCAGTGCTTTCCTTATTCCCATCAGAATCAAGTTGGTTTGGGCAGTAGGAAAGGCTCAAATTAAATTCTTCTCCAAAGATAATTTCTCTGTTTCCACAGCACTGAGCTTGACCTCCCTCCATACATTGTAGCATTCTTCCCCTATCATCCTCGAACACAGTTCTAATAATCCAGTAATATTTCTATTGCCCAGTAGACCATAAACCCTATGGGCAAAAACTGTAATCTTCACACTTAGCACAGGCCCTGGAAGATACTAGTTGATCAATAAACACTTTCTTAATAACTTAAGGAGTGTTCAATATGTACTTAATTCAGTGAATAAAAAATAAATGGTTATCTTCTCCAAGGTAACTGCATTTTATTGAGTTCATTTCCTTATCTCTCAAAAATTAAGAAGATGGATGGAATGAGTAACTAATTTGCTTAAGAAACTACAACAAAGAAAACAGAATGTAGGTAATTATTGTAAGTAGTATGCATTCAATACTTACATTCAGTACTTAACATGTACTATGCATTAGGCTTAATACTTTACAAGCACTCACTTAGCTAACTCACCTAACTCCTTGGGATTATTAGAATTATTATATTTGTTTTACAAATGGCAATTTTGTATATCTTGGAAAGAAATGCCAAAGATGATCAGGACGATGGGTAGGTGTGCAAATTGCCCAGCAGAAAATGTACCACTTGTGATGCATAAAGAGTAAAATAGCACCGCACCAGCTCACTTTTGTGGTTATTTGCCTTGTGAGCTCTAAAATCAGGATATGGTACCTTCTGGCAAGGAAATTGGCCAAGTTTAGATAGGAAAGAAAGAATAATCAAGACATTTACAACTGATGATGCCTTGCAAAATAGATTAAACCATAGGTAAGGAATATTTGTGAAGGTGACTACCAAAATAAAAGGGTAAATACAGGACTAAATAGAGACCATAAATATTTTTATTTCTCATTCTCATAGACATCATTTCTGGATCAATGAAGTTGGTTTTACCTGTCTTCTGAGAAATGATGGAAGTAGACTCTGGAGAGATTATAGGTACTTCTGTTCATTTTAAAGATATCTCCTGTCATAGGTCATTCAAGAAAATAATGTTCCAATCTTCCAGATGAGAGTTGGTAAAGCTATTCTTATAAAGTAGTTTGTAGTAATGAAGGGATTGGTGAATTGGTCCCAGAATAAAGAACCCAGAAACAGACTGATACATATATGAAAACTTGATACATGACAGAGTTTATACTAAAGATGTAATGAGAAATGTATGAAGTATTTTTTAAAAAGAGAAAATTAATTATTTTTCTTAAAAATAAGATTAGAGTTTGTCCTATCTAATAAAGACAAAATATGCAAATTGACCATAACTTCACAATAAAGATGGTGGCGTCCACAGCCAATAAGGAGAAAATATGCAAATTGATGCAAGAAGGCAAGAAGTAGAAGGTGGCTTTGGCCAGAGTGAAGACAGTGCTAGCAGCCTATTCTTACACAAATCTTCATGCCTTGGGTCTCTAGTTTTGCAATATTTATGTTAGCAGAAAGAATACTTAAATATGTAAAAGCAAAACTTTAAAAATGAAAGGGTAGAAGAATTCTATTTAATAAAGGCTAATATGCAAATTGTCCCCTGGAGTTCTACTGGGAGTTCAACCAGGGGACAGGGCTGGCCGGCCAACCTTCCACATCTCCTTCCCCTGGCTGGCCTGGCTCAATTGGCCCCAATGGAGGAGGGCAGGCTAGACCCCACCCATGCATAAATTCATGCACCGAGCCTCTAGAATCTTTATAATAGGAAAGCATTGTTTAAAACAGACATTCAAAACACAACCATAAAAAAGAAGATTGATAAATTTAAACTACCTGAAAATGAAAATTTCTATATCACCAAATATACCATGCACAAAAATATAATTCAAACTACAAAAAGGTTGAAGATATCTGCATTGTATAGACCATTAAAAAATTAGTACCTAGTACAGAATACATAAGGAGCTATAACAAATATGGAAAATAAAGATAAAATAACCCAGCTAAAAAGTGAATAAGAATGTGGGCCTACAACTTTTTTAAAAAAAAGAAAAATTCCAATTAGCATCAAGCATCTATAATTATTTAACATCTCTTGTAATCATAATTCAAAAACTTAGCCCTAGCTGATTTGGCTCAGTGGATAAGAGAGTTGGTCTGTGGACTGAAGGGCCCCGGGTTTGATTCCAGTAAAGAGCATATGCCTGGGTTATAGGCTCAATACCCAGTAGGAGATGTGCAGGAGGCAACGAATCAATGATTCTCTCTCATCATTGATGCTCTATCTCCCTCTCCCTTCCTCTCTGAAACAATAAAAGCATTTTTTAATTGCATTAAAATTATTTTTTTCAAAACCTTAAATAAGAACTGAGACTATATTTTGCACCAACAAATTGGAAGCATTTTTAAAGTATGGCAGTATATTGTGTTGATAAGAATGTGGAGTTAAGGATACTCTCACATAGTATTGGCAGGAGTGTAATTTGATAAAATAATTTGATTACATCTAGTAAATTTACAGATGCTCATGACTCATGACTTAGAAATTACATCTTAGATACATATATGAAAATAATTCTTGTACTGCAATATATTCAGAATTTCACAAAAAAATTTATTGTTGGATTTTCAAACTATCATGAATTAGAAAAAATGAAATCGCCCATCAATAATAGAATAGTTAAATATATTGTGACACATATGTTGACATAGAATACAGGATGGGACAAAAGTAGGTAAACAGTTGCTCATATGGACAAATACATGTAATTTATGAATATCATAAATAGTTTTATTGACTGTGTTTACCATACTTATAGCTGTAAACCTACTTTTGCCTCACCCTGTATATCATTGAAAATGCTGCTGATTCATCATGAATAAGTCTAATGCATGATTCAGCATGTATGTCTAACAATGTATATGTAGTAAAAAATAAAACAAATTCCAGAGGAATACATAGAGGATGTTAGGTATATTAAGTTTTAAATAAAGAAAATAATATAATTTTGTGTATACAGAAACACTATCAAATGACAAAACTCTACATAAGAATAAGAAACATTAAACTAATAGAAGAATTTAATGCAAGAAATGGGACAAAAAAAGAATCAGGGAAGACTCACTGTTATTTTAGAAATATCTGAGTCTCTGAAATATTTGAAACAAAAATGGTATTATGAAGACAACTGGTAATGATCACTAGGGCTTACACAGTGCTCTTTCTATTATTTATTTTTGACTGTATGTTAGGAATAGTACACAATAAAAAATTAACAAATTAAGATATAAAACTGGTTTTTAGGTGGGGATGCTTGTTGTTAAAAATATAGTAATAAAATAATAAAAAACAAATCCTTTCTAAAGAAAATGTGAGATTTTCATCTTAGACTAAAAATCTAAGATACCCAAAGATCTTCATTGTTATATAATTTGTATAAAAGGAAGAAGAAAACAAAACTCATCTGCCATGGTTAAAGAGTTTCTGGAAAATAGTTTTAAAATTATTAAGCACTATAAAAATCTAATAGTCATTGCCATAGCATCATTTGGTAATTCTGTCTCTTATAACTTTGTACCAATATGAGTATCATGGATGCAAATCATCTGTTCTTTATTGACTTTAACGAGCAATAGCAATGCCTTCTGGTAATGCCTTTGAGTTCCAATGCACTATTTTTTTTTTAATTCACTGACATGATACTGTAAATGCTAATAAATAATTTGACACATTCTTCTAAGTTCCATATTCTAATTGTGAAAGATAAAACATATTCAGTGATAGAAAGTGATTCATTCATTAAAAATGCTCATTAATTGGTCCAATAATAATGATTTATTGCACACCTGTGACCGAAATGTCTACTTTATTTAGCAAACAATTTCTTTTGGATAGCTTTCCTGATTGCTTTTTTAACATCTTTGTTCCTCAGACTATAGATCAAAGGATTTAACATAGGACTGACAAAGATATAAAACACAGCTACAATTTTCCCCTGCTCTACAGATGTCTCGGAAGGGGGCCTCAGGTACATACAAAACAGTGTCCCATAAAAGATAGTGACAGCTGTCAGATGTGACCCACAGGTAGAGAAGGCTTTGTGCCTCCCCTCAGCAGAGCAAATACACAAAATGGCTGCGAAAATGAAAATGTAGGAGCTACAAATCATGGTGAGAGAGCAGGTTAGGTTGGCACCAGCCACCACAAACATGGCAGTTTCTTTGACATAAGTATCTGAGCAGGCAAGGACTAACAGAGGTGGGTCAGCACAGTAAAAGTGGTTGATTTCATTGGGTCCACAGAAGGAGAGACGAAGCATGAGGATGGTCTGGACCAGACCATTTGCAAAGCCATAAGTGTAAGGAATCACAACGAGGGAGATGCAGACACCTCTGGACATTCTGCTACCATATAGCAAGGGTTTGCAGATGGCCATGTAGCGGTCATACGCCATCACGGTGAGCATATAATAATCTGTGATCACCAAGGCAATGAAGAAGTGGAATTGTATGAAGCAACCAGTGACGGAAATGGTTTTGCTCTTGGATAAGAAATTAACTAGCATCTCAGGAGCGACATCGGTGGCATAGCAGAGGTCGACAAAGGAGAGGTGGCTGAGGAAGAAGTACATTGGAGTGTGAAGTCTTGAGTCAGCCCTGATTAGCAAGATCATGCTCACGTTGCCAGTCACCGTGATCAGGTAGATGGCCAGGAACACCACAAAAAGGACAGGCTGCAGCTCTGCTGTCTGTCTGTCAGACCCAGGAGAATAAACTCAGTCACCACCGTGTCGTTCTTCCTGGACATGGTGATTGGTTGGCTGCAAGTGAGATCTACATAAAGGAAATAGAGATTCATGTCTTTTGTCATTCATCATGTCATCTGATACTTCTTCCTCTTCTCTCAAACTCGTAAATACCCGTGGCATAAAAAGTAGCCCCATAAGCATGCAATTGATGTTTTCACTATCCAAATTAATACAGAGCTCTTTTATAATCAGTGTGGATAAAAAAGGGGCCACAGGCTAACCTGATAAGCACAGAGAAGACCTGCGTGGCAGTCTCGCAAACTCAAAAGATAAGGCAACCACAAAAGACTGTCTAAAATTAAAACTTTAACTAAAAGCAGTTTATGGTGGGTAGTCATGTCCTAGGCCAGAATCTTCCCTGACAAATGCTAATAAGTAAGGTCAATCTTTACCTTAACTGAGCCTATTGTCTTTTTGCTTCTAAGATAATATACCTGTGAAATGTCAGGGTAACTTGTAACTTCCCTTTTTCCATTCCTCTCAGGGCACAACGAAGGATTGAGATCATAAGTCCCTTCATTGTCATTGTTATCAAGTTAATTGTTGACTGTTAACTATTCTGTACTCTCTTAAGTAAAGAAGTATGTGCCTATCATTTTACTTTTTATCCAATCCCAGCTTTGCTTTCTCCCATCTTCCTAATGTACCACAAATGTATTTCATGTATCCCGCTTACCTCTCCTCCTTAGATTGCAATGTATAAAACAAAGTGAAAAATTGCCGTTCTCTGGAGCATTATCCTAATACTTTGAAATTCTGCTTCCTGGCAATTGTCGACAGTTTGCCTCAAATAAACTCACAAAAATTCTTTACAGGTTTGAATGATTTTTGCATTAACATAGGGCAGTATATTGTTAAATGCTTTCTGCAATTCTATTCATGTTTGAAAATCCTTTATCTTTGCTGCAAGTCTTTATCACATTTGTTTGCTTACAATCTCCTTCCTTGAACAATATTTTTCAGCATTGCTTTTCTTGGAAATTGTAATCCCATTTTTTTTCTGATATACCTGTATTTTAGTATCTAAAGTAGGGGTGTCGAACTCAATCAGAGAAGGGGCCAAAATCTAAAATCCAGCCTAAATCGCGGGCCAAATGGTTTACTGAACAGTCATAAACTGTCATTGTGATGGAAACGCAGCGGAATGCAGTGATGACAGCGCGGTGGGGCCACATTGCAAGGCCAGGCGGGACGGATTTGGCCCGCGGGCCTTGTGTTGACACATGTGATCTAAAGCATCAATATTAAAACTCATTTGTTTTTTCACAGCTGAATGAACTTAGGGAAGTGGTACTGATGTATAGCACACATTTTTATAAAATTAGAATCTGGCCCTAGCCTGTTTGGCTCAATGGATAGAGTGTCAGCTTGCGGACCAAAACGGATCCCAGGTTCAAATCCAGTCAAGGACACATACCTTGGTTGCAGGCTCCTTCCTGACCTGGGGCCCTGGTTGGGACATATGCAGAGGCAACCATTCAAAGTGTTTCTCTCACGTCCACACACTCTAAAAATCAATGGAAAAATATCCTCTGGTGAAGATTAAAAAATACAAATAAAAAGTAGAATTAGAATCTGTCTACCTGACCCTCTAAATTAAAGTTTGTTTTCAAGTTGTATCCTCACCTTGCAATGCATGTTCATTTTCTTCTAATTCCTAGTGAGGCTTGGGCAGATTATTCATTTCTCAGTGTGTATGTTTCCTCAGATATAAAATTTGGTTACTAGTAGCAACTTCCTCCATGTCAGAGAGATCAACATGGCAAAACTTTAAAAATGTCTGACATGTAGTAAGCACTTAATAATTTGTAGCTACTATAATTTTTGGTGAAAAAAAAAATCCAGATCTAGTCTAAAACAAGACTCAACATAAAAGTGTAAGCTCCTTAAGAGCAAGGAGTTTATAAACTGTAGCTACAGCCTCAGTGGCACCTAAACCAATGCTTTCCCAAATGAAGGCAATTGATTATTATTGATAGAATGAATGTTCTCTTTGGTCTAGTTATCTTCTCATTATAAATACTATTCCATTGTACATTTAAAATGCTTGGACTCTGAGAATAGTCTGATATAGTAAAATTTAATTCAAGATAATTATTAATTCATCAGAATATGTTTCAGCTCATAATTTTATTTTGTTGAATAAAATATTTTTAGATCCTCAAATATATCTTATAAAAGGTAATCTTACTGTGAAAGAAGAGTGATTTGCCAATGACAGGATAGACATAAGAAAATATGAAGAGTTTATAACAGAATTGTTATATTGGGACCAAATCCCTATGGTTCAATTATTTCAAGTAGAAAGTCATTCAGACTATAAACAGCCACTATGGTTTTATTATTTTGCTCATCTTATATCATCAGAGAATCAAAGCCCCCAAGAAAAATGAAGTGATGAGATTCATTATTTGTTTTAATATGTTTTTATTTTTAAATATATTTTTATTGATTTCAGAGAGGAAAGAAGAGGAGAAAGATAGAAACATCAATGATGAGAGAAATTTTATTTTTTGCATGTTTCTGTTCAATTTGCCCAACACCATTTATTGAATAGATTAAGTATACACCGTTGTATGTTCTTGCCTACTTTCTTATATGATTGAACACAGAAGTGTAGGTTTATTTCTGGGCTATCTATTCTGTTACATTGATCTTTGTGTCAGTTTTTATACCAGTCCTTTGCTGTTTTGTTCATTTGTTTGTTTAAACACAAATAAACACAGTATTGTTAAGGGAGAAAATAATACAGTAGCATCTTGGATTAGAAGGGATCTGGATAACTATCCAGTTCAATGCAGATATGGAACAGTGTTGAACCCCTGCTTTTTCCTACATTCATATTTAAATTCTCACATCAGTATATAAAATTCTTTTATTTTAAATGATGGGATCTGGGTGGTCCTGGAAACACGCAGTATTTGTTTACTTGTTTTCTTACTCATAAAATTAATAATTGTTCATCTTAGAAATTTGGTGTATAGATATAAAGAAAAAGTCTTAGTTTTCTTTAATTCTAATATCTTACAAGTTACCATAGTGTATACATTGTTGTACCCTTCTTTTTTACAAAAAGCTATAAAAAATTATTTGCCCTTTCCTTAACTGGAAGCTTCTTCATTTTAATGTCTGGCTACATTTAAATGGGAAAGTCCATCATGTGATTGTCACTCTTCTTTTTGATCCCAGCCAGCACACCCTTATAAAGGACACAGTTGTGTACAACCAGCCTCTGCTCCAGCTGCCATCTGCCAGTGTCCAGCCAAGCATTCAATGCAGGCTGTCCTCACTTTGCACAGCACTGTGGTAACTGAGACCCATACAAAGCAAGGAGACACTTCCAGTCTTCCCAAGCTTCCTTAGCATGGTACCTTGCCAAAGAGGGCTGCCTAAATTTAATGCATCCCTGCCTTGCTTTTTCTCATTTATAACACAAACATTACAATGAAAATCTTCTCCAGGGGCTTTATTATGCCTTCTGCACATGCTTAAAATTGGAATAGCTGAGTGAAAGTGTACAGATACTTTTTAAGACTCCTTACCACACAATGTTAAATTGATTTCCAGAGAAGCTGTAATTGTTTTCCCTGATACCCTTAATGGAAAAAGTGCCAGTCTTCCTGAACTCTCTTGAAAATAAATACACAAAAAGGGTATCTTATTTCATATTTTTATTACTAGTCTCTTGTCTAATTAATTTTAGCATTTTTGTATTTGTATCCATTTTCTAAACATAACCTTTGACATTTACTTATATCACAGTGACATAAATAATTTGATTGGTTTCTTTGATTAGGAGTAATACTTTCCAAAATATATGCCTCTTAATTTTAAGGAGTTTTATGATTAAATTTGAGTGACTCTTTAACTAAAGTTTTCCACTGCAACTAATCTCAAAAATATGTGCTGTTGGTTATTTAAGAATTTAATATTTATCTTAATGCAGATCAACATAAATTTTATTTAGTGTTTCTCAACTCACAGCTAAGCAGTATGTGTGGATATGTCAATTCTTTGGAGGGACAGTTGCTAACAAAGGGCAATCTAGTTAGGTATAAGATTCTGTGTTTAGATATCTTGGTTGAAAAATAATGTTGCATTATGGACACTAGAATGGTGCAAAAATAAATGTTTGTGTAAAAGTGTTAATCAATACACAATATTAAGGTGCCAAGGATACATGTTGTTCTCATTAGTTATGTCACAAGCACTTATCTGCTTTTCTAGCAAAAATAAATTTAAAAAATTACCTGTAAACTTTCATTCTTAGGCAGATCTCATTATGGCCTTCATTCCATACATATATCCATCAAATCTGGGGACCAAGTTATAATAATACTACTAAAATTAAAATATTTTAATATATTTTCCAAATAATTTACAATGGGTATTATTGTGTATGCTAGAGGCCCAGTGCATGAAATTTGTACATGGAAGGGGGATCCCCTCAGCTCAGCCTGCACCCTCTACAATCCAGGATCCCTCAGGGGATGCCCAACTGCTGGTTAAACTGGCAGTATCAGACATCCCTCTCACAATTTTGGACTGCTGGCTCCTAACTGCTCACTTGCCTACCAGCCTGATCACCCCTAACTTGCCCCCCACATCCTATAAGTCTGGTTGCCCCTAACTGCTCCCCTTGCCAGTTTGGTCACTCCTCACTGCCCCTCCTGCCAGCCTGATGGACTCTAACTTCCCCTTGCCCCCGACTGACCTGGTCATCCCTCGCTGACCCCCCTGCCAGGTTGGTTGCCCACTACTGCCCCTTCCTCGCTGGCCTGGTCATGGTCACTGCCTATATAGATATAGATATAGATATAGATATAGATATAGATATAGATAGATAGATAGATAGCCATATTTGATTTTCATGTATATATGTTCATATACTTCCAAGATGAAACCCTCATATACATAACTTCTGGGTTAAAAAATATTAAATACTTAGAAGCATAAAATTTGCATTCTCTAAGATAAATTTAAAAGAAAAAATAATGAAGATGGAATTTCTCTAATAGGAGTTAGCACATCTTAAGTCTACATTATTTGCAATAATTTGGCTTAAAACACATATATAGAAAAATCAAATGAATAGAAGAGGTAGGCCAGAAATAGATTTATTTAGTGTACAATGAAGATAACATATCAGTGGGTAAACAAAGGGTTGCTTAATAAATAATAGAAAGAAATGGGTTAAAACGTAACTAAAAAATTTACGAACATTATAAAATACAAGATTGTATCCAGAGTAATTTAAGATAATCCTGTAAAATATTGTCCTAAAAAATTAGTAACATGATATAGATACTTGTTTAATTAAATTGAGGATTGAGAAAATTACAAATCAAAAAATAATTGATAAAGATTTTCTAAATAAAACTGTAAATATTTTATATGAGGAGTTATCAGAAATAATATGAAAGGCACTCATCAAACTAATTATTTTCTTTATTTGTCAAATATACATTTCAAAAATTCTCCTGTCAAAATAAAATAGAATTTCTTCCTAAGAATTTCAGTTGAGACAACAAAGAAGCAAATAACCTTAAATGATGATACAGTTAAATGATTATTATCTATTACAAGTCATATGTATAAGCTGTTAAAAACTTTATGGAAGAAATTTTACCCATAGAAAAATTTAGCAAGAGCTTTGAAAATGTACAAAACATTTAATTAAGCAATTACACTTCTAGGAATCTATTCTAAAGGAACTATCAAAGAAATATGTACATAGATACTAAATAGTCTTAAAAATAATAGGATATATCAACATGTTGAAATAATACTTTGCAAGATAAATCAAATAGAAAAATACACCATAATATTAAAGAGTTCTCTTTAAGTAGGAAATTGTAAGTAAATTTTTCTTTCATGTCTTATATCTTTTGATATTTTTCACTTTGTTTTTTTTACCATCAATATGTATTATTTTTATAACTAAGATCAATATGAATTAACTATTAAGAATTATACTACATTAAAAATGGTGTCTATCAAAATATTTAGTCTGTATGAAGTACAAACAATATATTATCAAGTGAAAATCAATGTCCATACTTGTATATGGTAAATTATTTCAATTTTATTTTATTAATATTGAGAAGGAATACACAAAAAGCAAACAAATTATCTGCTGATAAATATTGCTTTTTTTCTGTCTGTATTTCCAAGTTATCTATAACAAACCTGTGTGCTTTTACAATTTAGACAATATATTCATAAAATACAGTCTAAATGTGTCTCCCATATAGCAAAATTGCCTTCTTTACATGAAACAGAAACACAATTCTACTTATATTGCACGCAAGTTACCACATTTACCTGAAATAACAGAGGGAATTTACATTAGGGTATAGCAATGACATTGTCAGTTTACTGTCCCCAACATGCCATCCAGCATTTGCAGTGTGTTGAGGAGTTTAACCACTGCACTGTGAGTTGGAAAAAGAAAGAATGGGAAATTAGTGGGTTTATCTGTGGAAGTGACTTTGGGTTGGCCATTTATTCTTTCTGTGCATAAGACTCCAAATGCTATAAAATGAAGATAATTTCCTACTAGCTCATTTGTGAAAATTAAAAGGTAGTGATATAAAAGTTAGCATTAAACTAAAATAGAGTATCACATATTATGCTTGTTAATTTATGCTCTATTTATCTCTAATGAAATTTTGAGGTAGCATTCAATAAAAGATTTAGACAATGGGAAAAGTTCATTGCAGTGTTACAATAGCCAAGATTTAAAAGCAGCCCACGTGTCCATCAATAGGTGAGTGGATAAAAATGCTGTGATACATTTATACAATGCAGTACTACTCAACTCAAATGTAAAAAAAAAAAAAAAGGAAATCTTACCCTTTCTGACAACATGGATGGACCTGGAGAGCATTATGTTAAGTGAAATAAGCCACGCAGAGAAAGACAAGTACCATCTTATTTCACTCATGTGTGGAATCTAATTAACAAAGTAAGATAACAAGCAGAATAGAGACAGACTCATAGATAGAGAGCAGGCTGGCAGTTGTTGAGGTGCAGGGGTGGTGGTGGAGGGATTGAGTGCAAAAGAGAGAAAGAACTCATGGACATAGGACAAAAGTGTGGTGATTGCCAGAGTGAAGTGGAGGTGGAGGTATGTATAGAAAAGGGTATAGAGGGGATAAAATGGTGACTGAAGGAGACTTGACTTTGGATGGTGAATACACAATATAATATTTGTATATACAATTGTATAATACATTTTATTAGTGTATAGCAATAACCTCAAAACCTATATTAATTATATCAACCAATGTTACCCTAATAAATTCAATGGAAAAAAATTTTTAAAAAAAAATTGGAACCAGGAAATCTATTACATTTAGAATCCCTCTCAATCATTTCTAGGCTCTAATAATTATTTATCACAGACGCTGGTAATTTGAAATTAACTGATGCCTAAATTTCATTTTTATGGAAGAGATTTTCTCTAGTCATTTGCTTTATGGCATGGATCACATCTTTATTCCTTAGACTGTAGATCAATGGGTTCAGCATTGGACTCAAAAAAGTATAAAAGACTGCAATTATTTTGGACTCCTCTACAGACCTTTCCGATGGAGTCCTTACGTACATGCAGAAAAGGGTTCCATAAAATATAGTGACTGTTGTCAGGTGGGAAGCACAAGTAGAGAAGGCTTTATGCCTGCCTTCGGCAGAATGGATCTTCAGGATGGCTGTAAGAATGAAGAGGTAGGAAAGAAGAATGATGAAGAGAGAGCTGGAGAGAGTAAACCCAGCAACTATCAGCATTGCCATTGTTTTGACGTAGGTGTCAGAGCAGGCCAACATTATAAGAGGAGGATCTGCACAGTAGAAATGATTGATCTCAAGAGAGCTGCAGAAGGACAAGTGAAAAGTCAGCAGTGTCTGAGAAAGTCCATTAAGAAAACCAAAAGCATAAGGGACCATGACTAGAGAGATACAAATGTCCTTGGACATTCTGGTACTGTAATGTAAAGGGCTGCAAATGGCTACATAGCGATCCAATGCCATGGAAGCCAGGATGTAAAACTCAGTGATCACCAGAGAGATGAAGAGAAAACACTGTGAGAAGCATCCAGCATAGGAGATGGTCTTCTGGTCTGAGAGGAAATTGTACAGCATATTTGGAGTAATGTTGGAGGAATAGCAAATGTCTACAAAGGAGAGGTGGCTAAGGAAGAAATACATGGGAGTTTGAAGGTGGGAATTGGCCCTGATCAGCACGATCATGCTCATATTCCCTGCCAGAGTGATTAGATATATCATCAGAAACACCCCAAACAGGATCTTCTCTAGTACTGGGTCAACTGTGAGTCCTAAGAGAATGAATTCTGTCACTAGAGTGTGGTTTTGGGAAGACATTTTCTTAAGCTTTGAAAAACTGAAATTGACAAAAAAAAAAAAAAAAAAGAAGTGAAAAATTTTGTCTGATCAAGATTCGGCATTTATCTCATCCATTTTATTATTTATCCCAGCCATTTTATCACTTACCCTTTGATCTCTTTGATTGATTTATCTAATAGGATCTTACTCTTTTCTTTTCAATAACACATCAGAATTTCTACACAAATATTTTTCTTGGTGTCTCTGTGTTTTCTGTCTCTTTCTCTCTGTAACTCAAAATGTTTTCTTTTTATTGCAGACGAGCATGCACACATTTATACCTCTGTTCTTGAAAAGGTCCATGTTTAGTATTGTTTTTCTAATTTGGGGGGAGAAAAGGCACAGGAATTAAAAACTGATAGAAAAAAGCAGCAAGTCATAGGCATCATTCAATGGAAAAATGAATGAAGTTAGATTTCTAGGGTTCCTTCAAAGTGATGTCCTGTTTTTCAGATATAATATAGAAAATAAATCTTTAGCACATCATTTTCCATTGTCATCCCTAGTTGTTTGACTTAATTTTCTTCAGGAAACGTTGAATTAGTAAATCTATTTCTTAATATGCAGGTTGTGGCAAAAGTGGGTTACAGATGTGAGTATTAAAAGCATAGAGTTTATTCTTGTATTACTCTTTGTTAATTGTATTACTTTCCAACTGAGCAACTGTAAATCTACTTTTGCCACACCCTGTATAGCTAAAAGGATACAGAATGAAGAATTGTTCTCTCTGCTTTGTGAAATCACCCATTTATTCATGTACATTACAAAGATTAATTTTTTTTCTGGTTAAGGATCTGGGGTTACAGCAGTGACCAAATTCCCCATCCTCATGTAGCATATATTGTAGGAAAAGGTACAACACATAAAGAAAAATATGTAAATAATGTCAGAAGCAAGTACTAGGAAGAAAAATAAAGATGGGATGCTTTTAGATGGCTATTCTGAGAAGATAAAAATGTGAACAGAGTGCAAATATCTGGAGAAGAATGAGGAATATTCCCAGTTTCTGCACAAATAACACACATGTGAAAATATTTGTCTAGGAAAGCTCAGCTAACAGAGTTTCACTTACTCCTGAAACCACTATCAATTCTTTGTAAAAATAAGATATGACTAGAAAAAAAATGTGCTTTAAGAATTGCAGCATACAGTTATTTTATTTAGCTTTTACATACACATCAAAAGACCTTGCATATAATAATGGAATTTTAGACACGTTATGAAATATTATATCAATTAAAAAAAACAAGTATAATTGTTGAAAATAGTTTTCTATTTTAGTGAGGTACTGATTTCCACACTGAAAAGGAAACATATTTTTAGTGAATAAACATGGAAAATGACCTACCTCTAAAAGTTGATTTATCATTTTTATAAAAACAAGATGAGAAGATTTATAATATATTTCTTGGGTATTTATATTCCCTAGAGTATTTATAAAATAATTAGAAAGAACCAATTAAAGTCATCATTTTTTTTCTCAAGGGCACAACCTTAATTTGGGGCTTTGAGATTCTAATTTCTCTTCTGAGGCCAAAGTCTCTAAATCTATGTACATTGCTTGGGACTGAGTGCATGGAAATATTTAGCACAAATAGAATAATTAGCGGTCGGGTAAAACTATGAAAGGAGGAAAATGTGCGTAGATAAGTTTTGTACTTTTTAAAATCCTTATTGTTGAAAGTATTCCATAAATTCCCCTTATCCCCCATTGACCTCTTCAAGCCCACCACCACCATCTTGAGAGGATTCTGATGAAAAGATGCTCATCAGAAGTCTTCAGTATTTCTAAACACTGAGGTGAGGTCATCTCATGAGAGTGAGGAAAAGGAAGTGAAGTTCGTGAGAAATTTGGGGAACAGAAAGAGTGTTGAGAGCAGGAGTCACATAACCAATGGCCAGGGGTGAGGACCCTTTGAAAGTTGAACATTATGGATTTATACGGAAACCAGTTTGTTCCATTGAGCTAATTTCATCAACAAGTTAGGAATTAAAGTGGGTCTGAGAGCCAGGATCATTCATAAAATTGATATTTGAGGAGGAAGGTTGAAAATGGAATAAAGACTATTTGAACATTATTTGGAGCTGCATTTTCTGGAGCATAAAGGCTCTTCAGATGTTTTCTTTGGTCTGTATCTTCCAGAGCACTGATGGTTTCAGGTCAGTAAAGAGTTCAAATATAGTCTGACTAAGATAGGAGAGGTGTCTCTGACTTTGTTAGATCTCCAAATAATGGATTACAGGTTGAGAAATCAGTCAGTGAGATAAAGCTATCACTGATTTGGGTTGTTTTATTGAGCAGGATGCAAGATTGATTTCTTTCCTGGGTTCTGTTCCAGGTGGATTCAAAGAATGAAGCCACGGAAAAAAGGTGGTAGTTAAAAAGTCCAGAAACTTTCCTGCAAGCAAATACTACCTGTAAAACCTTAATTCTAAATTCTAAGCCTAAAACTCTATCCTCTTGGCGCAGAGGGGCCACATAAGAAAGGTGTCCTCTAAGTTCCTAATCCTAAGACTCTGTCCCTTCTGGGGGGACAGAGGGTCCTCTAAAAAGGGTAACCACTCTTTCTTTGTCTTGAGGCATTAAATAGGCTAGAGACCCTCCTTTTCTACGTGGGGCCTTAGCCCTGTAATCAGCTCCCACAACCCCCATCTCTACAATTTTCCTTATTTTGTCATCTCATCTGTTTAGGTGAAAGTCACTTTTGATTTATCTTATGGTTTTCTCCCACTTGTGCCGGCTAGAGATATCCTATTGTATAGCTCTCCCAGCTGCTCAGGTCAGGGCTACTTTTGATCTATTGTCTGCCAAGAGCATCTCCTCCTGCTGAAAAAGTGCCCCCCACAATTTGAGTAATCCTATCCTATATAATCTACCTATACTAATAATATCTATATTATGCTAATTAGACCAGGTTGACCCGGCCATCTTCCAGACATCTGACTTCCTTCCAGACAAAGCCATGGTGGTAGGGGCCAAGGCAGAGGCAGTTAGGGACAATCAGGGGCAATCAGGCTGGCAGGGGAGGGCAGTTAGAGGCAATCAGGCTAGCAGGAGAGGGCAGTTAGGGGCAATCAGGTAGGCAGGCAGAGAGGTTAGGGGTGATCAGGCAGGCAGGGGGCAAAGTAGGGGCAATCAGGCCAAAGGGAGAGCAAAGTAGGGATGATCATGCTGGCAGGGGAGCAAGGTAGGGACAATTAGGCCAGCAGGCAGAGGGGTTAGGGGCGATTAGGCAGGCCGGCAGGTGAATGGTTAGGAGCCAGTTGTGAGAGATTGTGAGACATTGTGAGAGAAATGTCTGACAGCAATCAGACAACCTCCAAGAGACCCAAATTGGAGAGGGTGCAGGCCAGGCTGAAGAACCCCCCTCTATGCATGAATTTCATGCACCAGGCCTCTTTCTACTAGTAAAAATGTAGGTTATCACATTTGAAAAGATTTAAGCATTGCCACATTTTTTTTCTTAATTGAAGTAGAAAATTTTTTCTGTTCTATCCTGATTCCTTACACTAGTAAAATAATAACATTTAAAGAAGAAAATCAAGTGTTTAAATCCTATGAAAAATATGTTTGTAGTAGAATTGTACACCCCAATGTAGGATTGCAGAGTCCTCATTTTTGGGCTCTTTAATGTGAGGTTTCCTTATTTTACACAAAATGACTGAATATTTGACCCCTCTTTAAGCAGAATGCCTTCTTTCACTCTGATGAAAATTTGTCCTAAAGTATGTATGTATGTATTTAATGTATTGACTGGAATGGATCCTGGAACCCTTCAGTCTGAAGGCTGACAGTCTATCCACTGAGCCAAAGCAGTCAGGGCTGAACTTCTTTAGTGAAGTGTTTATCTTCGTCTAAACCAAGCCCTGTCCATTGTTCTTGTGCATCTAATTTAACTCCTCTTTGGAATACCAGTCATCCTCTTTTTCACACCCCTGAGAGGTGTCACTACCCTTCAGGGAGCACATAGTCTTACTGAGTCTGAAACTTCCTTTGTTCCACTTCCTGTAATCTTCCTTATGTTCCCTCCTTAATTCCAAATGTGTGAATGAAGCAAAACTGTCATTCTCTGGAACTTTTGAAATCTTGCTTCCTGGCAATGTTGTTAGTTTGGCTAAAATAAACCCATAAAAATTCTCTACAGGTTTGGATATTCTTAGTTGACAACACAATAAACATTTGATCCATTTCAGGCAACAGCTGTTCTTTCTAAAGAGAAGCAGCCTTGCCTGCAATGTAAATTCTAGGCCAGAATGTGAAAAGTCTGTGAAGGAGAATAAGTGGACCCATAATATGAACAGAAAATGAGAACTACAGAAAGAGAGAGACGAGAGAGAGGGGGGGGGGGGGTAGGGCACTGAGTTTTCCAGGTATGTTTCTATGTTGATTTGAACTATTTGTTCCTTCATGGAAAACCATCCTGAATACTCTGTTATTATATGTTAAAATCACATTTTTTGTAAAATGACAGATATAAGACACTGAAATATCATCTGTTTATTAAAATGTTTAGTTTCAAAGAAGATAATACAGCTTTTTGTTTTTAATTGTCAACAGATGACCTAACCAAGAATAAGAGAACTTTTCTAACACTGCCTTTATGAAATTGTCATTATTGGGCACTTTACATTTCAGATGCCAAAAGCAACAGTTTGTCTTCCATCATCCTGCATCTTTAATTGGAATGATTCTTAGACAGTCTTCATATGTGCTGTCACAGTTCCATGACTCCATAATAAACCACCAATAAAAGTTTTCAAATGATTACTTCATCTCTTTTAAGTGTCTGATTTTGTACTAGGATCTATTTGTCTTTCAATGGCAAAGGGATATGCTGGAATCACACCTAGTATAGTATTATATCCAATCCCAGCCAATTTAAAACATATTCTGTTGGCATGCCGGTGGTCACTTTCTGTAAAGAAAACTTGTCTCAATTATATTGTAGCCAGCAGCAAAATAAACAAAGAACTTGCCTTAGCTCTTTAAGTTTAATGTGCTTACTCAAAGACCAAACAACATGACACTTCATCTTCAGAAATTATAAAGAATACTTCTTTTGTAAGTCTCAGAAACTTCTGCTCCATGAGCCTTGTTCTTGTCCTGTGATTCCTTTTTATCTTTACTTATGCTGTAATTTGTTCCCATCATTCCCTCAGTCATCTAGATTACTTGCCCTGGTTAAAAACACTTGACCTCGGCACCTGATTGGAGGATTAAGTTCAGATTTTTCTTTCTGGTTCACTGGGGACAAGAGGCAGTCTCTTAGCCTGGTTTTAGTCCGCTGGATATATTCTGGCTCAGCCTATTCCTTATCACCAGTCTTCTGGCAGTTAAAACACCACTGTCCAATCTCAGAGTCATCAAACAGATGAGGAGATGGAATCATTCCTCACACCACTCATTCTTTCTCTGTACCACCTACTTTTTTATTTGGCTTTATAACTCTGAATATGGATATTGGATTATTTTCAATCATATCAATTCTATGAAGTAAGTGGGATTTATACAGTGTCATCATGCTACCCGATGCCTGGGGCATTTGGTCTAACTCCACTATCAGAAAAAAAAAATAGCCTCATTATAGAATGAAATGGAGCTAGAATCAATGAAGATGGACTTGCTCATTTCTACATTCCCTCAGTGTGATAAAACTCCATGTTTTGCAACTCTAAGCACAGAAGTAAAAAGAGGTTGTTTTAAAAATTTTACCTAAAGAAGCTTTGACCTCCTTGTTTCTCAGACTATAGATGAGAGGATTTAGCATGGGGATGACCACTGTGTAAAACACAGACACCACTTTGTCCTGGTCCATTGAGTAACTGGAACTGGGGCGCAGGTACATGAACAGGATTGTGCCAAAGAAGATGGTGACCACTATCAAGTGGGACGCACAGGTAGAGAAGGCTTTGTGCCTCCCCGTGGCAGAATTGATCCTCAGGATGGCAGCAAGGATGTAGAGATAGGAAATGAGAATAGTTAGAAGGCAGCTCAGTTCATTAAAACTGGCAAAAGCAAAAATGACGATCTCGTTGACAAGTGTGTCAGAACAAGAGAGCTTCAGGAGGGGTGGAGTGTCACAGAAAAAGTGGTTGATGACATTTGAACGGCAGAAAGACAGTTGGAAGGTGAAGCCAGTGTGAATGGAAGCATTTATAAAGCCTACAAGATACGTGGCCAACACCAACATGATATTAAGATGAGGGGACATAGTGACCGTGTAAAGAAGAGGCTTGCAGATGGCCACGTACCGGTCATAAGCCATCACAGCCAACAGGAAACCTTCGATACCAGCAAAAGAACCAAAAAAGAAGAATTGGGTGGCACATTCACTAAATGAAATGATTGGTTTCTCCACCCAAAAATTCACCAGCATATTAGGGGCAACGACAGAAGAATAACAGAAATCAACAAGGGACAAGTTACTGAGAAAGAAGTACATTGGAGTGTGGAGACGTGAGTCAATCCTGATTAATACGATCATTCCAAGATTCCCAAACACAGTGATAATATAGATGACCAGAAACACCGTAAAAAGAAGAGAGCATAGCTCTGGATGATTGCTGAATCCCAGGAGTACAAATTCAGTCACTGTTGAATCGTTGCTCATACCTTTGTCTCAGAATGGATACTTCATTTGCTGGGATAAAAAAGAAATCAAGAAAATCAGTTGTACAGAAAAACACCAGGAAAATCAAATAGCTCATTCTCTGCTATAAGTAAAATTGCTTCTAAGATGTCTTAAGAAAATATGTTTCAAACCTCTTTTTATTCTTATTGCACTAAGAAAAAGTTTCCTTAGGGAAACTCAGGAACCTATTTTATTTAATATTTAACGTGTGTGTGTGTGTGTGTGTGTGTGTGTGTGTGGTTTTCAATGATTGATCTTTATTAGTCTATGTCCTACCTTACCTTCTAACTTTCTCTCTTCTTCCCTTGATCCTTCTGTCTTCACCAGCTACCATCAATTCCTTTGCACTCTCATTGGCAATTTAAAATATGATACAGTTAACTGTACTTGCTGTATCCTTTCCTATTTTCTGTTAAGCCCACTCAAATCTGGTTTTGACCACATTACCCATGGAAACTGATCTTGCCTAAGTCATCAGGAATCTTTATTTTTACCAAACCCAGTGGTCAATTAGTCCTCACCTTTTTTTATCTATCAATAACATTTGATGGAGTTTATTATTACTCCTTGAAAGAGTTTCTTTTCTAATCTTCCAGAACACCAGACTGGGAGTTTTCCTCCCACTATATGGATTGCTCCTTCTCAGTCTTCTTCCACTTCTTTCCTCTGACTCTTAAGATTGGAATACTTCAGAACTCAGTCCTCATTCTCCTTTCTATCCTAATTATACTTGACCTTAATGGTTTTATTCAATATCATTGCTTTAAATATCATCTATATGTTTAGAACACCTAAATTTATATCTCCAGACTTTACCTCTTTTCCCAACTCCAGACTTAAAAGAAACTTCTTGTATATCTGAGTTAATATAGAATAGCAACTCAACAGCACCCAAAATTGAATTGAATTATTTATGTTCTCTCTTAATTTGCTCTAAACACAGCATTCATATGTCAAATCAATGACAACTCTATAGTTCCATTTGCTCAAATTATTACAAATAGATATTGGAAATATTGATCTCTTCTCTATCTAACACATACCATTTTATCAAATAAATATGTTGTCTCTATTTTCAAAATATATTAATAAGCCAATTACCTTCCACCACCTCCATTCCTACTACCAAGGCCCAAGACAACATCATCTTTCATCTAGATTATTGCAATAGCCTCTTAGCTGATCTTTCTGTTCCTAAAATCAAATAAATTCTTTTTTATAAATAACCACTTTTAAAATTTTGCAGCCATTTCATAGAGTTCTGCTTTATGCATATATATATATTACATATGTAACAAACATATAAATTGACATAGATAAAATTATATTGCCTATAATATGTATGATCCTATATGTGTGCATACACACATACATGTGTACATATACATTTGATGAAGGCTGAAAGTTATAAGCATTTTCTCAATTCGTACATATAAGAGCATGAAATTATTTTATTTAATGCCTTTAGAAGGCAATAAATATGTCAAGCATTTTGGCACTCTTTCTACACAAACTTAATTCAATTTTATTTGCACACACATTCACACACATATATATGCATATACTAAATATCTATAAAATTCTCATCTGTTACTAGTGATCCTAAATTCCTCTCTTCTAAAACAATCACATTAATTTAGTTCATAACAATAAATTCAGTGTGTCAGACATATAACAAAAGAGATGTTTATTTTCAATTACTTGAATGTTTTTTGAGTCCTCTTGGAAACTTTCTATATCTGAACACTTTGAGATAAATGAAATCATCTTACCTTTTGTCCTAAAGAAATATTCACTGGAAGTAGTGGTGCTTGTTAATTTACCTTTTTTTTTTGCTGTTGTTGTTTGTTGGGTGAATACACGTTTTCTGTTTCCTAGTGTGATGTTTATAGCTTTGATAAAATTAAATCATAAATTCAACAAAGATTAGAAAATGCCATTACTGAATTCAAGGCAGAGAGTCAGTCACCTTTATAAAAGCTATGATCAGTCTCATGAGACTTAGTCTCACAAAAGTCTAGCAATGTGCTGATCCAAAATTAAAGCTTGCATTTATTTTTCCCTGAAATAATTGAACTACATCTTCCCCAGTGACTCATGTATACCCTGGAGGGGGGGGGGGTAACTTAGGTATTTAGAGAAATGCAAAAAAAAATGATGTTATGATCCTAAGATTCACTGGAATTAATTAAGTGGTAAACAACTGAGCTTAGCTTGTCTCAAACCCTCAAATTTCACTCAAGATATGATCTCTACTTATTTATACTGGAATATGGTTCTTACTGCATTCATTAATCAATTCATTCAATAAGATATAGTGATTGTGTTTAATGGAGCAGACAATGTCTTTGGTACTTAGAGTAGCTAGCAAAACCAATCTTGTCACTTCCTCATATCTTGCATTTAGAGTTGGGAGAGAACTGCTATATTGGGTGAGATGAAAATAATGAAGTTGAAAGCCTGTCTATGGCCTATAATGTTACCTACTGTTCCTTTACAACACCTTTCTGATGTCAGTTATTTTCCTCCTGTCATTTGCTCACTCTGGTCCACATATATTTGTCTCCTTACTATTCCTTTAGCAAACCAAACATAATCTTTCCCATGGCCTTTGTATTTAATGTAGCATGCCTATAATGTCCTTTTACAGACATTCACATGATATTATCCCTATTTAGGTATCGATCAAATGTAATTTCCACAGGAAGCTCTTCTCTCACTCCACCGTTCTCTATTCTATTGCCTGCTTTATTTGTCTTCAAAATACAACTCATAGCAATATCAAACACACACACACACACACACACACACACACACACACACACACACGTGTGCATAAATACATACATACATACACATTTGGTATAGACAATAAAGTCTCCCTTATTTGAACACAAGTTTCATGAGATCAGGAACTTTGTGTTTGTGTTTTCTTACCTGCTTTATCTCCATTATTCAGTATGTTCCATTCCAGTTTTTCCATTAATAGATTTTTTAAACAATTTTATTGATGTATGCATATGTTCAAACTCATCAAATTGTATACATTAAATATGTGAAGCTTTTTGGTATATCAACAAACAGTTTTTGTTTATATTATGAGTAAATAAAGATATGAAAGGTGTTCATTTTCTTGTTCCAAGCACAAACTAAGGGAATATAACATAAAATACCATTTATAACTTAACATGGAGAAGGATATTTTAAGCCCAAGAACATGTAAATATGATGCTAAGATGCAGTCCCTCCTCATAGTACAAAAGGCATGATTATTTTATAGATGTCTGAGTATGATAGCTAAGTAAAGAACACCAATTTCTTAATCCTTTAATGTGCCCAAAGTCCTTAGATGCCAGGATGTCAATTTAATATGAAAATCTGGAATTCAGGTTAGGAATCAGGGCTGGAGATGTGGATTTAGATTCGTGACAGACTTCTTAAATCACCTAAGAAGTGGAGGCAGATGGAGAACCAATGTACCAATGAAGCAATGGAAAGGAATAAGTCAATAAGATTTTTGGGAGGGATAGAGATTAAAAAGTTAAAATACACTGATTATTACCCTCAAAATATTCCAATTAATTCACTAAATCAGTAAAATATTCCCCCATTGTTGCTGCTGTAGTCATCTATATAGATATAGATATAGATATGTGTATATATATATATATATATATATATATATATATATATATATAGAAGCCTAAGCAACTGTTACAACCAGAATGACTGGAATGACTGGAACGACCGATCATTATGATGTGCACTGACCACCAGGGGACAGATAGTCAATGAAGGAGCTGCCCCCAACCTGCAGGCCCTGATCGCCAATGGGGCCTGCAGGCCAACCTCCTGGTCCCTCCCCCAGCCAGGAGACCACAATCACCCTATATGGGCTGGGCACTGGGCTGGGATGGGGAACCAGGGGTGGGTTACAGTGGACACAGCCTCTTTCCCGGGAGGTGGGGGGGGTCAAAGGCCAGCTTCCTCCTTGGGGCCAGTGGCCAACCTCCCAGGTTCCTCCCCTTGTTCCTCCTTCAGCTGGCAGGCACAGTCATCGATCAAAGCCTGTCAGCCAACCTCATAGTTCTCCCCCCAGCTGGCAGGTCCTGGTCACCTGATCAGGGCTGGGCCCTGAGCTAGGATGGAAGATGGGGGGTGAGTGATGGTGGACATGGGTAGCAAGGGAAGGAGAAGGGAGGGAGGCCAAGGAGAAGTGGGGAAAGAGGAAGGTGGGGAGGTGGGAAACCACTCAGTGGTGGCATGTGGGTAGCAAGGAAAGGAGGCGGCAGGGATGCAGGGAGGCAGGGAACCAGGCATTGGCAGCATGTGGGCAGTGAGGGAAGAAGTAGGTGGGAAGGTGGGGAACTTGATCAGCCCTGACAATGGCCAGGCCTAGGGACCCCACTCATGCATGAATTTTGTGCACCAGGCCTCTGGTATTATTATAGCACCTGTTAAGATACGTTCTTGTGTCTTATTTGGTACTCTTGACATCCTTGTGAGTAGAATAGTGTTAGTATTTTAAGTGATTCCATGGTACATTAACCTGATTTGCCTTGCAGGATTTAAGTATTTAGTTCTCCAGCTTCCAAGTTTATTGGAAACTGACACTTCAGAGGTGAGGTTTGTCCCTGTTAAAAGGAATGCTATGCTCACATTCATCCCCTCCGTCCCAGTGGATAACGCATATCCAAAACAGATCATTGTGGAAGTACAAATACCTGGTCCTTTTTTCACAATTTTTACAATATTTATATATAAGAAAACTGATATTTAGCAAAGCTAAATATGGAAATTGTAGCTTAAATTTAAGCCAGCCACCTCTCAGTATTTGATAGTTTACCTGACAATGCCGTCATCCACTGTGTTGATTCATCATGTAGGCCCTAGGATACCCATGTAAGACACCAGATTAAGAACTATACCTTATTTTTTAAAAACCTGCTTTAGTATACACACAAAAAAAAATGTGGTTAAGCAATCAGACAAAATTAATATGAACACACATTTTCTTCTACATAACAGGATATGGTCACATGGCTTTACCATGTGGGCTTCTCTAAGATTTTCTTCAGGGCCCCTTTTACATCCTCGTTTTTCAAACTGTAGAGGAGGGGATTCAGCATAGGGATCACTACAGTATAAAACACAGAAACAATCTTGTCCTGCTCCATTGAGTAGCTAGATGTTGGGCGCAAGTACATGAAGAGAATTGTTCCAAGGAATATGGTGACAGCCATGAGGTGGGAGGCACAAGTAGAAAAGGCTTTGTGCCTACCCTCCAGGGAGGGCATTCCCAAGACGGCAATGAGGATACACAGGTAGGAGATGAGGACAATCACAACACAGCTGATGACACTGAAACTGGAGAAAGCCATGGTCACATGCAATTGCTGTGGGTGTCAGAGCAGGGGTGGGGTGTCACAGTAGAAATGATTGATCCGATTAGAGCCACAGAAGGACAATCTGAAGGTCATTCCTGTGTGGATGGCTGCATTCCCAAAGCCTGCTAGGAATGAGGTAGCTACTAGCAAGAAGCATATACTCCCAGACATGAGAACTGGGTATAACAGAGGATTCCAAATGGCTGCATAGCGGTCGTAGGCCATCATGGCCAACAGGAAGCAATTCAGTCCCCAGGAAGGAGCCAAAAAAGTAGAACTGGGCAGAACATCCACTAAAAGAAATGGCCTTATTCTCGGCCACCAGGTTCACCGGCATCTTAGGAGTAACAGAAGAAGAATAAGAGGCATCAACAAAAGAGAGGCTGCTGAGAAAGAAGTACATGGGGGTGTGGAGATGAGGGTCAACCTTAATCAACATGATCATCTCCAAATTACCCACCATAGTTGCCATATAGATTAACAGAAACAATCCAAAGAGGACAACTTGTAGAGCTGGATTATCTGAGAGTCCTAAGAGGATAAACTCTGTCACTTCAGTTTGATTCCTGCCTTGAACCTCTTTCATATATCTGATCATTTCAGCTGCAAAAACAAAGAAGACAGAATACGGCATAAACATCTTTTTGCTGACATATACACATATGTCTAACAGAAGAGTGCAAAATGAAAAATACACTAAAAAGTGTGTTGGACTTGATATCTAGTTAAAAGACATTAAAAAAACTAAATCTGAGTTATGAGTGTGCTATCTACTTACTAATGACCTCGAGAAGAGTGACTTCATACCTATTGACTAAAATTACTTCTGGCATTAACCATTTATTGGACAATTACAGGAACTAAATTACAGTAAGAGTTTAAGCAATAGCTCCAGTGGAATTCTTCTCCACTTCCCCTCCAACTTTGTCTTCCTTCCTGGACCTCAGAATGATAGATAAAACTGCACTAGTCGAATTGTCAAAGTATCAATTTCTTTCTCACCCACAGCAAGAATTTATTATCTATTGTCCAAATTTAAAACATGGGTCCAAAGTAACCCAATACCTGTACTACCATTGGATAGAAAAGATCTACTCCAAACTGACATTTTGCATTTTAAGCTTTTAAAACATTGAGCACATGGACTTTGAAACTGTAACAGTTGGAGAAATTAACAGCATTGTAAATTTTCCTTCCAATTCAGTGAGTTACATGAACAAAACATTTTATATATTTTTATTACCTTTTTTAACTGCTGGACTTCTATTTGATCACTTTGCTTGTACCTAGTCAATGTCCAAATTCACACCAAAAAATGCAGGAAAAAGTAAATCTTCTTAGAGATGTCACTCACTATAGATTAAGCAGAAAGTACAGTTGGAATGGACTTTAGATACCATCTGTTACAGAGATAGGAAAATTGAAACCTTTCCTATCATAAGAAAGTTATTCTTCATTCAGCAGAGGTTGAGTCATTCTTTCTCTTTTCCTTAAAGATAAGTATTCCACTTTGTTATATTATGGTAAAATACACTTCAAAATATAGAATATATCTTTGCAGAACAGCTGTACTATTTTTCAACGTTATTTGCAATCACAGAGTCTCCAGACCAGACTGTGGAGTAGGCATCCTGACTTATTTTAAGTAGAGTGTATTTCCCATTCTTTAGTCTCTGGAGATTGTATCTCTCATTTCACCTTATTTTAATCTACTTGTTTGTCCTCTCTGAAACTAAGGAAAACAAATGTTTCTTTTATATTTCTCTCCTTTACCCTCAGGACACCTGGGCCCTGTGGAGAGCAACTTTTCAGTCCCATATTCCTAATAATTATTAAGCATCCTTTTTCCTGTCTCCCTTGATATTTAGTGTTCTGGTCCCTTGGAAGCATTGAAAGAATCCACAAAGACAGCAGGTTGGCTCTACCTCTGTTCTTGCCTACTTGGATCATGGAGAGGAGCTGATTAAAGAAAGTGCAGGGAAATAGTAAGAACTTGGCTTTCAGTTCTGGCTCAGTGTCTCATTGATTGTGTGATTTTTGGATATTTCACTAAACTTCATTTTGCCTTAGTTTTTTCATTTCTAATTGAAAATGCTAATGCCTAGGATAACTCTGACACAATAAATGAATGCCTGTGAGTTGTCACATCAAATGGACATGGATAGATGATAACCCATCTAATAAAAGAGTGATATGCAAATTGACCATCACTCCAACACACAAGATGGACCCCTATGTGGTCAAAGACGGCTGCTCCCAGGTGGACACAAGATGGCCACCACAAGATGGCTGGCAGGGGAGGGCAGTTAGGGGTTACTGGGCCTGCAAGGGAAGGAAGTTAGGGGAGACCAGGCCTGCAGGGGAGGGCAGTTGGGGGCAACCAGGCCTGTAGGGAAGGGTAGTTGGGAGCAACCAGGCCTGAAGGGAAGGGCAATTAGGAACAATCAGACCTGCAGAGGAGGGCACTTAAGCATTGATCAGGCTGGCATGGGAGTGGTTGGAGGTAATCAGGCAGGCAGACAGAAGTGGTTAGGGGAAACCAGGCAGGCAGGCAGGTGAGCAGTTGGGAGTGTCAAACTCTCTTGCTCTGACACCCTTCTCACAGACCTGGTTTGTGAAAAGGATGTCCAATTGCCCTTTAGGCTGATCCTGGTGGGCCTAAAAGGGCAGTTGGACATTCCTCAAGGAGTCCCAGATTGGAGAGGGTACAGGCTGGGCTGAGGGATACACACCCTGTGCACAAATTTTGTGCACTGAGCCTATAATTAATAAATAAAGTTTCTCCTACACTGACACTATTCACTACTGTCCAGAGTAAGAAATAGTTTCAGCCTATATCGAGACTTACCAAGTTTCCCATTTGTTCCACTATAACTTGCATATAAAAGACTGCCCTAACCAGTTTTGTTCAGTGATTAGAATGTCAGCCTGTGAACTGAAGGGTCATGGGTTTGCTTACAGGTCAAGAGCACATATATTTCAGTTGCAGGCTGATCCCTGGCCCCAGTTGATGTGCATGCATGGAAACCAGTCAATTTGTCTCTCTGTCTCTCCCCCTCACTTCCATTCCCTCTAAAAAAAAATCAATGGGAAAAAAATATATATCATTCAATGAGGATTAACAACCAAAAAAAAAGGACACAGAGTCTGAAACAAATTGATCAATATCTGATGATTATTTACATGTCTGCCACTTTGAGAAGACATTCTATTGTAATTAATTTATGTCTAAATACTTTTTAATCAATGCAATTTTTACTAAATGGTGGGGGAACATAAAGATGCAAAAGATGTGTCATGTTACTTTAGCTCTAGCAATTAGGTGAAATTTAAATTTATTGGCATCTTGGAGGGAAAATACAGTAGGCTTCTGTCAATACAGAATCTGAAACATAACTGGCAAACAATGAAGATTTATTTAATAATTAAATAAATAACTCTTCATCAATTGTGAATTCGTTTTACATAAAAACAAACAGTGATAAATTAAATGACATTAACCTTTGTGTAATTAGAAGAAAGGTCACATGGCATTAGGAGGTAAGGAATACAAGATGTAAGACCCAGTGATTACAGTGGTAGAATGAGACCACTGGGTAGCAAAGGAGTCATTAATCATGGACAGGATATATAGTAGGTCCTAGTCAGCTCCAGCCTGCAAAACTAGAAATCTCAAAGAGTTTTGAATCAACCTCCATTTTACATGTAAACACATTTTAAGTATAAATATGAAGTATTGTTGAATGTAATTTTATATATAACAAATTTGCCACAGATTAATTTATTAAGTAACTCAAAGAGAACAAAAACTGGGTTGGGGCTTTATAATACAAAGAGCTGTTCATCATTTCAGAAATTGATGCCATGAGCTAAAAAGTTGCAAAATTGATTGAGGTGCCTATATAACAAACGAGTATCACCCTGTATTTTTAACTGTCACATTTATGGAGATTTCCAATATACAGGCAAGCATTTGTCTTTTTCATTATGTAGTTATGCCTAACCAGTTAGATATTAAAATATATATTATATTATTATGAAGTTATTTAAATTTGTTTCTCCTCTTTCATTATATATGTAGGTAAATTAAATAATCTATGAATATCATTTCAGAAGTAGAGAGGACAATATAAAAAGCAGCGGGAAATTGCTATAAAAAGACATCATTTGGGTCTGAAAGGGTATAAACATATACACTTGCATAGTAGTCACTAGCCATAAAATTTTCTTAAATAGATTTTATAGCTGACAAAATCAAGAAGAGAGAGAGAAAATTCAGTAAATTAACAAAATGTTAACTTAGCTAATAACCTTGTAAACACAAACACCTCCTAGTTAGGAAATTTATGTGGAAGAGAAGCTCTCATTCATGATGGCCAAACATAAAAGCCTTAAGTAAAACCAGATGAAAATATGCACAAAATCTCTGTGAAGAAAAACTTTAGAGAGGTACCAAAGTAGATTTGAAGAAGTATAAAGACATACATGCTCTTTGATAGCAAGACTTAATGGCATAAAGGTGGTAATTCTGCTTAGTTAATTTATAAATTTAATACTGTTCCAATAATACTTGTGGGAGTGTTGGCCAACCTTTATGAAAAGTAAGCACCATTGGGTATCCCATATACTGCTGGCTGTCACATGTACATTTAAATATGAACCACTCCATATAGCATGGAAAGTATCATCTTCTTTGAAAGGATTTTCAGGCATCAGCAAACAAAACTTTCTAAATTACCATCAAAATCACACCATAATAGGCAGTTTAAGGCTGGATTAGGAGTCCATGTAGCCCGTATGGTGGACTCAATATTCACAACTAGAGTGGTGATAAGAATTCCCTTGTATTTCCTTCTTTTATTATTAGGGCTTAAGGAAGACAGTGAAATCTTTAGGGAATGACAGTTCATTAAATCTTTGGGTCTCCTATGAATACAGAAAGCATTTCATCATATTTCTTTTGGGGATTATTTGTGATTCTGGGGATTAAATAACTCCTGCACACAGGAGCAAAGGTGGGATGAGCAAGTAGCTCTGACAAATACCAAAGAGACTGACTGTTTGAAAACGTCTCAGAATATCTGTTCATACCACTCTTCAAGAGAAGATGAGACATTCAACCTCTCACCAACAGGCAGAAAACAGGTCAGGTCACAGGTCAGTATTTGGGACGAAAGAGAAAGTATTGTGACCAGGTAGGTTATACTGCCCAGTGGTTCTTCCAGAATGTGTTTGCTTGGCTCCAGGTCCATGCCATTTTAAAATTTCAAAAAGAGACACAGTCTGAGGGTTTGGCTTTTAGGTATATCATAATAAGTCTGAATTCAAAAAAATTCTAGATTTGGAAAGCTCAATAGAATTTTTATCTCCACCGCATTTATTTCACAGTTAAGGAAGCTGTGTCTAATACAGAAATTCATGAAGTCCAAAATATAATTAATGGAAAAAACAGGACTATGACTAGGATTCTAAACTCTTGCTTCAGTATTATTTACATTTAAATATGCAAAAGCAAGTGATATATCAAAATTTAAAATTCAGATGGTCTATACTTGCAATACTTTGCTGGGCTTGTTTTAAACATTTTAATTATTGTTAACTATAAAATATGCTTATTTACTCACTATTGTACTATTATATTTCTTAAAGTGTCAGACTGGGTTGAACTTTAGCTAATGTTATATGTAGGTAGATATATATATATGCACTAATACATATATGAAAGACAGATAATACTATCTGCTTTCTTGTCTGTCCTATGCAATAAATCAATTAAAGTAGGTATTCTCTGATTTCTGCCTTTAGGTTTAGATAAAGGATGTTATTTATTTCTTAATTACTGCATTTACTTTGTTTTCATTTGGTTTAATTTTACTCACTTCCTTTTTAGAATTCTTCAATGGATCAGCTATTCATCCAATTAAAGACAAAATAACAAATGTATGTTCCTATGTAACCTAAGAGTCAGATAATGTTTTCTCTATTCCCTAAGAGTGAGAGATCCTTGAATTGTAACTTTGAACTGAGCTATGCAACAACCTGTTGGCTAGGCAATAGAATTGTTCAAAGACATAGCTGTGACTTCACCCTCATTCTACCCTATGCCAAACCTCTAGATACTTCTAAAGGTTAGGGAAACTAAAAGACTAAGTCTATGCCCATGCATGATAGGCAAGACAGGGGAAAAGACAGGAACAAAAATAAAGAGATTTCACCTTCATTAAATCACATATAGACAGAGAGCAATAAAGTGAAGTGAAGTGAACTCCAAAGTTGACTCAGATGGAACCAGCTCTGCTACTTATTGGTTGTTCACTTTGTTAAAGTTATTTAATATCCAGTCTTACTCTTTTCAGTTGTGAGGATGATATTAAGTTATATATATATATATATATATATATATATATATATATATATATATATATATATATATATATATATATATATATATATGGCATTCAAATTTCTGACCTAACATTAAAACTCAGTAACTTCTTCTTTTTAAAAATTATTATCCTTTACCTTTTCTAATATTTTTCACCCTCTGCTCCAAATATTTCACTTTCTGTAAATGTGTGTATGAATGTGATGTCATGAGTTATACTTTGAGATCCTTGGATATTTCATTTCTTTAATTTTGGTGCCTATATGCAAAGAGAGTTTATATTTATTCATATCAATCTGCTTTGTTTCAGGAAGAAGAAAGGGACACTCAAAACTGTTCTTCTTTATTGATTAGTAAGGCAGATAAATACATAGATCAGGTTATGCATTGGTACCATATGACAAGCGACCTCAGAGCACTTGTTTTTGGAGAAGCAAAATTTACAATCCCTGAGTCACTAACATCTGCTTCATTTTGACTGGGCAGCTGGAGAGGACACACAGCCATCACCTTCACCCTATAAGTCATAGAATCTAATCACTGAGAAGATTTTTAACGATCACTCCAAACAATAAACCAAATCCAGGCACACAAAAAATGGAAAAGATGGATAAAGAAAACCACTCAGTGGTGACTGAATTTATCTTTATGGGTATCACACAGGACCCTCAGCTGCAGATTATCTTCTTTGTGGTCTTCCTCTTCATCTACCTGGTCAATGTAGTGGGGAATGTTGGTCTGATTATCCTGATCATAACAGACAATCAGCTTCACACACCCATGTACTTTTTCCTCTGCAATCTCTCCTTTGTGGACCTGGGCTACTCCTCAGCCATTGCTCCCAGGATGCTGGCTGACTTCCTAACAAAGCACAAAGTCATCTCCTTCTCCAGCTGTGCCACCCAGTTTGCTTTCTTTGTGGGTTTTGTGGATGCCGAGTGCTATGTCCTGGCTGCCATGGCCTATGATCGTTTTGTGGCCATCTGTCGACCCCTCCACTACAGCACTCTCATGTCTAAGCGAGTCTGCTTGGTTCTCATGCTGGGTTCTTATCTGGCTGGTCTGGTGAGTTTAATAGCTCACACTTCTCTCACCTTCAGTTTGAGTTATTGTGGTTCCAATATCATCAACCACTTCTTCTGTGAAATCCCACCACTCTTAGCCCTCTCTTGTTCAGATACCTACGTCAGTGAGATCTTGCTCTTTAGTCTGTGTGGCTTCATTGAATTCAGCACCATCCTCATCATCTTCATCTCCTATGCCTACATCCTCGTTGCAATCATCAAGATGCGCTCCGCTGAGGGCCGCCTGAAGGCTTTCTCCACTTGTGGATCTCACCTCACTGGCGTTACACTTTTCTACGGCACAGTCATGTTTATGTACCTGAGACCAACATCCAGCTACTCCCTGAACCAAGATAAGTGGGCCTCTGTGTTCTATACTATCATCATCCCCATGTTGAATCCCTTGATCTACAGTTTACGGAACAAGGATGTTAAAGCTGCTTTCAAAAAACTAATTGGGAAAAAAACTCAAAAATAGCAAAAAATGAAAATGTGTATTATCACAGATAAATAATAGTGATAGAGGAGTGGTGGCAGAAAAATTTAAAAATGCAAATATTTTTCCAATAAATACTACCCAAGGTACCATCTATTTGTTGAGTGAATCTTAATTTTGGAAGAATTTTATGTAGCCCTTAACTCTGTTATCTGAAGGAAAAATAAATTAATATTTTTGAAAGATACGCTGAGCAAGATTCATTACTTTTTTATTTAAATTTTATTCAAATATTGGTTAGAAATGAAGACAGGGTTTGATAGGGGAAATAAATAGCCCATGATTTTTTTTTCATGGTCATGAGGAATGACAGGTCTAAATGTTGAATATTCCTCTATTCTGGAAGGAGGTCAGAGAAAATTTAGTTAAATACTTGGGGAATGGGGCTTGTGTGAGAAATGACTAACTCAGCCCCGCATCCATCCACTCATATTTAGCAAAAACTTGGAAGTGCTAGGTACATGCCAGGTTCTGGAAGGTACAAATACAAGGCACACATTTGCCAACAAGGAGTTTGGTGTGCTTCTAGTTACTGTATTATCTCTCTGAAACTGCTACCACCAATTACCAAGACCCTCCCCCCCCTTTTTTTTTTCTATCCTGAGTCTTTCCTTCTGGCAAATGGTTGGTTTTACAAAATAATTTCTGGATCCTTTGATCTCCTCTGCCTAATATTTTGAAGTGGTTAACATGTAAGTTTCACGTATTGACATCCTTTCAGGCCTCAGGGAAGCCATAGGACTCTCGGATCCTGTGGGAGAGATAATTTTGGATCAATTGTTAAGCCTAATGTTAGCAAGGTCATAATGTTTACAGGTTTGTTTTCCTCATTCCCTCTAAAATGTTCCCATGCCTTTTTCTCCTCTTCTGCTTTTAATTAGACTGTTCTGGGCTGCAAACATTGCACAGCTCCTTCGTTGCCTGGAGGCAGGATGCCTTAGGACAGAGGGAGGTGGAGTAGGTCACCAAACAATGGGTCGGTTAGAGTTTGGAGGGAGGTAGTGGGTCAAGCTCAGGCCAAGAGTGCCCAGGCGTTACACTTGTGCCCTGAGTTCCTTGGATATGGCTGAAATAGCTTTTGTAACCTTTGGGTTGTCATTGTAACTGTCCTAACTCCCCCTTGTGGTTTCCGAGTATAATGCTGCAACTGCAGTCACTGGCCAGTTTATTAAAGGCTCATAAATTTTTATCTCTATCTCTGATGGTTGCCCCATAACTCTTTGCAGTTCCCTTGATCCACCTCCTACCCCCCAAAAAAGATGACCTGGCCTAAAAATAATCCTTTCTCATTTTTTTTTATAATTCCCTGACCTCCTTCTCCTTCCTATAAAAACCTTCCATTTTGTAAAGCCCCTCTGTTCACTCTACTACTTACTAGATAGAATACTTCCTGATTTATGAATCACTTAATAAAGCCAATTAGATCTTCAAATTAACTCGGTTGAATTTTGCTCTTTAACACCTGCAAACCAACAATATTTGTATAACAAGTACTTGTTCTAATTCAGAGGAGTGCTTTAGAATCAGGAAGAGCTTTGAATCTCATCCTTACATCTCTAATCAGTGACCTTGTTGAAAACTACAAGATTATTTCTTAATCAATTGTTGGTGGTGCCTCTGGTTAGAATTGTCTTGACAGAGATTAGGGCAAAGAATTGTCTTAATAAAAAAATTAAAAAAAGTAGAAGCAAAAAAGGGAAACCAATTCTGTTTGCTTCATGTGTAGCCTCTATCTTTGCTGTCATGGCTCATTTGCAGTGTTCTCACTGTGTAAGTACAGGGCTTTCCAGAGAAAGAAATTTACCAACATTCTCAGCGTGGATCATTTGTCCACTTGATTACTGAATGTCTTTCCTGCAACCAGCGCCCTCTGGTGGACATTTATAATGGAACATGAATATCTTCTCAATATCCTCTCCAAGCCATCTAGCCTCACACCTCTCCCAGACTTCCCTGTCACTAATTTCAAGTCTTATTCTAAGTCCCTGTTCCATCAGCCAATCTATTAGTTACAGCTCATGAAACAATGTAGAGACACACCTCAGATCACCCCTGTTTTCATACCAAAAGAAGATAACTTATTGTACCCCATGATATTCTGCTTGTACACATTTCAGACATAAATTTGTATCTCTATTGCTACTGCCAACCAGAGGTAATCAGTACTTCCCAAAGCATAGCTCAATCTGTGATTTCTAGTGAGAAAATACAGATTCCTGTTGTGTCTAGAAAACATGGATGATTTTACAAATGATAGAGCAGGGACAAAAAGGACCAACATGAAGTGTCTTCATTTGGGGGTTTGGGTTTGTTAGTTTCCTTTCCTATGCAAAACCTTTTGTTTGATGTGATTCCATTTGTTTCTTTTTCTCTTTTATTTCCTTGCCTGAAGAGATATAATTAGAAAAAATGTTGTTAAAAGAAATGCCAGAGATTTTACTACTTGTATTTTCTTCTAGGACTTTTATGGTTCAAGTCTTGCATTTAAGTCTTTAACCCACTTTGAGTTTATTCTTGTGTACGGTGTAAAAAAGTGGTCTAATTTCATTTTTTTGCACATATCTGTCTAATTTTTCCAGCACTATTTATTGGATAGACTGTCTTTACTCCCTTGAATTCTCTTGCCTCCTTGTATTGATAAAATTGACTTGATTAATCCTTACATTTCATTTTCATTGAGTTAATACTTTTAGAATCCAATCCCAAATATGCTTCCCCAAATCCCACCAATACATATTTGTGAGATCCCATAACTTTTTTAATGTATATTTCCTCTGAGGGCAAGTCTTTTATTTCTTCTCTGAAGACAAACGCATCTCTGTGTAGCCCAGTTCTTCTCTGCTGGACTGGCCTATAGTGAGTGTTATCTATTGGCCACCATGGCTTACGACTGCTATGAAGCCATTTCCAACCCCCTTCTTTATGCACAGGCCATGTCAAGGAGATTGGGCATCTGTTTGGTTATATATTCCTATACTGGAGGTTTTGTCAACGCAGTAATACTCAGCAGCAACACATTCACATTAGGTTTTTGTGGCAATGATATCATTGACTACTTTTTCTGTGATGCCCCACCTCCGGTGAAGTTGGCATATGACGTGAAAGAGAGCTACCAGAATGTGCTGTACTTTCTCCTGGCCTCCGATGTCATTACCCACACTGCGCTCACACTCACCCCCTATCTCTTCATCATCGCCGCCATCTTGGGGATCTGCTCCACCCAGACACCGCAAAGCCTTCTCACATGCTCCTCCCACCTGATCTCTGTCAGCTTATACTATGGCTCCATTCTCTACATCTACCCTCACCCAAGTTCCAGCTTTTCCCTTGAGAGGACAAAATGGTGTCTACATTTTATACTGTGCTGTTCCCCATGTTGAATCCTATGATCTGTAGTCTAAGAAATAAAGATGTGAAAGAAGCTATGAAAAAGCTCTGCAGGTTCATATTATCTGAAGTTTAAATTGACATAAAGTTCTCAAACTAGTGCTCAAGGAAAATGAACTGCTTGGGGATAAGGTTGGAGGACTGTATTAAAGAGTACCTCTTTTTATATTCAAACAAATCAAATGAAAAATGTTTTATTTTATATTAGCTTATTTTGTTTTAGTGATCAGACTGTAGTCTGTACAATAAAATATAAAATCAATTAATATAATTCTTAAAATAGCATGGTGGTTTAATGTAAAATAGAAGTGTGTATTTACATCTGGAATCCCAAAGGATTAATGCAGAGAACCTTCATTGTTATCAATAACAAGAGGCCCATGCATGAAATTCATTTACTGGGTCGGGGGGTATCCCTCAGCCCAGCCTGCACCTTTCTCCAATCTGGGACCCCTCGAGGAATGTCCAACTGCCCATTCAGTAGGATTGGACCTAAATGGGCAGTCAGACATCCCTCTCACAATCCAGGACTACTGGCTCCCAACTGCTCGCCAGCCTGCCTTCCTGATTGCCCCTAACCCAGCAAATGGAATAAGAACCTTTGGACTCAAAAGTTCTGGGTTTATGTTCCTGTTTTACTTTTATTTTATTTTTTACCTATGAACTACAATGATTTGAAGCAAGTCATTTACCCCATCTAATCCTGGCAATGATTCCATAACCAATTTTAGTATTCCCATATATAGATTAAAATATTTATAAACAGGCAACTTAAACTCTGAAGTGAAAATTTTTTAAAAAGGTTTTTTTCTCTTATAACCTTCACAATAATTTCATGAACTCTCTTTTAAGCCAACAGGCATCGCAGTTTTTCCAAATGCACCAGCCTGGTTTATTTAAAAATGTATTCAAAAGACAAAAATGCAGACTGATATTTCCACATTATCCATGATTTTATTTGTTTGATTGATTTTTATATTTTGATTTATTTTTAAGTATATTTGATAACAATGACATGAAGATAATCTGTAAAATAAAATACACCCATTATTTACTAAGTATTTTCATTTTAAAAACACTTTGCTCTGTCTGTTTTCTTTTTCCCCCCTCACCTGAGGATATGTTTATTGATTTCAAAGAGAGAGAGAGAGAGAGAGAGAGAGAGAGAGAGAGAGAGAGAGAGAGAGAGATATTGATGTAAGAGAGAAACATGGATCAGTTGTCTTCCATATGCACCCTGAACAACAGGATCAAACCTGCAACCTAAGTATGTGCCACAGTCTTTTGCCATATGGGATAATGCTCCAACCAACTGATCAACCAGAACTGGGCAGTCTGTCTATTATTTTTCTCAGTGCATTTTTAACATCTTTAT
Source organism: Pipistrellus kuhlii (assembly GCF_014108245.1). Lineage (NCBI taxonomy): Eukaryota > Metazoa > Chordata > Mammalia > Chiroptera > Vespertilionidae > Pipistrellus > Pipistrellus kuhlii. The sequence goes on from NW_023425595.1 coordinate 11,038,986, forward strand.
TTCTTAAGCTATAGATCAAAGGATTCAACATTGGAATCACCACAGTATAGAAAACTGACACCACTTTATCCCTTTTCAGGGCATAGCTAGTACTTGGTCGGGAGTAAATGAAAAGAATTGAGCCATAGTACAAGGTGACAGCTGTCAGGTGAGAGGCACAAGTGGAGAAAGCCTTGAGGCGGCCTTGGGTGGAGCGGATCCTCAAGATGGCAGCTATGATGAAGAGGTAGGAGGCAAAGATAAGCACAGTGGGAGTAATGATGTTGGAGGCAAGTATGAAATAGAGCATAGCCTGGTAGCTCTCCTTCACATCACAGGCCAACTTTACAAGGGGCGGCAGGTCACAGAAGAAGTCATCAATGATATTGTTGCCACAGAAGTTCAGGGTAAATGTCTCACTGGTGATGATGACTGAGTTAAGAAAGCCACCAAGGTATGAAGCTGCAACAAGACCGGTGCATAACTTTGAGGACATCACCTGGGAATAAAGCAGCGGGGTGGAGATGGCCACGTAGCGGTCATAAGCCATGGCAGCCAACAGGTAACATTCACTATAGGCCAGTCCAGCTGAGAAAAAGAACTGAGCCAAACAGGCAGCAAAGGAGATGCTTTTGTCTGCAGAGATGCAGGTCATAAGGATTTTTGGATTATAGACAGAGGAATACCAGAGATCCAGGAATAAAAGATTTCCAATGAAGAAATACATGGATGTGTGGAGCCGCGAATCAGCACAAATCAGAGAAATCAGGGTGATGTTCCCTGAGAGACTGATGATATAAATGATGAGGAAGATGAAAAAGAGCACGTGCTGTAACCATAAGTCAGCTGTGAACCCTAAAAGTATGAACTCTTTAACTTTGGTGAAATTTTTCTCATCCATTGATTTCTGAGTTTCTGTGGTCCCTTTCTGTGAAAAGATGAATTAAGATATATTTAAGTTCCCCCATCATTGAGCATTTTAGAACATTGAAAAACCCAACAGATGCATATATATTATTCATTGTGAGACATTTTTATGCTGAACTGGGTTAGTTATTCTTGTTGAATAACTAAAAAAAAACACCTGTTCTATGCTAGCTTAAGAGATCAGTTAATATCAAAATAGCATAACATGTATCACCTTATTTTTCTTCTTGTTAGAGAGAGTGATTTGTGTTCCTGTCTTCTATTTGCACTTCGGGTAATTGGGAACCATGTGGAAAATATTAAAAAAAAAAAAAAAAAAAAAAAGGAGTTAAAAAGGATGTGCTGGTTTCTCTTTGGGTCTTTGAATCCTTTTGTCTTTTTCCAGAGTTTCCATGAAGAACAGTTTTATTATTCTAATATAATGTTGAGTATCCTTGGAAGTTCATTTTGCTGTGAATTTTTTAAAGTGATTATATTTTATCCAACTTTCTATTCACAAAACCAAGAACATGGATATTCATGAATAAAAAATGTATAACTTGAATAAAATAATAGATTTCCTTAGATAATAGGGATCTGAGGCTATAGCTACTTGTCTGAATTTCAAATAAACTCTGAAAGGAAGTAAAAATATTAATCAATTGATAATTGTTTGGGTTCACAATGTGCCACTGTGTTATTAAGTTTGGACTTCTGACCTCCAAAACTACGAGAAAGTAAATTTTTGTTGTTTTAAGCCGCAAAGTTTGTGGTAATGTATTTACACAGGAAGTTCTGGAACTTAACCTCTTACAGTCTTCTTGCCTTCAGAGGCAGAAATTAGTAGCTGGACTGTTGCCAGCAACGGGAAAAGCACCATCTCTGCTAGTCTATGATGCAACCACAGTATTACACACCACAGTAAAAAAAAAAAAAAAAAAAAAAAGGCTAAACTGTGATTGTCAGGGCTCTGAAATGTATTTCTGCTGTTCAATCCAAATCTTTAAAAATATCTTCTGCTTTGGGGGGAAGGAGGGGGTAAAAAACTTAATCTTGGTCGTATACTAAGCTATGGACTTAAAATTGAGCTAAAAAACTTATTTTTTAAATCTCTCTTGTCATTGAATCTAATTGATGGCAAGAACTTATAATTTTTAACTGCACAATACTGGTAAATAGTAATGGTATAGTCATAGTCAAAGTAGAAATTCTTCATACTAAGCAGAGGGGGATTGGAATGAGTGACGTTTTGGTTCCCTTGGTGTTTCATGGCTGTCAGCTGCTGAGGTCATTTTTACCAAAGCCTGTTTCCGGAAGCAGCTTAAGAGCAAGAATCAAAAGAATGGGGTTCTGGTCTGGGTTAGCTGCTCCCAATTTTCAATAAACATAATTTACAAATTCTATCTTCTTACCTACCTTTCTCAGATTAGTGGGACTTTTAAAGTCCACATTTATGAGAAAGCACTCTGAAAACTAAGAGTTAAAACTTCGTAGTACATTCTCTATGATGTCTTCATCTCTGTGTTCAGTCCTTCAGATATGCTATTTGCTTCGTCCCACAGGGATGTCACTAGAGTTGGTATGTCCTCATATAGAAACTTCCCTTCTTTATTATGAGGCCTTCCCCTGAGCTGGGAAATTGCAAGGCTTGCTTGCAAAATTACTATTGGGTTTGAACATTTGAAGAGACATTTCTTCCCTAATCTCTCTTGTTTTCTTTTACAGGTATTAAAATATAAAATAAACATACATGTCAATATATTTATCAATACTTTTACAAATATAAAAGGGTTGAAGGTGGCTTAGCATGAGTCATAAGGCATAGATAAATAGCATAAATGAAGAAACTGTAAAAAAGAAAAGCAAGACCTGGACATAAAATGAGGCAGGGATAAACCTGTTGCACACCAACTAGTCCTATCTACTGCTCTGTGCAAATCACAAACTTGACTGGAAACTTTCTAGGCACCCATATATGTAATTTGTAATGTTCAAATGAAAAGTCACCATCCAAAATAATTGGGCAACACATTACCATTCTTGATAGGAACTTTAAAATCATTTCTCCCAAATTTCTTTGTAAAGAGAATGAGGGAAATTTAAGGCATAGTATATTGAATTATAGTATTATATAAGTATACACTAGAGATTCTTTTAAGCATTGGCATTTTAAAATGAAGGAAAGGGGGACATCTGTAATACTCTCAATATTTTAAAAATAATAAAATAAAATAAAATAAAATAAAATAAAATAAAATATAGAAGGTTTTTTTGTGCTACATTTACTTGCCATTAATTTGTAGACTTAAATATGGTTACAAGCCTTATTAAATCAAGAGGTGCTCAGACATCATCTCCCCACCAAAGATCTCTCCTTCCTGTCTTCTATAATCTCCCTTCACCAGGATGTATCTTTAAAAGGCAAACATGCCAAAACCGGTTTGGTTCGGTGGATAGAGCAACAGCCTGCAGACAGAAAGGTCCCAGGTTTGATTCCCATCAAGGGCATGCACCTTGGTTGCAGGCACATCTCCAGTAGGAGGTGTGTAGGAGGCAGCTGATCAATGTACCTCTCTCATCAATGTTTCTAACTATCTCCCTTCCTCTCTGTAAAAAATCAATGAAATATATTTTTTAAATAAAAAATAAATAAATAAAAGGCAAACAGCTCTGAGAGTGATCACCCAAAAGGAATTGATCCCTTAGTGATCTCTCAGTCCTCTCCATACTTAGTGTACCTGCCATCACTATCATTCAATTTATTACATTAATCAGATGCATCTTGACTAATATATTAACTAGAGGCCTGGTGCATGAAAATTCATGCACTGGAGGAGGGTCCCCTTAGCCCATCCTTCCCACTCTCACAATACAGGATCCCTCAAGGGCAGGAGGTGAGCCAGAGATCAGGGGAAGGCAACACCCCCATTACATCTCTGCTGCTGCCACTGCCGGCAGCGCAAGCCTCAGCTGGCCCTGGTAACCTGAGACTTGGATGGCCCTTGGTGGCTGGACAGCCGACATCCAAGGCTTGCATGTGTCTTGGGCCACCCTGAGTGTATGGGTTGGCCCTGAGTGGCTGGGGGCTGAGGGAACTGGGGGACTCTTAAAACAGGCATGTGGAGTGGCCATGTGTCTGCCACTCTGGCAGGGCTGAGGAGACTGGGTGCCACCATCTCATGGCTATGGGCACCACCATCTTTGAGGATGTGGCAGTCAATTAGCATATCCCCTCCTTATTGGCTCTGGGTACCACCATCTTTATGAAGTTGTGATGGTCAATTAGTATATTCCCTCTTTATTAAATAGGGTTATAAATCTATAGTATATCGTTGAAGAAATAACTTTATCATATATATATTCACTCTTCTTAAGGAGCTCCTACCCCATGCACTGCCTAATGTAGAAAAAGAAATATGTTTAATTCATTAAAATATTCACATGTGCTATTAGGTTGACCTACTATAAAGGGCCAGTAAATTTCTTGTGAAATCACACAAAAGACAATGGTAGGTCACACACAGCTTCAGAGGGTTTAAGAGAATAAAAACACCCATCAAGTATACATCTAATTGCTTGTTTCACTGAAAGAGAAAATAAGGCCTAAAGAAAAGATATTTCAGCTTCCTTCATTAAATGTAATTATAGGGAGGGGGAAACTTTATTCTATTTCACAAACTCAAATTATTATATAGTTTCATTATATTAAGAATTGTTTTGTCTTTTGTTCATATTGTGACTTACTGACCTTTTCCCCGGGTTAATTAAACATAATATTTACTACATGAACATAAATTACTACTTCATTTGAATTTCAACTCAAGCCCAGAATTTCTCACATTACCTTAAAAGTGCCTTCTACTTCCCTGCAGAAATCCTCTTTCCAATGACAATAATACCAGGAGAAAATATAAGCCTGAACAACCCTTTGGGATATGCTGCAAACAGCAAAGTGTACCTTTGTGTGTTCTGCTGGAGCCAAGTGACAAATTATAAAGCTCAATTACCTTTCCAGATGAAGTAGAGAGAAATTACTCACCATTAATATAATTGAGCCAATTAACCTCTAAAACTTTGTGCATTTTATTCATACATTTGAGATAAAAGAGAATTCAGCAAGAAGGAATAACCAACAGAATAGATGAATACCATAGAAGATACTCAAGAATTATTTGCAGTCAATGATAATAATAATGATAATGATAAAAACATAGTTCTGAAACATATTCGACTGTCACTTAATAAAATGATCTCATTTACAAACAATGAAGTCAAGAGACAGAGTTTGGAGACTTTGAAATTGAAAAACAAAATAAAATTCATGTGGTCAGAGTAAATTTTTACCTCTACATCAGACCGTGATTATATTTATTCATTTAAAATATATCTTACTGAGCAACTTTTAGGTACCCAACATTGAATGTTGAGGGCAATACAACTGTTGGGCAAGGTAAAGTATTGAGTGAGTTTTGTAATGGTTAAGTGGCAAGCCTCTGTTTTTCTATCTATAAAATGGAAATAACTTGTCTTCACAAAGTTGTTATAAAGATTACATGACATAACACATAATAACATATTAAGAAATATCAGTGAGAGGAAAAAACAAACAGAAATAGAATAGTTCCTTGTGGAACTTATGACCTCAGAGGAAAAGTCATCAAATAATGATATAAATTTATACTTACACATTATGACTAGTGTGTGGAGTCATAACAACAGGTGTCAGGTGATTGTATACTACACTTGACATAGTGTTGGATCTTAGGGAAGATTTCTCTGAGGAGGTTATATTTGACCTGAAAACTGAAGGATAATAATAAACATTCACTAATCAAAGTGGGTGACAAAGGTGGGAGGTTATTGGGGGTGTAAAAAGAATAGTGTTGCAGGTTCTGAGGAAAAGCGTTGTGAATTCCAGGAAGTGAGGAAAGTTTAGAGATGTCAGTATCTTTTCAGTCTCTATCCTCAATACACCCTCTTTGCTTCCAGGTCCAAGAGAGAGAGAGAGTTACATCCAAGCATAACCCAGATGGGGAGTGCAGGCAATGCTCTGTGAGGACACATGGGAACCCCTGAGGAGTGGTGGAACTGTGCTAATTGTCACAAGCAGGGTGCTTAGAAATAATAGTAAGGGAGTTTTATAAAGCAGATAAACTAAGAAATAACGTCAACTAAGGCCTATAATTAGTACAACCAAAGTATAGATCATCATTTATGGAGGGAATCAAAAAGTTAGAGGGATAGAAATGCTGGTGTAGATTAGTTATGATTGTCTAAACTACTCAACCATCAGCTAAATGTGAGGTTCTCAAATCTCTTGGTCTCAGCAACCCTTTATACTCTTAAAAAGCATTGGGGAACCCCAAACAGATTTTCTGAAGATGGGTTATATCTATCAATATTTACCATTCCAGAAATAAAAACTGAGAAATTTGAAATGTTTTATTAATTCATTTAAAAGAGTAATAAGCCCATTACATGTTAACAAATAATAGATTAATAAATAGGATAAGTTTATTTCAATACCAAAAAATATATAATGAGAAGTGATAGGTTTATATTTTTGCAATTTTTAAAAATGTCTGGCTGAAACTGGTTTGGCTCAGTGGATAGAGCGTTGGCCTGCGGACTGAAAGGTCCCAGATTCAATTTTGGTCAAGGGTATGTACCTTGGTTGCGGGCACATCCCCAGTAGGGGGTGTGCAGGAGGCAGCTGATCAATGTTTCTCTCTCATTGATGTTTCTAATTCTCTATTGCTCTCCCTTCCTCTCTGTAAAAAATCAATAAAATATATATTTTTTAAAATGTCTGGCTATACAAGATCATTAAATTCTTACAAGTATTTATAAATTCAACATACTGAGCATTTTGTTTTGATTGAAGTATATTAAGAAAATTTATTCTTAAACAGATATGCAATTAGAAAAGGGAAGATTACTTAGTCTTCAGATAATTGTCATACTCTTCTTTGATAATATAACAAAACATTCATGTTTTTAAATTAATTTCAATGTGATATGTGAAGCCAGTATCTGTAATATCTTAGATTGTTATGAAAACACTGAGTATGGACTGCCTCAAGAACCAGCAAAGTTTCTTAGACTATACTCTGAGAACTACTGTTCTAAACATATCCCTTGAAAGTACCAAAGAACATTTTAATCAGGCATAAGAAAATGCATTAGTGAGATAATTGAAAATCTTTGACACTGTCCTCAGTAGTCTGGAAATGACATTAAGAGATGCTGCTACAAAATCAGGTTTCTTAATTTCAAGGAGAATAATAAAATCTTGGGGTTTCATCTAAGAGAGAGTATAAAATCATCACAAATAAATTGGGTATAGCTACTACGGTATAATAAGCCCCAGGAATGCTTGCAGTTGAGGTAGCTGAAGAATAGTAATCGTGCTGAATAGATTGTGCTAGGTCATACAGCTAGTGATGTGCAGATACAGACAAATTTCCAATGCAGGTCTTCACAACTCCAAAACATATAATGTACTAAATTACCAGAGATACTTCATGAACAAAGTAGAAAGAATCCTTGTTCTTGTGGGGTGTATAGTTCAGATTGTCACAAATACAGAGCAAAACAATTGCCTAGTGTGATTGTGAGAAGTTACATGACTTGCCCCAGACCAGGAAGAGAATTAATGACAGGTTCAATGTCATCATAAGTCTTCAAAATGCACTTTGTATTTCTCAGACACTCTAGCACTTTTTTTCTAGCTCTCTACCCCACTTTTCCGCCAGAATGGTTTGGTCTACGTCCACGAGAGCATTTCTAAATTAAGGTCCATTGTTCATTAGGAAGAATATACTAGTATATGGGTTTCAAGAGATCAAATATCTCTGCTGAAGATGTGCACAGGATATCTTTATTTTCTTTTTTGAGACTTATTCGTATTTATTTTTTAATTTATCTTTATTGTGTGAAAGTCTTATTTTTATCTTATTTCTTGGTACTTTAATATGTAACTATTAAACTTACTTCATCATTTTGAAACCTTTCCCTGAGCTAGTATAAAGTTTTCTCTGTCATTTATTTGCTCTATTATGTGTGTGCATGTGTGTGTATACACAAAGTTTACAAAACAAAACAGATCTCAAGAATACAGGTTAGCAACCAATGAGCCAATAATGCTGGAATATGGCCTTCCTACCTTAAAAACAAAACAAAACAAAACAAAACAAAACTCATTTTTAAAAAGGTTTATCCTTCTCTGCTGCCTGACCTATGACAGGCCCCAGGAACTTACTTTCAGAGCTGAACAGCAATTATAACCCAGGAAATGTTCTTATTTAAAGTTGCCTTGATTAATTAGTTCCTCTGAAACTTGTTTAGGAATGAGGCAAATAATTTCTTTCAAGTTTACTAATTGCTGGTATCTGAGTGCCTTACTCAATCTTTTTTTTAAATATATTTTATTGATTTTTGTACAGAGAGGAAGGGAGAGAGAGATAGAGAGTTAGAAACATCAATGAGAGAGAGTTATAGATTAGCTGCCTCTTGCACATCCCCTACTGGGGTTATGCCTGCAACCAAGGTACATGCCCTTGACCGGAATCGAACCCGGGGCCCTTCAGTCCCCAAGTCGACGCTCTATCCATTGAGCCAAACCGGTCCCAGCCTTACTCAATCTTAATGATGCTTAAGGCATCTTATTAGAAAGGGGATCAGTAACAATGTTGGCCTTTCAACCCAGTCTCACACTGGCAAACGTAGTTTGTTGGCGTTTTGTTGTAACAATTTCTCTGAAGAGTTAAAGGCTGATTCCTCAGGCTTCAAACACCTACAGCATTTATTTCTTTATTTTTATTTATTTATTTTTTTTTGCATTACAGAAATGTTAGAAGCAAAAACTACCTTAGAGATGATCTGGGCTGAACCCTTTCTTTGTCAAGTGAGGGAACAAAGAAGTGGAATGGAGAATTTATCTACTCAAGGTCACAGAGTTAGAGGCACCACAACCCTGGCAAGAACCTGGTTCTTCTGATACTTAGTACAATTACCCTTCATAATGTGGGTGGGCCTCAAATCAGTTGAAGGTTTGAAGAGAATAAAGGCTAATCTCCCCCAAGCAAGAGAGAATTCTGCAGCAACTACAGCATTGGCTTTGCTGCAGCTACTACAGCAGTGGCTTTTGCTGGGTCTTCAGCTCGATGACATTTGGATTTGAACTGTAACATCAACTCTCCCCTGAGTCTCCAGCCTGCCAGCTCCCCGTGCAGGTTTTCATAATCTTATGAGTCAATTCCTTAACATAAATTTCATTGTATATATATACACACATATTCTATTGATTTTGTTTCTCTGAGGACCCTGACTAATACAAACACCAATAATAATAGCAAACAAATGTGTAACTGCTATTGTTGTCATTCCCACTCTATATTGGTCACAAAAGCTCAGAGAGATTGTGTAACTTGCTCAGGTTCACACATCTACTAAATAATATAGTCGCAATATGAACCCACTGAGCCAAACCGGTTTTGGCTCATTCTAGTGCATTTAGGTTCTAAGGCTGATTTTTCTTCCTCCTCCATCTTAGACTCTAGAGTGGTGATGAAAGGGGCAGATCTGAATCTCTGTTATTGCTGCCCCTACTTTCTCACTCTGCAGCTGCTGGGATGGAAAGAAAAGGTGGAAGAGGGCAGAAAAACCCTGACTGGGATAATTGGAATCTAATGTCAACATCTTTTAATGACAGAGGCATGATTACTGGCTCTTTCTCTTGGGGATTGTCCTAAAGAAATAACCCAAAATGCAAGGTTGAATGGTGGTGGCACCTTTATCCAAGGATGTGTTTTTCATTGTGTATATGCAAAACCAAGTAACTCCTGGTTTCATTAGCTGGTAGATAACACTGGCATTCTCTTTCCTTTAATGCTAAATTATGATGAACTCGTTGTCGATGCAAGATGCAGAGTGTTATGTCTCTTCTCCAATGTAGTTCAGAGCAATCCAGGGGACAGAAACAATTTATACTGTTTCTCTCTTGCCTTCTCAGCTGCCTTTGACTGCTTCTACTTCACCCACAGGTTCTTATTCCCATTGCTCCAAGTCTTCTCTTATACTTCTCCGTAGTGTCTATTCTTCAAAGATTCCATCATTTTCTCCCAAACCTGCCAACAGTCCCACTTTATTTTAAGTCACCCATAGCATATTTGAGGCCAGGCTGCAACTTCTATTTGGGACTTTATTAGAGATTGGAGAAAATGTCAATCCCTGAAATTTAGTAATAAACAGATGTTGCAGGTAGTGAAATTAAGTATATTTTGTGGAACTTTTCTTTCCAGTTATTATGCAGCAGTATGTCTCTACTGATTATTTCTTTGTAAAAAAAAAAAAAAAAAAAAAAAAAAAAAAAAAAAAAAAAAAAATTTTTACTATAGGATGTGTTTGAAACATACAATTCTTTTCTAAATATGAATTGGCTTATGAAATCCCTCTGAATTGTGGTTGACACTATGTTCTCCTTATTTAGATTCTCTTAAGGAATTGTAGGTTGAGACTCTACAGGAAGCACCATTAGATGAAGACTAGACTGTACAAAGAACAGAACTCATTTTGGCTGAATTGAATCAAGACCTAGCCATGAGGAATTTCATGTGGTGTTGCCCCATGATAAGTCTAAGCCTTAAGCACATGTTCTACAAATGCACATTTTGTCCTGATGGGACTGTCCTGCTGTAGTCCACAAAGCAAGCCAATCATAGATTCAGGGGAATCTATGTTGTACCTCCAAGGTATCCTCAGAATTGCTCATCTAGGAAACACACTCTAAAATAAGGTTCCTAGAGTTTAAATGAATCTTCTATAAATACATTTGATGATGTCATACTTTTGGCTTTTTAATGCATAAGATAAAACATTCCCGAACCACCCCCCCTACACACACACACACACACACACACACACACACACACACACACACGCTTCAATGATGAGCCAGTCATCTGGTCAGAATTAACTGGTCTTTAATAGACTGTGACTTTTAGAGAAAGCTTCTTAATCAGGTTTGCTAAACTCATTTTGGGGGGAAAGGCAGAACTAAGAGTTTCTTAAGAGGACATTTCTAAAACAATTTAGCTATTATATTATAATGTCCTCTAGGAAAGCTGACCTGTTTCCTCAGTGAAACTATCTCCTTTTCATGTCTTTATGTCAACATCAAGAGATAAGGATAGATCAGGAAAGACAATATAGAATTAGGAAGCATTCTTGGGTCTCTCAGAGGAGCTCAGGTCAGAGCTGCCCAGCACTTACTTTGCCCAGGAGGCCTAACCATCGAGTTGAGTTATGTGTATATACTGCCCTGTGATGCTACAAATCTACGGTCCTTGCTAGGAACAGGGAGATCTGGATGAAGAGTCTAAATACAACCACAACATTTCTCTCTGTACTGAGTGGATAATGAACTTAATTTATTAACAGGGTTTAGAAGGCACTATCACATGCACAACCAACCCCCACATAGAGAAGTTTAGGTAATCCTCTGAGCATCTACCAGAAAAATTGAATTCTAAGAAAAGATAAGCTTTCCCCCTTCTATAAGAAGCTTTTTCAGGTATAAAATGCACTAGAATGAGCCAAAACCAGTTTGGCTCAGTGGATAGAGCGTCGGTCTGCAGACTGAAAGGTCCCAGGTTCAATTCCGGTCAAGGGCATGTATTAATACATTGATTGCGGGCACATCCCCAGTGAGGGGTGTGCAGGAGGCAGCTGGTCGATGTTTCTCTGTCATCGATGTTTCTAGCTCTCTATCCCTCTCCCTTCCTCTCTGTAAAAAATCAATAAAATATATTTTTAAAAAATTTTTTAAATGCACTAGAATGAGCACAAGTCTCTTCATTACTTCAACAGGCTGTGTAGACTACTCCATCTGTCAGAATGGAACACAGATCCGTCTTCAGTTCCTGAGAGATATATAGTTTTTTGTGCTAAGGTCACCCCCAAAACTGGTGTTTACAGCCAAGGATTTCATTCCACTGATAAGGTTAAGGTCTCATTTCTTTTTTTTTTTCAGATTCCTATTGATGGGAGCTAGGTGTGAGTGTAAAAACCTAAAGTACTGCATTTTAAAATTTCAGTACCAAAGAGTCACCAGGAAGAGAAAACATTAGCATAATGATAAATTAAATGGACTGTGAGTTCGAACTATAATATTAGAATATTGCATAGAAAAGATCACATACAGTGCTTAATTAATCTATACTAATTGACTAAATGAATGAATGATAGGATAGATGAACAAAGAAAGGAATGTCAACCAGCCCCCAAACACTTGCAAGTGGCCTAGAATCTTGGAAATCTACACAATTAGTCTGTCCATTTAGAATCCTCCCCTAATTTCCTTTCTAGTTAAGAATTTAGTCCCAACAAGTCTTCGTCTTAGCGACAGTCCTGTGGATGGCATCTTTGACCTCCTTGTTCCTCAAGCTGTAGATAAGTGGGTTTAACATGGGGATCACTGCTGTGTAAAATACGGACACCACTTTATTGATATCCAGGGAGAAACTTGCACTGGGTCGTACATAGATAAAGAAAAGAGTACCATACAGGATGGAGACTGCTGTCAGGTGAGAAGAGCAGGTGGAAAAGGCTTTGCGCCTCCCATCGGCAGAGTGGATCCTCAGGATGGCAGTGAGGATGTAAATGTAGGAGACCACAATAGTCAGACCACTGAAGACTCCCACAGCTCCAGCCACGACAAAAACTACCAGCTTAGTGAGCTCAGGATCCGCACATGCAAGGGAAAGCAGGGGGGACACGTCACAGAAAAAATGATTGATGACATTGGGGCCACAAAAAGGGAGACGAAATGTGTTTGTTGTATGAGTCATGGTGTTCATAAACCCGATGACATAGGGACAAACCACCAGCTGGATACAGAGTCGCTGGGACATGGCAACTGAGTACAATAGTGGGTTGCAGATAGCTACATAGCGGTCATAGGCCATGGACGCCAAGAGAAAACACTCTGCTGCCACGAAGAACCCAAAGAACCACTGCTGCAAGGCACATCCCAAGAAAGAGATGACTTTCCTCTTCACAAAGAAGTCAGTGAGCATCTTAGGGCTCACGACTGAGGAGAAGCAGATGTCCACAAAGGACAAGTGGCTGAGGAAAAAGTACATAGGTGTGTGAAGGCGGTTATCAATCCATATCAGAATAATCATACCCAAGTTTCCTGTGAGGTTGATGATGTAGAAACTCAGAAAGAGCAGGAAGAGAAAGACCTGCAATTGGGGTTTGTAATTCAAACCTGTGAAAATGAATTCGGCGATCCTCGTGTAGTTTTCATTGGCCATTGAATGGCTGTGGTTTCCACTAGAAGAAGAGAGAAGTCACAGCAGATTTGGTAAACATATCTTCAAAAATAAGACCCAGAAACTGAAAGATTGTTAGGAGTGACGTGAGTTAGTTACATGCTGCTGTTGGGAATGCAAAATGAAATATAGATCAGCCCTGCAGCTATAATATTTAAGATTCTGTAGAAGCCATCAATACAAAGGAGAAAAAAATAAAAGCCTTTAAATAAGAGCAGCTTGCTCAAGGTCCTCTCAGTTGACTGCGCATAGGTGGTTTCAGAATAGGTATCTATTAACTCCCACTTTAGTGAACATCCAATGAGTTTACCATATGGCCACACACCTGGTGAAATGACACAGGAGAGTGGAAGAGAGACAAACTGGAGAAGGAATGAGCAGCCACTCATATTTAGGCCATTTTCTTTGCATTTTGTAATTATAACCTAAGATTAAATACATTTTATCCAACTGCTCTGGCATCCAATTCCTCTCATCTCAGGAGAGTTGTTTTTGTTTTTGTTTTTCTTCTGTGAAGCAAGAATAATAATAGTAAACCAATCTTGTAAATGGTTTTGAGGATTAAATGAGACAACACATCCAAAGCATTTAACAGTTTTATTGAGCATAAAGAAGTACACAATAATTATTAGTATTTTTATCTTACATATTCTTCTTAATAAATCTGCAAGCTAAATGTCATTATCTCATATAAGAGGAAAGTGGAAGCTCAATCCACATGTATAATGCTAGTGACTGGCAGAGGTGGGCTTTGAAACACCTGTCAAAATGGTCTGTGCTCTTCCCTTTCTCGCACTAATTTTTTTTATGTCTTCACAATTCCTTTCATTTAAAAAAGATCCAAAAATCATTCCAATAAGAATACAGGGTAATGCATTCTGGTTTCCTATTTCTGTGTTGAGTTTATAGCCATTGGCCATTACTGGGAAGCCCATAAGATCATAGAGAGTGTTGAGTTTAGGTATCACCTTTATGGGAACCGTACAGGGAAGAAATTTGAAACAGAGCCTACATTCTCTCACTTCTGCATCTCCTAAGATTCTTATGTCACCTACTATAAGGGTGACTTTGATTAAGTAAGCTAATCTCTATGAACCTTGAATGCTTCATTCATTTAATGTAATTAAAACTATTATTGTTTTTGATCACTGAGAATTCTCACCCACATAAAATAAGAGAATAAATGCACAGGTGCTCAAAAAGCTATTTATACTTTACTTTTTTAAAAAAAAAATTATGAGCCCAGGAATATTAGAATCCAACATTAGACTTATGCTAGACACTTTTCCTTCAGTTTTCCAATTTGAAATTTATTATCTGACTAGGAAGACCTCCTCTGATGCCAAAAATACAATTTACATTATATCCTTGGCTTTGGGAGAATTAAAGAGAAAGATGAAATGGCCAGTCAAACTGTTTACTCGTTAAGCTTTTTCAAGAGTTTATTAACTCCGCCAGGATCAGTCATATTCCATATCTCAGTCTTCCACTTGACAGTTGCCTAAAGCTCCTCAACTCTTTTCTATCAATCTTGGTTTTTACACCTGCCCAAGCCTTCTACCCCTCTATGCAAATTTTAATTTCTCTTTTTTTTTATTTGGTGCTTAGAATAGAATACAGTTCTCTATACAGGTCAACCCACAGAGTTGGAGATACAATTGGCTCTAATGTTCAGAGCCCTTGGATAATACCAACACATCCTATGTTAGTTTTCCTTTAGCAAAGAAATTATCCAGTTGTTTTAGACAGTAATGGAGTAAATTCAGGACTATCTTTTTACCTTACCCTGTCACTAAAATATCTGTCTACGTTCATACTTAGTTTAATCTAGTTTCAGAACTTAAATTTATCTCTACATAAATGCTCTCGTCTTAGGTTTTACTCAACATCCAACAAAGATGAGGATCATGCTGATCCTGGCCATGAACCAAAAATATACTTTACTTTTAAGTTTACTTAAAATAATTTATTCTCTTCTGAACTTGTTAAAAATCAAGTATTGGGTCGGCAGCTAAGTAATTGCGGGTTTCACACACATATGGCTTCAGTTGAATTTTTAGGTTTGCAGACGTAGTACAAATGTAAAACACATTTTGTTATTTGGTAGTTGGCTATTCAGCTGTTAATCAGTGAAGAAAGTTTTTTGATCTGTTTTGTAGTTTTCGTTTGGCGTTCGTTGAAAAATGGAAAATCAAAAGGAACATTTTCGTCATATTTTGCTTTTTTATTTCCACAAGGGAAAAACGCATTGCAAGCTCATAAAAAGTTATGTGCTGTTTATGGTGACGAAGCCTTAAAAGAACGGCAGTGTCAAAATTGGTTTGCCAAATTTCGTTCTGGTGATTTTTCACTCAAAGATGAAAAACGCTCTGGTCGTCCAGTTGAAGTTGATGACGCCCTAATCAAAGCAATAATCAATTCGGACTGTCACAGTACAACACGTGAGATTGCAGAGAAGCTTCATGTATCACATACATGCATTGAAAATCACTTAAAACAACTTGGCTATGTTCAAAAACTCGATACATGGGTTCCTCACGAACTGAAAGAATCACAGTTAACGCAACGCATTAGCAGCTGCGATTTGCTAAAGAAACGTAATGAAAATGATCCATTTTTAAAACGACTGATAACTGGCGAAGAAAAATGGGTTGTTTACAACAATATCAAGCGGAAAAGATCGTGGAGCAGGCCAGGTGAACCAACTCAAACAACATCAAAAGCTGATATTCATCAAAAGAAGGTTTTGTTATCAGTTTGGTGGGATTACAAAGGAATTGTCTACTTTGAACTCTTACCACCCAACCGAACGATCAATTCTGATGTCTACATTGAACAACTAACGAAATTAAACAATGCAGTTGAAGAAAAGCGGCCCGAATTGACAAATCGAAAAGGTGTTGTATTCCATCATGACAATGCAAGGCCACACACATCTTTGGTCACTCGGCAAAAATTAATGGAGCTTGGTTGGGATGTTTTGCCACATCTACCATATAGTCCTGACCTTGCACCATCTGATTACTTTTTGTTTCGATCTTTACAAAACTCCTTGAATGGTAAAAATTTCAATAATGATGATGATGTCAAATCGTACCTGATTCAGTTTTTTGCTAATAAAAACCAGAAGTTTTTTGAACGTGGGATTATGATGCTGCCTGAAAGATGGTAAAAGGTCATTGATCAAAATGGGCAATACATTACAGAATAAAGTTATTTAGTTCCATGAAAAAAATTGTCTTTGATTTTCTTTAAAAAATCCGCAAGTACTTAGTTGCCGACCCAATAGAATGAAGAACAGCAGATGATTTAGAAGATCTCAACTTACATTCTAATAGGCTCCCTCCCTCTTCTTTCAAGATGACAAGCAGAATTAAAGTAAAAATGAGCCAACTTTCTCGGGTTCCATCCCTTCCCTTAACATGGGAATAGGGCAGAATTATCAATGGTCGTTTGATTTTATTCTTTCTCTTCTTCCAAAAAGAAAATATGGATGGCTTCAGTTTAAAATATAATCAGTCTTCATTGGTTAGATAAAAGTTCTTTGAGAAGTTGCATCATTTCTTTCTGTGTTATTGTTCATGAAAATGCTCTGTCCCCAAAGCATGCCATATCTTGGGAATGAGGCCACTAAGGGAAAGTGCAATTAAAGTTTTGCTTCATATCCTAAGTGAGTCCAATGAGATCTGTTTTCTGATCATTTAAAGTTTGTTTCTAACTGGATGTAGACTTCCTACTACCTCAAGTTATGGGTGAGCTAAGCAAGGAAACTCTATGGAACCTGTTGCAAACTAAAGTACAGAGAGGATAGTACCCCTCTCTCTTCTGCATTAATGTCTTGAAAACAAGTGCTAAGAATAAAGAAAATGGACTTTCCTCAGATGTACCACCTACTGCATGTTGCCAAAGAAATAATTTTTCAGGATTTTGTCCACAATATGTAAAGAGTTTAACTATAATAAGCTAGAACTAAAAAAGAAAAACTTGTGATAATGTATTAATTTGTCCTTAGAATTTAGCAATTACATCTGAAATGTTAGCCTATGGCAAAAGAAAATACATTGTTTATTTCCAAGAAATATGCTTCACCTCCAAATCAAACCAGAGTCAATATGAAAATTTTAATTTTGGTTCTAGCTTGGGTAAAAAAGAAAAAAAGAAAAACACACACAAGTCTTTCAGCATGAAATACAATTCCTTACTCTAGAGTAGGGGTGTCGAACTCAATCAGAGAAGGGGCCAAAATCTAAAATCCAGCCTAAATCTCGGGCCGAATGGTTTACTGAACAGTCATAAACTGTCATTGTGATGGAAACGCAGCGGAGTGCAGTGATGACAGCTCGGTGCGGGCCACATTGCAAGGCCTGGCGGGACGGATTTGGCCCGCGGGCCTTGTGTTTGACACATGTGCTCTAGAGGTTTTGTTGGTTTGGTTTGTTTACTTTTTAATTTTTTAACAAGCTGCTGTAATATTTTTTATTAAATTAATTGCAGTGGCATTGGTTAATAAGATTATATAGATTTTAAGTGTAGAATTCTATGATATGTACATCCTCTGTATATTGGTGTGCCCACCACCCAAAGTCAAATTGCCTTTGGTCACCATACATTTGACCCCCTTTACCTTTTATTACTATAACCACTGATAACCACCAGACTATTGTCTACATCTGTATTTTTTGTTTTTCTTATTTGTTCATTTATTGCTTTCAGTTTTATATCCCACATATGAATGAAATCATATGGTTCTTAATTTTTTTTCTGTCTGACTTATTTTGCTTAGCATGAGAGTCTCAAGACCTATCCGTGTTGTCACAAATGACAATATTTCATCTTTTCTTATGGCTGAGTAGTATTCCATTGTATATATGAACCATATCTTCTCTATCCAATCATCTATCAAAGGACACTTTGGTTGTTTCCATGTTTTAGCCACAAAAAATAAGCCCACATGTATGTATATGGGCTTATTTAACAAATAATTTTTAACAAAGGAGACAAAAACAATGGAGAAAAGAAAGCCTTTCGAATAAATGGTGCTGAGAAAATTGGAAAGCCACATGCAAAAGAGTGAGGCTAGACTACTATTAGTTTCCAAATACAATAGTTAACTCAAAATAGATCAAAGAATTAAATATAATCCTGAAACAATAAATTACATAGAAGAAAACATAGGTACTAAATTTATGGACCTTGGTCTTAGAGAGGATTTTATGAATTTGACCCCAAAGGTAAGGAAAATAAAGGCAAAAATAAATGAATGGTGCTATATCAAATTAAAAAGTTTCTGCACAGCTGAAACCGGTTTGGCTCAGTGGATAGAGCGTCAGCCTGCGGACTGAAAGGTCCCGGGTTCGATTCTGGTTAAGGGCATGTATCCAGTAGGGGGGTGTACAAGAGGCAGCTGATCGATGATTCTCTCTCATCGATGTTTCTAACTCTCCTTCCCTCTCTCTTCCTCTCTGTAAAAAAATCAATAAAATATATATTTTTTTAAAAAAAGTTTCTGCACCACAAAAGAAGCCATCAACAATACAAAGAGGCAATAAACTGAATTGAGAAGATTATTTGCAAACAATAGCTCTGACAGATGTATATATAAAGCACTCATACAACTTAACACCAAAGAAACAAACAGTCCAATGAAAAATGGGCAGGGCGTCAGGGACTGTGTTTCCCAGTAGTTAACCCTACCAGACCTGAGACCCTGAACCTAAAAGCATCAGCCCATTAAATTTCCCATCAATGCCAAAACCGGTTTGGCTCAGTGGATAGAGTGTTGGCCTGCAGATTAAAAGGTCCCAGGTTTGATCCTGGTCAAGGGCATGTATCTTGGTTGTGGACACATCCCCAGTAGGGGGTGTGCAGGAGGCAGCTGATCAATGATTCTAGCTCCTTCCTCTCTGTAAAAAATCAATAAAATATATTTTTTTAAATAAATAACTAAATGAATTCCCCATCAATGACATATACCTGAATTGCAGGTTCCATCCCTGGCTCTAGTCAGGGTGTGTGCAAGAGGCAACCAATCAGTGAGTCTCTCTCACAATCACCTTTCTCTCACTGTCACTCTCCACCTCCTTCCCTCCCTTTCACTCTCACTAAAAATCAGTGGAAAAAAATATCCTTGGATGAAGATTAACAAAAAACAAAAAACAAAAGAAAAAAAGGAGGGGGCAGATGTGAATAGACATTTCTTTGAAGAAGACATTCAAATGGCCAACAGATATATAAGATGCTCAACTTCACTAGCTATTGAAGAATGCTCATCAAAACTTTGATGAGACACCACCTGTCAGAATGGCTATTATCAACTAGACAAGTAATAACAAGTATAAGAAAGGTTGTGGAGAAACCTCTCATTCACTCCTGGCCTGAATGTAAATTGGTACAACCAGTATAGAGGCTTATTTAAAAAATCCTATTTGGGGTTTCTACCTGACAGTTTGGAAATATTTATTCACAAAGATATGTGCTGTAATAATTTAAAGCAAATTTTTATATAAAAGCTTGAGTTTCTATAACTTTCTCTTGATTCAATATGAAAGAACTTTTTACTGAGGTGTAATGGACATATAACATTATATTAGTTTCAGGTGTACAACAAAATAATTCCATATTTGTATATATTGCAAAATGGTTACCACAATAAGTCTAATTAACATCTATCCTTATGCATAATTACAAAATATTTTTCTTATGATAAGGACTTTTAAGATTTACTCAGCTACTTTAAGATATGCAATACAATATTATTAACTGTAGTCATTTATTTCACCCCTTAAAACTCTTTAGATGCTGTACTTTAGTTATTTATTCTTTATTATTAATATTGTTAAGAGGACTGGAAGTTGTTTGATTTTTCCCATTTTTTTTGAGTAGTGTGTTATGATTACCTTCATACTTAAAGATTATTTTATTCGGTAAAAAAGAAGGACTTTCTACCATTTGCAACAACATGAATGGAACTGGAGAGCATTATGCTAAATGAAATCAGTCAGTCAGAGAAAGATAAATATCACATGATCTCACTCATCTATGGGAAATAATGAACAACATAAACTGATGAACAAAAACATACCCAGAGACAGGAAAGCATTGATCAGACTGTCACACCTCAGAAGGAAGGTAGGGGAGGGTGGGGATAAGAGGGAGAGATCAACCAAAGGACTTGTATGCATGCATATAAAAGCCTAAGCAATGGACACAGACAACAGGGGGGTTAGGGCATAAGTGGGGGAGGGAGGGAGATAATGGGGGAGATGAGGACAAATATGTAATACCTTAATCAATAAAGAAATTAAAATGCAAAAAAGAGATTATTTTATTAACCTTACAAATGAAAATTTTCCTCTAGGGTCTGGGGACTTCTTTTTATCTATTTTTGTCTAAAACATAGTGAAAGTTTTAAATCTAAACATTTGAGGTTTTGTTACTGTTAAAAAATATTTTATAGCTTTGATAATCCCTCTGTTTTGATTGCTTTGACTTATCCCAGAAGGAAGTAAGGAAAGAAATGAAAGTGTGGTTTAGTGAATATAGCTGTTTAAAATGTGCATTCAATTTAATTATGTAATCCCTCTTGGATGCGGAGGGGTAGGCACTCAGCTCTCTCTGGATTCTGCAGTAGTCCATATTAGTTACCTTTATACATAGTGTCAGGTGCTGATACAGGGGAGAAACCCAGGCATCAGAGAAAGACAGTATCACATGATCTCACTTATATCTGGAATCTAATGAACAAAATAAACTGATGAACAAAATAGATATAAAGAAGCATGAAACAGACTGACAAATCTCAGAGGGAATGTGAGAGGGGAGAGATTAACCAAAGAATTTATATGCATATATGCATAACCCATGGACACAGACAATAGTGCCCTGAAGGCCTGGGAGGGGAGCACAGGAGTGGGGTGGAAGGGGTCAATGTGGGAAACAGGGGAACACCTATAATACTTTCAATAATAAAGATACATTTTAAATGAAAAATGTAGAAATAACAATAATTTTAATTACATAATTTTATTTATTTTTAAAGTAGCAAACAACAAAATAAATAAAATTATGTAATTAAATACAGCTAATGTTACATCTTTTTATTATCATTATGAAAGTCTTTTTATTTATTATTATGATAATAGGAGGACTTAAAAGTATTGGATGGAGTAAAGATCTCTGAATTATGTGTTTCTAGAACAGGTGTGCAATAATAAATTTTTTTACATATCATGGGAAAATCATTCCTCACCCTTTATACATTAGTTTTACAATTTGAAAGGTAAGAATTTTAGATTATATCAGAAACTTTAAATTTTTATGTGCCATGCACTTTAAAAATCCTGATGAAAGATCTAGTTCTTTCCTGTGGAACAAATATTTGTAAATGTGTGGCCCAAACACACAAAATTTGTGTATGATTTCACAGCCCTCAAAATTAATAATTAGACTTTGAAAGCTATTTTTTCAAGCCTACTGTCTTTATAATGCTTTCAGTTATTAAGGTAAATGTTCATTGTGATTGAGAAGCTGATGCTGCTATCTAGTGGCAAAGCTTAAAATCATTTTTAGGAACTATTACAGTGTTTTTTCACTAGGGTTGCTGCCTAGCCTTTATTTGAACACATTCTATATTTTCTGAAACCATATTAACAGGTGATGACTAAAGAGTAAAATGAGGAGAAAATACGTTTCATGAAGAATGTGAAGGTGTGTATGTCACAGATACTGAAAGCACATATTATAAAATGTACTTTGGCCCTCATGTTCTAAAATAATGTTAACTGACACAAGGCATGGTGAAATAAACAAAACAGACCAAAAAAAGTTTAGAGCATTAGAGATTATTTACAAACTTCAAAGTCAGTGAACTAATATGAAATGTCTTTTAAGGAAGAACTTCAAAGAGAAGATAGAGTGTAGATCTTAGAGAGTTTTATAATTGTAAAAGAATATGGCCCATATCTTCATTTCCTAGATTTGTTGGAATGTTCAAGGGGGAAAAAACCACAGAGCTATGGTTGAAAGAATATTCTGCCTGAAAAAGTTAAACTGTGAGACAAATTATGAGGTCCTGGACAACTGTTGACTCTTTGTGGCTGTCCAGGTCATCTTCCATGAAAAGGAATTTGTGCCCTATGTATGACACAAAAATTAATATTTAAAGTAATTATGTATTTTTATTAAATATTTATAACCCATTCTTCACTTAACATGCACTATGTATGTAATTCTAGTAGCAAAATACCAATTAGTTATAACTATGAGCAGAGATTATCTATCTATTCTAATAAAAGGGTAATATGCTAATTAGACTGAGATATCTTCTTGATATCCTTTCGGACAAAGCCATGATGGTGGGGCCAAGGGAAATGTGGTTAGGGGTGATCAGACCAGCAGAGGATGGAAGTTGGGGACAAGTAGGCTGGCAGGGGTGCAGTTGGAGGCAATCAGGCTGGCAGAGTGGGGCCATTGGGGGTGAGCAGGCCTGCAGAGGGGAAGCTGGGGGTGAGAAGGTCAGTAGAGGAGCAATTGAGGGTGAGGCAAGCCAGCAGGTAGAGTGGTTAGGGGCGATCAGACAGGCAGGCAGGTGAGCATTCACAAGCCAGTGGTCCCAGATTGTGAGAAGGATGTCCGACTGCCAGTTTAGGCCTGATCCCTGTGGGCAGTCGGACATCCCCAGATGAGTCCCAGATTGGAGAGGGTGCAGGCCGGGCTGAAGGACACTCCTCATGCACGAATTTTGTGCATTAGGCCACAGGTATATATAAAAGCCTAGACTAGTCAGCCAAACGACTGGTCACTATGACACACATTGACCACCAGGGGGAAGACACTCAACATAGGTGCTGCCCCCTGGTGGTTAGTGTGCTCCCACAGTGGGAGTGCTACTCAGCTGACCAAGATGAATGGGCCAGGATGAGCTGAGTGGCTCCTCAGATCCCTGCAGACCACGCCTAGGGACCCGAGGGGTACACGAACCTAGTAGGGGATATAAAAGGTCTTTGTAAAATGTCTACTCCAAACACAGAGGCAGTATTAGAGAATTCAATCATCACACACTTCCTGAATAATTCACTTTTTCATTATTATTATTATTATTATTAATATATAATTGACATGTAGCATTGTATTAATCCACAGCATACAACATAATGATTTTATATATGTATATATTGTGAAATGGTTGCCAAAACACATGTAGTTAACATCTGTTACCTCACATAGTTACAATTTTTTTCTTGTGATGAGAAATGTTAAGATCTAATCTCTTAGCAACTTATGAATATGCAATACAGTACTGTTAAATATAGTCACCAAGTTGTACATTATTACATCCCCAGAGCTTATGTATCATGTAGTGGAAGTCTTTACCTTTTGGCATAATACACTTTTTAAGTTTATGTTTAAAAGTCAAGGTCAAGTTTACAGACAATTGATGGATCTCAACAACTTGTAAAGCAAAACGGAAGTATTATTAAGTCACTGGTTATGATTATAGCATTAAGAATTTAACAAAGAACTTCTTTTCTACTCACAAAACTTGAGAATAGTTTTAAATTTTTGGAGTTCAATAATCCTCAATTTAAAGCTCTCCTATTCATTCCTGCTGAATGAGAAATCAAATTGAAAAAATATATATAACCTAAAGACATTAGATGACTAGTTAATTACACAGAATAATACAGAGTGAGTCTCAACACAAAAGTAGGACTCCCAACACCAAGACCATGTTTTTCCTTATTTCATGTAGATTAGTTGTCAATCTGTAGGACAAATGGTTTTGTAGTTTATCTGCTCATCAGAAATTTCTTCCTTTCAAACGTCCTTCTGAATGAATCCTTGACTTCCTTGTTTCTCAGGCTGTAGATGAGTGGATTTAACATGGGAATCATAGCTGTATAAAACACAGACACCACTTTATTGATGTCCAGGGAGAGGCCAGAACTCGGACATACATAGATAAAGAAGAGTGTCCCATACAGGATGGAGACAGCTGTCAGGTGAGAAGAGCAAGTGGAGAAAGCTTTGAACCTCCCATCAGCAGAGCGGATCTTCAGGATAGTGATGATGATGTATATGTAGGAGACCAAGATGATCATGCCACTGAGTACTCCTAGGGCTCCAGCCAAGATGAAAAGCAAGAATTTATTGACCTGCGTGTCTGCACATGCCAAAGAAAGAATCGGGAGGAGATCACAGAAGAAGTGATTGATGGTTTTTGGACCACAATAAGGTAGGCGAAAGGCCAATGTGGTATGGGTCATGGCACTTATAAGACCCATGGTATATGGCCCTATCACCAGCTGCACACAGACCTGCTGGGACATAATGAGTGTATACAACAAGGGTTTACAAATAGCCACGTATCGATCATATGCCATGGAAGCCAGGAGGAAACACTCAGTCACTAAAAACTGACAAAAAAACCATAACTGGGCAGCACAACCAAAGAAAGAGATTACTTTTGTCTCCGCAAAGATGTCAGTCAACATCTTGGGACTAATGATAGAAGAGGAGCACACGTCCACAAAGGATAAGTGGCTGAGAAAAAAGTACATAGGGGTGTGGAGTCGGGAGTCTATCCAAATGAGTGTGATCATCCCCAAGTTTCCCAGAAAAGTGACAAGATAAACCAAGAGAAATATCACAAAGAGTACAACCTGGTGCTGGAAATGATTGGTTAAGCCCATGAAAAAAAACTCGATCACCAAAGTCTGATTTTCATCATCCATTTCTCTGACTTAATCTGGAATAAAGAAATAGAAATTTTTTTCTTTACAATCATTTGGTAATTGAGGACTTCTCATTTTTTAATCTGAATTTAACTTCTATTTTTCTACATTTCATAAATTACATTGACAAATAATACTCATGTTCTACCCTAGTGTTTGTCATACCTTCCAACTATTTGTGTGATACTAAGTCACTGAATTTCACAGGACTCCTCAGTTTTCTTCTTGATCAAAACAGGATTTTGGAAGAGAATTATAAAATTTTAGACCTAGAAGTGATCTTTGGAGATTATCTAAGATAAACTTAGATAACCTCTAAATGTATGAGGTTATATTTCTAAAAATCCCTGACTTTGAACCAAGGTTATCTTAAAAATATTTCATAGGAAAAAAGTATTGTGTGACTTTGATTAATTAAGACTAATACTCTCACAGGTGTTAGGAATATAGCTTCCTCATCAATTTGTTTAGATTCTAGAAAAATTATCAGTTGTGTTGTCAAAAACATAATTTCTAGTGTCTAAAAATGGAACACAAAAAAAAGTTGGCTTTGGAAAATGATAAAAGTTATCAACCATATCTCCCTGTGATGCTTTTCATTATATATATAAATTGTAGAAATGGAAAACAGATTATTTGTTGCCTTGGGATTAGGAATGGTGGGAAAGAGGGTAGTGGTGTGACTATAACAGAGTAGCACAAGGGAGATCTCTGTGGAGATGAAATTATATCTTGAATGTGGTGGTGATATTACAACTCTACACACATAATAAAATTATATAGAGCTATAAACATATATCATATTGATGTCAATTTCTTATTTTCATGTTGTACAATTGTTGGGGAAAACTGAGTGAAGAGTACAAGGGACCCAGAAATTTGTATTTATTAAAAATAAAAATAAAATTGTGAGAAAAAATAGATGTGATGTGAAAAAAGAGAAACTGACAATAGTACAAAAAAGGAAAATTGAGGAATGGAGGCATACATTTTGGACCTTGAAATAACTAACTATTCCAACAGCATAATCACACAAAATATGAGCAGGGTGTTCAGCAGCAGAACTATTGACAGAAATCTAACAATATTATCTTCCAAGAAAGCTTGAAATGACTTTGGTTAACAAAAAAAAAATTAATTAAATAAAAATTTGCTGACCTGCTGTGGTCTCAGGCAATGGAGCTTAGAAAGAAACAGCTTCGATGGGGTAAAGTGTATTGTCAGAAACTATACTTTAATAGTGAAATGTTTCAAGAATTCAAAATTTTCTAAACATCAAAACTTTATATTTTATTCATGACTCATGGAAGATAGAAGCAAAACATTTTGAGTGTCACAATAAATTTAGGTTATTAAAAACATAATGAGGATGAAACTAGAGTATACTCATCCATGGTCTCAATCAACTCAAACTATTGTGTGAAACCAATCATTTCTGGCTGTCAAAATGTATACTGCTTTATTTTTCCTAATCTTACCCAATCCAAAGAGTCTAATATTTTTTTTAAAAATCATGATTATAGGTATGCATGTGACTCTGGAAATGAGCAGCAGAGAATTCAAGTCAGCTGATTGATAGGTTTATTTCCTACTTATAATAACCAATCTTGGTGAAAAAAATTAAGACCCAGATAAGTCAAATATTTTTAATAATAACATTCAATGAGCCCATAAATCTTGCAACACATTTTAGTATGTTTATGTCAAAGGCAAAATTCAACCAAAATATACATTCAAGTAAAGTCATTTAAATCAAATGACACAGACTAACTATTCTATTTATACTAACATTTCCTTCTTGGTAGGCTCAGAGATTATGTTTTCTTGGGCTTCTAAATTTATTTTTCATATTTAGCCTCCTAAAGACAATATAGGAAATCACTTCACTCACCTGTCTGAAGAAACATGCCCTGGACTTTGCCTGCTTTTGTCAAAGTGAATGACAAAATTAATATTTTATGATATTAAAATGAATTACCCTGCAAATGTAGACTTGTCATTCTTCTCAGTTTCTTCAGGTGTCTAGGAAGATAAACAATACAATAATACCATCTTGAAACCTGGGCCTTCCAACAGCACTTTAAAAAAGTGTTCATTGACTCCATTCTGAACATACAACAGGGTTTTTCTAAAGGACTGTATGTGAATTGGAGCTAAGTCCCTCAAGGAGCTGGAAGCTCAAGGGATCAATCTTAGAGAGAAAATCTTAAAGTATTTAATGAGAAAATAATTTGGGGACTTTGAGTCAAGTGTAATTGCACAAAACAAAACTGTATCCTCCTTTGAGACCACCCCCACACATACACACATACATACACATACTTTGAAATTCCAGTGTTGAGCCTTTAGTTGCTGCATAATGAGCAATGTGTAGATTTGAGAATCTAAAACAGAGCTCTGCAGCCCAGCCAGGTGTGGTTCAGCAGTTGAGCATCAACCCAGAAACCAAGATCACTGGTTCAATTACCAGTCGGGGCACATTCCCTGGTTGTGGGCTTTTTCCCTAGTGAGGGACATGGAGGAGGCAGCTAACCAATGATTCCCTCTCATCATTGATGTTTCCATCTCTCTCTCCCTCTCCCTTCCTCTCTGCAATCATTACAAATATATTTTTTAAAATAAAATAAAGTCCTGCTCCAAAGAGGAAGGATCAAAGAATTAAATATAATAATTTATATTTATTATATAAATTATTATATTTAATAATATAATTATAGGTAACTGGGTACACAAAAGTACTGAATACCCTCTGACTGGCTCATAAGCTACTGGAAAGGTTGAATCATTATAACCAGGGGGGTTGTAAATAGGGTCTGGGACAAGATGAATCTCAAATGGAAATTAAGATAAATTTAAATAAAAATAAGGTCGACTAGAAAAATAAGGGTGTCTATGAAGCAATGGAGAGCTCTAAATTCAGACAAATTCTTTGAGAGACAAAATAATCCACATTGGCTGCCTCCAAATTTCAAATAGAAAAGGGGAAAAATAACTTGGGCTCAAATTTCATAAGTATTTTAATATTATACAAAGAAGTTTTTATTTATTTCTGTAAACAAGAATGACTCAAAGTATTTTAGAAAGCAGATGACATCTATTCATATAAATGTTGCCACAGGACATTAATCTTACCACTGGAGATGCTTATTTTTCAAGGTGCTATGAGAGCACTAACTCATTTGAAATCTCATATGAGCCCAATAAGTGGATTAATAAAAAAGAACCAGATTCTCCAACCTCTGAGCACAGTCACCTTTCTAATCTTGGAAAAAGTAAAGCAGAATTCTATGATTATCTCCAGAGAGTTCCCTCCAAAACAAAGCATAAACATCTAACATTCTTTTTATAATTAGCTGCACAACATTGCATGAAAGAATGTGTGTTTCTCCTAATAATGTAGGTTCAGGTTGTTTCCTTCTATTTACTCTACAAAATATGCTGATATTAATATTTTCATGGTATAGATTGTCAAATTTAAGGCAGATAAGTCAAAGATAATGTGCATTTTAATATAAATCATCAAATTACAAATTGTGTTATAGAAATGTAGCTAGTTACACCTAGTTACACTAGATATGAATAAAATTGTAGTTTATATCCAAATGGTAACCTTACTAAGTCTTGAATGTAATCATATTCATGTTTGCCAATCTAACAGATGGGGAGAGGGAGAGAACAGCATTGCCTTATCATTTTTATTTCATTTACTCAAGCAATTGTGAAGTTGAGTTATATAACATTTTAATATATAATATAATTACATATTATATATTAATATATAATACATTTAATATATAATATAACTATATATTATATATTAAACTTAAAACCATTTGTATTTCCAATTGTATCAAATAACCATTCATTTCTTGGTTTATTTCTCAACTGTATTTCATTTTACTATTGTGTTTCATATATATACTGGAGTCCCAGTGCACAAAATTTGTGCACTTATGGCGAAGGGCCTCAGCCCAGCTTGTGCCCTCTCACAGTCTGGGAGCCTTCAGGGGAAGTCTGACTGCTGTAATGGTGGGAGAGGCTCCCACCACGGCTGCTGTGTTTGCCTGCCATGAGCCCAGCTTCTGGTTGAGCGGCACTCCATCTGTGGGAACACACTGACCACCAGGTGGCAGCTCCTGCATTGAGTGTATGCCTCCTGGTAGTCAGTGCATATCATAGCCACTGGTTGTTCCTCCATTAGGTCAATGTACATATTAGTCTTTTATTATATAGGATTCCAAACTTTCCTATTGAGACATTAACTCATTGTGAGTCACTTGTGTTACAACTGCTCTCTAACTTTCTATTGTTCAACATTTAGTAAGGTCTATGAAACATTTCTTAATGAACTTTGTTGATCTTTCCCTTATAACATTTACTTTTCTGGTCTGGAATAAAATATCTTCCCACATGTAAGAATATATAAAAGTTCTGGATTTTCTTCTGGCATAAATTACATTTTCTTTTTTATTCTGCATCATTTCACAAAGGAGAAGACTGATGTGAAAGCAATATAAATAGTACTTTAGTATACAAGTAACCTGGTAATGGGCAAAAATTTTCTAATCCTCTAAATTACCATCCATTACTGAATCGCATTATTCTATTTTTCTTTCAAACTTGCTCCAGAATACACTTTTCACCTCCTTGGTCCTCACACTATCGATGAGGGGGTTCAGCATGGGGATGACCACAGTATAAAATAGAGAAATCACTTTATTGATATCTAGGGAGGAGCCTGACTCAGGAAGAACATAGACAGAGAAAAGAGTCCCACACAAGATGCAGATGGCTATCAGGTGAGAAGAACAAGTGGAGAAAGCTTTCTGTCTCCCATTAGCAGTCCGGATTTTCAGGATGGCCGTCAGGATGAACACATAAGAGATGGTGATGATCATGCCACTGAACAACACAATAGTTCCAGCCATGATGAAAAGAACCAACCTATTGTTCTGGGTGTCGGCACATGCCAGGGAGAGAACAGGGAGAATGTCACAGAAGAAGTGGTTGACCACATTTGGACCACAGAAAGGTAAGCAAAAAGTGAAGGTCTCTTGAATAATGGCATTTAAAATCCCCATGGCATAAGGAGCTGCCACCAACTGCACACAGACCTGCTGGGACATGATGACTGGGTACAACAGAGGGTTGCAGATGGCTACAATATATACCGATCACAGACCATGGTAGCCAGGAGGAAACACTCAGTAATGGCAAATTGACCAATAAACCACATCTGTACAGCACAGCCCATGAAGGAGATGACTTTTATCGCCGGAAAGATGTCAGACAACATCTTTGGAGCATCAGAAGAAGAGCAGCTGGCATCCACAAGGGACAAGTGGCTGAGGAAAAAGTACATGGGTGTGTCGAGTCGGGAATCTGTCCAGATAAGGGCAACCATCCCCAAGTTCGCTCCCGATGTCACAAGATACACAAGCAGGAAGATCAAGAAGAGAATCATCTTCTGTGGAAAATTATCTGTTAAGCCCACAAAATGAAGTTCAGTCACTGCTGTTTGATTCTTATCATCCATTGTTGGGTAGTAATCGGGAATGAGAGGGGGGAAAAAACACCCTTTTTTATAGATCAATAATTAACAAAGGCTTTGAATTCATTAGCTGCCATTAATATCTATGTTCTTTAGATAGTATATTTAATTTTACAGCTCAATTATACTTTTTTTTTATACCAAATAGTTCAAATATGTAGAGTTATGGAGATGTGTATATAATACCCTTGCATTTGCTACTCACTTTCATCAAGTCATACTATGATATAAATAACCTGCAAAGTACAACAAGCATTCATGGAATTAGTCAAATGCCTAGGTTCCATGTATGGCTATTTTGTTAGTTATTTGTGCAACCTGGACACTCTATACTTAATGTCTATGGATTTTACTTATTTATTTAATTTATATGGATGATCTGCTATTGCCTTCCATCTCTTTAATGTCATGGTTTTAAACATTGGCATTAGTTTCCATTTCCTCTCAGTTGAGTGGAAGGGTACTGATCAGTTCTGAATTCACATGTCAGAAAAACTCTAAAAATGAATAAAATGCACAAAGCTTGCATGCATTCAACTTGACCTAGTAACTCTCCTAACTGAAATGGAAAAGTCCTACTTCACTCCTATTATCAATTACTTTTTGCTAATAAAAACTATTTGTCATTGTATGCAACACACATAGAGGGAAAGAGACCTTAATAGAGAAGAAAAGAATGTGTTAAAAATCTGACATTTCTTGCAGACTCGGAAGCAGCTACAAAGTATCAAAAGTCATGCTGGTGTTCCTGGTTTTGTTCTTTCTATTTTAATTCTGAGTGTCTCAATCCATATTCCTATACACATGAAGCCTGAAAGTCACCACGGGCATTGAAATCCCAGCACCTGCACCTCCTACTGCAGAGTTTGTGGACATCTATGGGAGGAGAGCACGTAAGACAGGAAAGATAAAAACTAATATGGTACCCTGGATTTTGGGTCTCTAGGGAGGTGCAAAGTCAGCCACTGCCTAAGGCTATCCAGCAGGAGCTACAGAAAAATCTGCAAATTCCTCTTAATTGCTCGGGTTTGGAAGTGCCCAGATGAGGCCCAGCTGTGAAGCAAGGCAGGCTGGTGCTAGTGCCTGGCCCTGGGCCTTTTATTGATAGGTTTGGGGCTCCCTGGCCCAGCTGCAGCTTGTTTGACAGAGTTTTAGCCTGAGACAGGACAGACCATTCATATGGAAAAGCCACTTGTGGGGTTGTAAATTGGGTTTGGTGGGATCTCAGGGAATCACCATGATGGAGCAAATAGAAATGGCTGCCAGTCAGCCCTGCATCAGGTAGGTCCCAGCATAGGAACAATGACCACTGTGAGCACCTCTATCTGGAAGAAAACGGCCATGAGTTCCTGCCCTGATACCAGACAGTCCAGTTTCTCTCCATATGTGTCTGGGTTCCCCAGAGCCTCTCCCAGCACTAGAGCTCAGAGGAAGTGGGAGCTTGTAAATTCAGTTTGTGGTGCCTGACTTTTAAGAGGAACAGCTGGGTCTCCAGCAGTCTGTGTCACTCAGCCCCAATCAGCACTGGTTTTTACAATCCATAGTTCTTACTGCCCATAGGGACTTCTTTCCCCAGCTCTGGAACCCTGGCCTGGGGTTCTGGTGTGGGCCTCAAACTCCTTGCTTCTCTAAGTGTCCTCTGCAGAGGCAATCTCCCTCCAGATAAAAAAAAAACAAAAAAACAAAAAACACAGCACACCTGGGTGCTGGACCAGCCCATTCTGCACCTCTGCACCTTCTACCAGTCTCAGTGTGCTCTTTTCTTTACTTCTCTTGTTATAGTACTTCCACTCAGCCAGCATTTCATTGGTTCTGGATGATGGTTGTTCTGTATTTTAGTTGTAATTTTGATGTGGT
Source organism: Pipistrellus kuhlii (assembly GCF_014108245.1). Lineage (NCBI taxonomy): Eukaryota > Metazoa > Chordata > Mammalia > Chiroptera > Vespertilionidae > Pipistrellus > Pipistrellus kuhlii. Next base: position 11,071,346 of record NW_023425595.1, read on the forward strand.
TGTGGGAGGCAGAAAGTACAGGCATTTATCTATGCCTCCATCTTGGTTCTCTTTGATTTCTAGTTCCCAGGCCATGAATTTTTATCAATTATAATTAAAATCCTTAAGATCAAAATTATAAATAGAAATGAAAAATGCCTTCAATTGGCTTATTAGTAGACTGGACATGACTGAGGAATACAATCAGTGTGCTTAAGGATATATCAATAGAAACTTCAATAAATGAAAAATATAGAGAACAAAGAGTGGAAACAAAAAGATCAGAATATCCTGTATAATAAAAGCCCAGTGAACAGTGGAATGACCAGAACGACCGGTCGACCAGATGCTGTGATGTGCACTGACCACCAGGGGACAGACACTCAACACAGGAGCTGACCCCTGGTGGTCAGTGTGCTCCTACAGTCAGAGTGCTGCCTGACTGACCAGGATGAGTGGCGCTCCCACACCCAGCCAATCCCTTCAGGCCACGCCCCCCACCAATGCATGAATCCCATGCACCAGGCCTCTAGTCTAAGCATAAAAGACAAAAGTAGACCCTGGTACTTGAGTTGTGTCTTAAAAAAAAAAATTCTGAGCCAAGACTCAAACTTGTAAGAAAAAGTTTATTCAGCAACAAAGCAAAACTATACTTGAAAGAAAGTTTCGAGTGGTGGCTCAAAATATTTCCCCATTGTGTGGGCCAGGGCTCCTTTGAAACCCTTGGATGAGGTTCACTGCTTTCTTCTTAGAGTTGACCTATTGAGGCCTGTCTGGTCTTCTCCTGACCTTGAATGAAATTCAGATAAGGCTTTTATCCAGACCTCTTGTTCTTCTCTAATGGAGGATGGAATACAGGTTTTACTACATAGCTAGCTACATGCCACCAGATAAAGGTCAGATGGAGGATCAAACCCTAGTGACTTGAAATGAAACGGTACCTTAGGAGTGAAGTCCTTATTAGCAATACTTATTTCTAGTACATGCTCTCGCATTTCTTCCCATTGCTGGGTACCCACTGCAGGACTTTGCCCTGGTGACATTCCATATTTGGCCTATTGTCCGCTCTGCTCATGCCTATCTGACTACCTACTACATAAGTACTGTGGGACAGCTGCCAATGGTGTAACAAGTGCAAAATGGAACTGTAAGAAGAAAGGGGAAAGAAAGGAAGCAAAGGAATATTTGAAACAATAATTACTGAGGAATGTTCTAACTCGCTAATTACCACCCATTACTAAATCCTATTACTGCATTTTTCTTTCAAACTTGCTCCAGAATGCACTTTTTACCTCCTTGTTCCTCACACTGTAGATTAGGGGGTTCAGCATGGGGATGACCACAGTATAAAATAGAGAAATCACTTTATTGATATCTAGGGAGGAACCTGACTCAGGAAGAACATAGACATAGAAAAGAGTCCCATACATGATGCAGATGGTTGTCAGATGAGAAGAACAAGTGGAGAAAGCTTTCTGTCTCCCATTAGCAGTCCGGATTTTCAGGATGGCCGTCAGGATGAACACATAAGAGATGGTGATGATCATGCCACTGAACAACACAATAGCTCCAGCCATGATGAAAAGAACCAATCTATTGCTCTGGGTGTCGGTACATGCCAGGGAGAGAACAGGGAGAATGTCACAGAAGAAGTGGTTGACCACATTTGGACCACAGAAAGGTAAGCAAAAAGTGAAGGTCTCTTGAATAATGGCATTTAAAATCCCCATGGCATAAGGAGCTGCCACCAACTGCACACAGACCTGCTGGGACATGATGACTGGGTACAACAGAGGGTTGCAGATGGCTATATAGCGATCACAGGCCATGGCGGCCAGGAGGAAACACTCAGTAACTTCAAATTGACCAATAAACCACATCTGTACAGCACAGCCCATAAAGGAGATGACTTTTCTCTCCAGAAAGATGTCAGACAACATCTTTGGAGCATCAGAAGAAGAGCAGCTGGCATCCACAAGGGACAAGTGGCTGAGGAAAAAGTACATGGGTGTGTGGAGTCGGGAATCTGTCCAGATAAGGGCAACCATCCCCAAGTTTCCCCCCAATGTCACAAGATACACAAAGAGAAATATTAAGAAGAGTATCATCTTGTCTGGAAAATGGTCTGTCAAGCCCACAAAATAAAATTCAATCACTGCTGTTTGATTCTTTTCCATTGTTGGGTGGCAATCTGTAATGAGAACAAAACAAAATCTTTTTTAAAAATCAATAATTTAAAAAGCCATATAGCTTTTGAATCCATTAGCTGTCAATATCTATGTTCTTCAGATAGTGTAAATATGTAATTTTACAGTTCAATTATACTTTTCTTCTTATATCAAACAGTTCGAACATGTTAAATGTTATGGCGGTGTATATATATATCACTTTTTCATTTGCTACTCACTTTTATCAAATCATAATATGCTATAAATAATGTTTTCTAAACCTAGGAGAAGTACAACAAGCATTCATATGACTATTGTGCTAGTTATCTGTGCAGTCTAGGCAATTTATATTAATGTGTATGAATTTTACCTATTTAACGTAAATGGATGAACTAGTGTTGCCTTCTAACTCTTTAATGTCATGATTTTAAACATGGACATTAGTTTTCATTTCCATTCAGTAGAGTGAAAGAATGTTGATGAGCTCAGAATCCACATTTCAGAAAAACTGTGAAAATAAATAAAACCCATAAATTCTTCATGCATTCAGCTTGATCTGGTAACTCACATAACTGAAGTAGGGAAATCCTTCTACTTCAATCCTATTATCAGTTACTTCTCCATCCTAACAACATGCTAATAAAATTCTTGATCTGTTATTTGATCTGGAATGAATTTTCTATTCCTGGCTTTTGCAATAAGATTTGGTTGTTCTTAGAGGACATAGCTGGGTGGATGGATATAGTCTTTTTTCTCTTCATATCCCAGGGCTGTATCACATACACAGAGGGATACAGACATTAATAGAGAAGAAAAATCTGAAGTAAAAATATGGAGTTTCTTGCAGATCCAGAAGTGGCAATGATCATGCTGGCCTTCCTGATGTCATTCTTTCTGGTTTAAACCTGAGCATATCAGTCCACATTCCTATATACATGAAGCCTGAGGGTCACTATGGGCATTGAAATCCATGTAGAATTTATGGTCATCTATGAGAGGAGAGAGTACATGAAGACAGGAGAGAGAGAAAATCACAGCTTGGTCTCCATGTGGAAGCTCATCGTTCCCAACTCTCCTGTAACAAAGGACAGGAGAGGGTGGCCCTTTCAGCATTTCCAAGTCCTTCTGCCTGTGAGTGTGATGGAAGCAGATGAACGAGTTGTGCTAATGCCTTTAAAGACACATTCTCATGATGCAGAAATAACTTTTCAATATCTCATCAACTGAAAAAACAACCCGAAACAGGAGCAAGACCAGGAACAGGATGACATGGCTGCTTCTTAATGATTTTTTAACCTTAAGGGATGTGGCTATGGATTTCTTTTAGTAGGAGTAGGAATGCCTAGACCCAGCTCAGTGAAAATTGTACATGGGTGTGATTTTGAGGAACTACAGGAACCTGGTATCCTGGATCTTGCTGTCTTTAAGCCAGTTGTTGTCACTTTTTTGGAGCCAATGAAGGAGCCCTGGGATATGAAGAGAAAAAAGACTATATCCATCCACCCAGCTATGTCCTCTAAGAACAACCAAATCTTATTGCAAAAGCCAGGAATAGAAAATTCATTCCATAAAATAATACTAAGTGCATATAATTGAGACAGAAGTAATCAATGCAATGAATATTGGAAAAACTTTACCAACAGCTAAATCCTAATAAACACCAGAGAACTCAGCTTCCAGAGAACTATTATAATGTGGAAAATTCTTAGACCAAAAAGTCAAATTACAAGATACACCAAATTATTCATATTTTGGAGTAGACAAACAAATGAAGTAAATGAAATAAAAATATTTTCATCAATCATCAAGTCATACTGAATAAAAGAATATTCATACTGGGAAGGAAACTTACAAATGTAATCTGTGTGGAAGAATCTGCAATCTAATATTCAATCTAAATAGAAATAAGAAAATCCATACTAAAAAAAAGCAAAAACCCTTACAAATGTTAAAAAAAAAAATTGATTTAATTGGTCTTCAGGTTTTACTACTACATCAGATATTGCATACTGGAGAGAAACCTTACAAATGTAAAGCCTGTATCTAGGCCTTTAAATAACATTCATGTCTTACTGTACAGACTATTCACACTAGAGAGAAACCTTAAATGTATAATGTGGCAAAGCCTTAAATGAGCACTCAAACCTTACTCACCATCAGGGAACTCATGGTGGACAGAAATCTTACAAATGTAGACCATGTGACAAAGCCTTCAAGCAGCATTAATATCTTGCTCAACATCTGAAAATATATACTGATGACTACTAACCTTACAGATGTGAGGAATGTAGTAAAGCCTATAATTGGACTTCAAGGGTGACCAAACATCTGAGAAAACATATTGGCGTGAAGCTTTCCAAAATTAGGGTACATGGCAAAGCCTTTAACATGTGCTCAAAGCTTACTCAATATCTGAGAATTTATGCTGGAGAAAAAACAGTAAAAATATAAAGAATGTGCCAAAACTTTTAACTGTTGTATAAGCTTCATTCAACATCGGAGAGTTTATATTGAAGAGAATCTTTACAGATGGATCATATGTAACAAAATCTTTATTCTGCATTTATATCTGACTCAACATCTGATAATTCATACTTGTTCAAAGCTTAACAAACATAAAGAATGTGGTAAAGCCTTACCCAGTACATGAAACTTGCTCAATATCAGAGAATTCAGACCAGAGAGAAACAATGCAAACATAAATAATGTGGCAAAATCTTTATTCAGCTTTCACAGCTTAAACAACATATGAGAATTCAGAGTAGGAAAAACTTAAAACTGGAGAGTGTTGGAAACCATATAGATGGACCTGCAGCCCCACTCAATGTCAGGGAAAGCGCACTGGGAAGAAATATTATATCCATAATATAGAAGAAAATACTTTTGTTCAAAATATACACTTCACTAAAGCCAAAGAATTTATGCTTGAAAGGACTTTAAAGATGTTAAAAAAAAAATTGCAATGTAACTGAAAATAAATTTTAAAGTGTCATAGAATTCATACTGGAAATTTAGTCAATAATAGTTTTAAGGTATTACTAAAAATCAAAATGCTTATTATAGAGAAGAATCCAAAAGTTTAAAAACAGAAAATTACCTTTTTATGTTTGTTGATTTTGGAGATAGAGAAGCATCATTTTGTAGTTCCATTACTTGATGCATTCATTGGTTGATTCTTTTTTTTTTAAAATAAGTTTTGATTTTATTTCTATTATAGATAAGGTGAAAAAAAATACAAGTATTGCATTGTGCTAAGAATAGGTAAGGTTCCCAAATACATGACTTTTTAAAAAATTAATTTCTCTATACAGTTATTAAAGTAATAAGATTTTCATTAAAAATACAATTGTCAATACCTTGGTTAAAATACATACTTGTATGTATTTTTGGCTGTTCACTTTCAAAGATAAGAATTGTTGCTAATATGCTTTCAGGAAGAAAGTTTTTTGGTCCATTAAAATATTTCAGGAAAAAAAAAAAGTTTTTGCAAGTATCAGTAGAGCATGAAAGTTAAACTAGTGTCAAAGAAATGATCATTCAAATAATAAACTAAATGAGAATTTAAAAGCTTATTTATTTCACAAGACAATCAATACTTTTCTTATAAGCTATCATATCTTTACTACTAATAGTACTATGTGTACCGGCTAATAATGGTGGATTTTGTTATCAAAGAAAACATGATAATTTCAAGAGAAACATCAAAAGTGCTTTATTCTAAGTAATGTCCATCGCTAGCTACACATTTCCCCATTTTATAAGGGTTGATTCTTGTATGTGCCTTGATCTGGTATTGAGTTCACAACCTTGGCATGTCAGGACAATATTCTAAGCAACTGAGCTACTCAGTCATGGCCCATGGCCAGATAATTACTTTTTAGTGTGCTTCAAAATATCAAGAGGATTGAGGTTCGGATTGTGTATAATTACTTACATTGTATTCTATTATATATTGATAGTATTTGAGATATTTTGAGAAGAAAATATTTATGTGATTTAACTCTCATATCTATTGATGTTATTATGTTTTTATTCCTAGTATATATGTAAAATATGGGGGTGATTGTTCCTGCCTTAAAACCTGGAGCTCTGTAGATTAAGCAGGTTAACTCATATCTACCTTTTCATGGAAGATTAAGGACATTGTAAGAACAATGTATGAAGAAAATCTAAATGGAGACGCAGTTTGTGGTTGACTTAAAACATTGTTCTATGTTATCTTGAAGAGCATCTTTTTTTGTTAACTAATGTAAGATAGAAGCACATTATAAATTTGAACTAGTTTTTTCAATTACTCTTAAAAACATATGGTAGAAATTCATTCAAAATCCTAATATATCTTCATAGGATTCTTAAGTATCTGTGATGTGTAATTTCACCCTAATTCAATATAACCACATTTCAACTAGAACTGAAAAAGTATATTTCCAAATAAAGTCATATTGTGAGGATCTGGGTGGACATGAATATTTGAGGGACACTATTCAAGGTGTAAACATATAGAGAGCAAGAAGAGCTATGAAGATAAGAAAGAATTTCAGCTCAAATGCCACTGTATGTGGAGCACAGTAGACAAGAATCAGCACAAGCTGGAACCAAGTGAACTTAGAATCAAACATTGGCTCTGAGTCTTTCTGCATAAATGGCTTTGTCTCATTAGTTTTGTTTTTGTTTTTAATATATTTTATTACTGATTTTGTACAGAGAGGAAGGGAGTGAGACAGAGAGTTAGAAACATTGATGAGAGAGAGTCATAGACCAGCTGCCTCTTGCACACCCCGCACTGGGGATATGCCCGCAACCAAGGTACATGCCCCTGTCCGGAATCAAACCCGGGACCCTTCAGTCCCCAAGCTGACGCTGTATCCATTGAGCCAAACCAGTCTCGGCTCATTAGTGTATGTTTAAAATAAATGAAGACTACTTAGCTCACAAGGCTACTTGAAAGAGCGTACTAAATAAAGCTAACCAAACACCTGTAACATAATAGGTGCTCATAAAATTTTCAATAATTAGTTTTAAAACTAATTCTATGCTTCTTTTTTCTCTCTTTTACTAATTTTTTATAAAACCTCAGGTCACTATTAGTTTCTTCCTCATCATGATTCTGTATCACCATAACATCTCTTTAAGTAGCACTTATCAAATGTATTACATTATTTCCCAACATAGAGCAACATGAGCAAAGAAAGTCTGCTTTATTAATATTTATATTCCCTATGCTCATCAGAGTACATGGAGGGAATTAGGTAATTGAATAAACAAATATGAGAGAAAGAAAATTATCACCATAATTTCAACCATACTTTCTTCAACTGCACATTCAACTACATATCCCAGGGCAGTATCATATTACAGTTATGGAGACAATATATATATCAGTCTGATTCTCAGCAAAGAAACATGGAGAAAGCAGCTATAATAACAAACCCAACCAAAAACAGTGACCATCTCAGGTGATATTGTCCTCTTATGTGGAAATATGAGCTTTAGGCTGGAGATAAAAAAGGAAACTGCTTTCTTGTCTTCAAATACTGAAATAGCTATTCTGACAAGGGCTATTATAAACAATGGCAGTTTCACTTTGTTCTCTAAGTAGTCCTAGAAGACAAATGCTGTCCTGAGGGATTACACTTATAAAATCACAACTTTAAGCTCAAAAGAGTAAGAAAATTTTTAAAATTAGGAAATTCCAAGAGTGAACAATTGATTTTGGAGACACAACCAATCAATTTAGGGAACACCCTCAGACAGTGATCAAACAGAAGATTGCAAAACAAATAAAGTTAAAAAGTTGAGCAATTCATCAGTAAAACATTTGTACATCTGAGTCATGTCATCATATTAAGTTAAGTACATTGTCCCAATTCAGAGTAATGAAATTATATTTTCTTATGTTCCACATGACACAATCTAGGATATTATACTAAATGCATAGGCCTAATATTAATATTTCCTGATCACTATTGCTGACAAATTAATTTTGTTCATAAAATATAAATAGGAAGGAGGGAGCAGATTATTTCAATTGACCCACAAAAAGTCATGGTGTGGGACACTCTGGGACAGTCATCTGAACACTCAATTCAATGTGTGATCCATGAATGAACAACAGCATCATCCAGGAGCTTATCACAACTGCAGACTCTGAAGCCTCACTCTAGTTCCACACAATCAAAATCTTCATTTTCACAAAATCCCCAGATGATACACACACATTAAAGCTTCTAAGCACTATCAGAGTCATGTACATTTCTATAGGAACCTTCCAGTAAATCACCTGTTGTAAACAAGGATAATATTGTCCTATGATAGCTAATAATATTAAATATAAAATTGAATTGCAATTATGGCACAACTTCAGTTGGCAAAAGTGGTCCCATATTTATTTTATCTCCCCAATAAATTATTTATGGAAATCCTCATTGACTGTGTTTGCTTTAGTCATATGAGTGGATGTTATGTAATGATATTTTTTATGCAAATCTAAGCTTTCAACAAAAGCATAATCTATTGCAGGCAATATTGTTTTATTTATGAGTGGGCTCATATTATTACAGAAAAAAATTATGTAATCAAATTCATAAATAATTAGTTTTTAAAACATAAATGCCAAAAACCACCAGTAGTGGAATACTAGCCATGCTATATAACTGGATTTTGATTAAAATTGAGAGATTGAATAAACATTTTGTTAACCCATATAGGCATAAAGACCTGCTATTTAGTTATAAAAATCATGTAAATTTTCTGTTTATTATGAAGCATGCACAAGAATATTTGAGCCAAGATATTCTATTTGGAATGTTTTAAAAAAATAAATTTGGCCATGTAATAATAACTATCTAATTTTATGAGTTTGGCTAATCTAAAATTTAGAACAGTCACTACTTTGATAAAATCCCTGATTTACCTCTTTTAATTACTTCAAATTTTGTGAACTTCTGGCCTCAGACAAGAAGAAATGAGTCTATCCAATGTGGTGTTCTAAAAGAAAATTCTGTTTTCATTCTTATAAAGATGAATGATCTTAGTCCTGATTTCCTTAGAATCTAACAAAACATATTAAATAGTTTCTTGCCTTTTCTGACTCATATATTGCACAATATGAAATATATATTTTTCTTACATGTTTGAGTCAATTGGTATCTGATCCCTGAAGAATTCTGAAACTCAGAGTCTACATCCATAGAGAATAAATTAAAATAAAATAGTATGGAGTCTGAGCCAATATTACTTCACAATGGAATTTTTTCTCAAAGGAGGACTCCTGAAAAAAAAAAAAAATACATCTTGATGCCGTCTTGAAAATGGAAAAAACTTTCTTTGAACAAGAAGTACTTGATGCAAAGAGACAAAAATCACAATTCAAATACTACATCTGAGAGTTGGTACAAGTTGTTTTGGAAGATTGGACATAAGTATGAAAAAAATCAAATATAAAACAAAAAACTAAACATGGAAATAACTTGCTTAAGGTTTATTCAGTATGACTAGGGAAAGTCCTCTATTGATTTAAAAACTCCCAAAGTCCAGTTGCAGATTCACTTCTATACAAATAACATGCTTAAAATCCCATACAATCATTTCTGGGATCAGTAAAATATACAATATTCTTAACCTTTAAATCAATCACATTAAGTTATGTTCAAGAGCAGGGCTATACCAACTAAATTCAATTAAATTCTAACCCATATGTAATTAGAAATCAAAAACCTGGAAAATTCTAGGTTTTATAGAAGAGTTTTGATAAGACTTTGAAGAGCTCTTTTGGCTTTGAAATGATTGGTTTTAGTTATAGGTTGTTTAATAAAAGAAAAAAGCACCTTGTTTTATTGTTTGAAGTTTCAAAATATCCTCTATAATTTGTGTTATGAACTAAATTGTGTTTCCCCAAAATGCATATATGGAAGCCCTAACTCCTAACGTGACTATATAGGGAGATAGAGCCTTTAATGAGGTCATTGAGGTTGAATGAGGTCATAAGAGTGGGACTCCAGTCTGTAAAGGAATTCATTTGTTTCCTGTGCTACCCAGGTTGTGGTGTTCTGTTATTGTAGCAATAGCAGACTAATATAATTGGATAGAAACTTTCCCAAAGAAATGAGAGTTAAAAGAAGAATGGCACTGAATGCTATCAAAGAGAAAAATAAATGTGCATTATAGACAAAGCCAACAAGATTATAAAAAGCAGCACAAGAAAATATAATCTCTATTTATTTCAGTTACAGATTTATACACTTTTCTCACCCAGTAATCTTCACTTGCATGCATATATGCTTCCTCATCTTCAAGCCTTCTTTATATCGATATATATTTTATTGATTTCACCCTTTCCCCACTGCTGGAGGAGAGGAGCCTTCCTTTGCCTGGCAGTGTTTCCCAAAGTGTGGTACGCGTACCCCCAGGGGTACGGGAAGAATTTGGTGGGGATATGCACTGCACCATGCTTAGCTGTGCCTAATTCTACGTTCTCGTGAGTACGAGAGGTACTCAGCATTACGAAAATTATAGAAGGGGTACACATATGTCAAAAGTTTGGGAAACACTGGCCTAGAGAATGTAAAGAGGACTCACTGCATCAGATGTTACATAAGAAAAAAAAAGAAAGTGTTTTTTCTCAAGATCTAGCTCACTTCCCTTCATGATTTAATAACCAGAGGCAATGCTTAGAATATGACCTGATGACTAAGGAGAATTGGCCCTATTATTCATCAGAATTGTTATAGGACATGACTAATAAGTATCAGTCAAAAGTGGGAAAGCTTGTGGGGCGTTATATATTTTGAGGGTAATGTGCTTAGGATGGAAGAAACATAAAGCTGGATAAGGAAGAATTTACTGATTTGGAAGAACTCCAAGGACTCTCAGAAATTAGCTTGTAGGCAAGGTACCAGGAGCTGATTCTAATGCACTATTGGGATGTCTCCTTGAATCCCTGGGAACACTGGCAGTCTGCAGTAGGCAGGTAGAGCTACCATTATTACCATGGTGAAATGTTGAAGAGGAGGTCTAAATGTGCTTACAGACAGGGATATTTGAAAGGACTTAAGATCTAAGACTAGAGAAGATAACCGGTGACTGTGTTCCTTCCACCTTCAGCTTGGTGAGAAGCTCAGTGATATGAGTTGTAGTTATGCATTTAGGCTTCCTAAAATCAATGGGGATTATAAGGTTCCAGAACACGTGAATCTAGAAATGAATGCCATCACCAAAGATATAAAGGATGCAGTGGAGGTAGTCCCATTATCTATTTCATTCAGCAGTATCGTCCCTCCAGAAACCAGTTGGCTCTTAGAAAATGGCTGTGAACTGCTTCAAAGGGTGTTGTGTGAGTAGGTAGCCAGGCCTGCCATATGAGCTGGGTCCTGGCTGATCCTCCAATAATAAAGTCAGACCAAAATGATACATCTAAATCGAGCCCCAGTGGGACCAGAGAGCTTGATTAAGCTACAACTCAAATATGTATGAATAAAACCTCTTCAACTTCCAATCCCACTCCTAATGAAGTAATCAAAGTCAGGATGTTGTTGTATATCCTTTATATTTCTCCCTATGCTCATTTACACATGCATAGACATGTATATTTCATTCATTAGATAGATTTTCCTTTTTTTCTTACATATCAGCGTTGTACATTGATCTTCAACTTGGTCTTTTTTCTCCAACAGTGACAGTATACAATAGTTCTCTCCAGGTCAGCCCATGATTACCTAAGTCAGTGTTTTTATTTACTGCACATTTCAAGGGGGGAACAAAGGTACTTCGAATGATAGATCTTCAAGTCATTTCTGTTCTTTATTCTTTGCCACTACGCATTATGCTGAAATATGTGTTATCTTATGCATTGGCATTTATATTTCTGTAGTTTGATTTCTAAAGGAGGGATTTCTAGGTCAAATGCCATATAAATTTTAAATAGAAACTACCAAGTAATTTTGTAGAAATGGAGCAATTCTTCCTATCATCAGGAAAAATAACAGTGTACATCATCAAACAGGAATTTCACCATCATTGAAAACTTTAAACGTTTAATCTGCTGGGAAAGGCACTGTGTTGCATTTTCATTGCATTTCACTTACTTGACCAATCATGATATTGAACATTTTTCCATACATTTTTGGCAATTTGCATTCCCATTTCTTTGAACTGCCTATTCAATCGTCCATTTATTCACTATTTTTAAATATATATTTTATTGATTTTTTACAGAGAGGGTGGGAGAGGGATAGAGAATCAGAAACATCGATGAAAGAGAATCATCAATCAGCTGCCTCTTGCATATCCCCTACTGGAGATGTTCCTGCAACCAAGGTACATGCCCTTGACCAGAATAGAACCCGGGACCCTTCAGTCCGCAGGCTGATGCTCTATCTACTGAGCCAAACCAGTTTCAGCTATTCACTATTTTTATTGTGAGTTTTGGAATATTCTTTGAATAGGAAACAAGGAATATTATCACATTGTTTGGCACATGTGCACAAATTTTTCTCTCATTTTATTACTTGTCTTTTAATACTGTTCCTGGTGCTTTGAATTTTCCATAATAACTTTTAGTTTTATGGTTCAGATGAGATAGTATTCATGTACCCATGATTGTACAAATATTTACCTAAGTTTTCTCCCAATATATTTGCACATTTATATTCTCAATTCATCTTGATATTATTTTGAAACCACATGATGTCACAGTGAATAAGACTAAGGCGGGAAAATGTTTAAGAACTACTCCTTTTTTTTTTCCAAATAACCTATGAACTAGCAGAACCAGGACTTACCTGCAGTTTCTGATTTCCACTTCAATATTCTGTGCATTCTGTACCAACATCTGTGGTACAGCACACATATAATTCTATTCTACCTACCTGTTAGAAATTTTTTTCTTTCAAGCATCCTCCTGAATGCATCTTTCACCTCCTTGTTTCTCAAGCTATAGATAGGAGGGTTCAGCATGGGGATAACCACAGTATAAAATAGAGAAATCACTTTATTGATATCAAGGAAGGGACCTGAATCAGGCACAACATAGATATAGAAAAGAGTCCCATACAGGATGCAGATGGCTGCCAAGTGAGAAGAGCAAGTGGAAAAAGCCTTCCTCCTCCCATCAGCAGTCTGGATCTTCATGATGGCCACCAGGATGCACACATAGGAAATAGTAATGATTAGGCCACTGAGTACTCCTATAGCTCCAGCCAAGATGAAAAGCACTAACCTATTGTTCTGGGTGTCTGCACATGCTAGGGACAGCAATGGTGAAATGTCACAGAAGAAGTGATTGATAACATTTGGACCACAGAAAGGTAAGCAAAAAGTGAGAACGGTATGGGTCATTGTACTTATAAGAGCCATGGCATAGGGCCCTGCCACCAGCTGCACACAGACCCTCTGGGACATAATGAGTGCATACAACAAAGGCTTACAGATGGCCATATACCGGTCATAGGCCATGGAAGCCAGGAGGAAACATTCAGTTGCCACAAAAAGACCGAAGAACCACAGCTGTGCAGCACAACCCATGAAAGAGATGCTTCTCTTCTCTGCAAAGATATCACACAGTGTCTTGGGGGCAATAGAGGAGGAGGAACAAATATCTACAAAGGACAAGTGGCTGAGGAAAAAGTACATGGGTGTGTGGAGCCTGGGATCGATCCATATGAGGGTGATCATCCCCAAGTTACCCGCCAGTGTGGCAAGATAGATGAAGAGAAGCACAGCAAAGAGGCCAATCTGCTGATGGAGGTGATCTGTGAGGCCCAAGAAAAGAAATTCAGTCACTGCCGTCTCATTCTTGTCTGCCATTGGTCGTGTATAATATGCTATTAAAAAAAAATTTTTTTTTCATTATTAAAAACATATCATTAACAGTCACAAATAATATTTTAACCTAATGTCAGATTAGCTAATCAGATCTATAACATACAATTATTGAAATGTGTAAATATTGTTGAACTGGAAGATAATATTTCTAGAAACTGGGTCTGGACAGTGGTACAGAAATCTTGCACATACTTGGACTATTTACCCTTGATCTCTTTGGACCTCATACTCTCTCTCATAAAAAGAGTCCAAACACCTAAAACTCCTTCAAGTTATAAAATTGTGTTTAAAATGAGGATTACTCTTTGTGTTTCACCTTAGATGTAACAGTAAAACCCACTCAAGAATACCCTTCCTGGGAGTACTGTCAGATCCTAACATCAGCCATTGGGAAAGATTAAGCAGGAAGTTCTTGTTCTTACTCACTAATCAGTGCCATTCTAACATTATTAAGACACAATTTATAGATGTGTGCATCAATCTATTTCCTACTGTTATTTATAAAAGGATGTGGAAATGATAAACACACACCCGACAAAAGGCTTATTCATATAAAGGACTGTGATGGATGAAGAAAGTAAAAGTTCCCACTTTTGAGATAAAGTTGTAAGTGTTGGACAGCAGGTTGTCATGGAAATTGCATAGAAAATAAAGCATCTGTTGCACCAAAATAATGTAAATTTATTTTATGTGATTTCTCATATTTCTATGAACATCTTTTAAGGTACTTATCCTGAAATCTGTCAGGCCATATCAATTATAGTAATAAAATATGTAAAATATCAAATGCATAACATTTTATGCAGGGAACATTCTCAAGAAAGTATTATTTTCTGACTCATTAGTCAGAGAGAAAACTGTTGAAAAATTATAGAAAAGGAACACTATGGATGATAATTTATATGAAAAAAAATCGGATTTTAAATAACTATTATCATTTTAAATGATGTCTTCTTTGGATAAAATAGAACAATATAGTGTTCTTGAATTATACAGTAATTATATGTTGAACTTGGCATAGTGATGATATCTATTCTATTTATGATTATTTCATTATTATCATGATCATTTGCTTCTATGTGGAGTATATTTTTAGCAGTCGCAAAGACAATTCTAGGTTTATATTAGGAGCATCATCTATTGCATGAATGTTTTTGTTTATGCCCATCCAAATATGTTTATATAGCTATGTGAGTATTAGGGGTTGTTCAGACTGCTTCTGGTTTCTTTCTTTCTCTTCCTCCCTTTCATTTTTTCTTTCCATCTTTTCGTCTTTCCATCCCTCAAATACATCCCATGTATGTATTTGAATATAAGTCATTTTGAATCTCCTTTAAAAGAGGAGGATCTCTCTACCCCTTTCATAGCTAACATTCTGTGACCTCATAGACATTATAGTATCTCTATATTATAAAGAAATAAACAGGGAATTCGGTACAGAAAAAAAGGCACACAAGCCATTTATTTAGTCTCATAAGGTCGTGAACAAAATGCCAAGGTCTGCTCTCTTTAAAGAGCCTGGGGTGGGGAGGTTACATTCCCAGAATTCATCTCATGTTTCTCCACCATATTTTAAAAAAAAAATCACATTATCCAAAAGCAGTGTACTCACTTCTTTAAAAAAAAAATAAATCTATTGGTAAAATCTGTTTAGTAAAATTACAAAATATTCCAAGTGTTTAGTTTTATGCTACATCATCAGTATGTGTGCCCACCAGCCAAAGTCAAATCATCTTCCATCACCATATATTTGACCCTTTTACTACCATCTGACTCCTCTTCCCACTGGTAACCACCAGACTGTAGTCTGCGTCTATGCGTTTCCATTTTATATCCCACATATGTACTCACTTCTTTAAGGATATCCTTTATGTATCTTCATTAACTGCTTTGAAAGAAAAAAAATCATTTTCTGAAAGTAAGAGTGGAACAGTCAACTTCCCTCATGGTGGTAGCCTTTGCGAGGGGCATGACTTTCTAGGTACTTGATGAAGGAGGCAAATGCCACATCTTAAAGGGACTGGGAGTTAAGAGACCTGCGCATTGATTCACCTACTCCCCAGAATAAGGTACATTTACTTAGGAGTTTTCAATAATTTAGAGCCAGGTCCCCAAAGAACAAAAACCTCAAGAGTTTACACCTGAAGGGACAAAATTAAAATTATCTAGCTGGCATTTGGACCAAGTATTATTTCTAATCTGTATGTTTTCTTAAAGAGGGGATTCTTAAAACAAACCCCCACACACAGACACACACACAACAACAACAATGTAGGGTTTCTTTTACCCTTTGGGATCCTTCTTTGCCAAAGAGAGCCCTCTTTTCTATCAGTGGGGAATGATTCTGAACAGCCAGAACCAGCTGGGATGAAGTAATTTGCTGCCTGGACTCTGGAGCTATATACATTTGCTTGGTGTAAAATTTCGATCCATAGTTTACTAAGTATGTCGCTTTGAGCAAGCTTTTACATTTCTCGTGCCTTGTTCTCTTAATCTCTAAAATAAAGAAAGCAATGGTTTCTAGCTCACAGAGATGTTGGGAGAGTTTAATGAAATAATACATTTAAAGTTCTTACAACAAGATGTCCAGCCAGAATCAGGGCTCATTGGTGTGATTTAAAGATCTATAGGGTAGCTTGGGCGATATCTAGACATAAATATAAAACAGCAGCTCTAAGTAGCATTTGCTTATTTCTAGGCAAACTTAATAACCAGTCACTGGACTCCAAAGCTGGAATAGATTAGAAATTTTTCAATGAAGAAATTTGTCTGGAAAGACAAAATTTAAATAACTTAAGGTAAGAGGGAGAGTATTTTATTCTTATTTTGCAAATAAGAAAATCTTCACCCAAAGCATTTGGAACTTGTCCAAGGTCACAGAGCAAGTTTATGTCCTTGTTGAAACCTGACTTTTAGCCCAGTGCAAAATAAAAAAAATCAAAAAGCCTGCTAAAATCTCAAACAAGAAATCATTACTAGAATGAGTCTAGATATGGCCTATTAAAAATCCACTGAAGCAGACTTCAAAACCTGGCTAATGACCATATAAGGCCAGCAGGTGGCAATACATCCACATACAAAGAAGTCACTGCATTGACATTCAGTCTCCTCAAGTTCTGTCCTCTCTTTGCTCAAAACCACAGCAGAAAATCTAAACTCAACCATCAATGTCCTGACCACACCATAAGATCTCCTTTGCCTGTGAAGCTTCACATATCACTAATTATGAACTTGACTGCCAAGTCAGAACTGATTTTCTCACAATAGTTGACTCCAGAAGTCCTTATTATTAATTAATTGATTTGCTGAAGTAAGAACAACTTTTTAAGAACTTAAGAAGATTCATTGCATCTACGACTCACCCATTAAGTCATTCTAGTGTTTATCAAGTAGAAAATATTACCTTATGTCTTTAGGCAATTCATGGGAGTAAAATTAAATGCCTCACTTCCAGTTTCTCTCCTCCAAAAAAAAAAAAAATATTCAAAAGAAAAAGGAATAAAACTGTAAGTGGGTAAAAAATAACTAAAACCAAAAATATGTAAAGTCACTTTTGAAAGATTTCTTCTATTTCATTGGACAGGAATGTGAATAATTAGCTTATATAAAGACAGAATATAACAAAGCCCTGGCCCAGGGCTCAATTGGTTAAAGCATTCTCCCCACATACCCAGGTTGTGGGTTTGATTGCCAGTCAGAAGACATGCAGGAATCAACCAATGAATCCATAGATAAGTGGAACAACAAATTGATGTTTTTGTCTCTCTCTGTCTAAAAATCAATAAATAAAAATTTTAAAAATAAATAAAGATAGGATATAACCATTAGAAGAGCTTGCTAGTAATGGAACCACCAAAACACACAAACAAAAATGTTTAAAAACAGAGGCAAAGGGTGAAAGTTTCCATGCAAGTACATTACATGGGGTAAGGAACTCGAGTATCATTCTTATGACAGCTGAGCCAGAGGCCACTAGATATTGAAATCTAAGCCACATCTCCTTTACGCATTTCCATATCTACCACGCAAGCTTCAAGATAGTATAACACACCTCACACACACATAGGTAGATATTCTCCAGGTAGCCCGAATGAATGAGGCCTATGGGAGTTCACTGTCAGTGGCCTCTAAATACCTAATGATAAAATCATACACTGGTACTCTACTTTTATGCATCATCTTTGTGAGATTCGGCAGGGGCGATGGGGCTTATTTGTATCATTCTCCTGTGATATTCCTTGGCTCAAATCAGAAGCCATCGATCCAATTACCCTCAAGACCAAGAATGTGTACTTGAAACCCAAACTAGATTCTGGACTAGAGATGTCCAAAGTAAATATTTTTTTAAGACTTTTGGTAATCCACTCAGCTTCTTCTCCTGACACTTCAAATCCATGGGCTTAACTTTCACACATCAACAAACCTTATTTGGTGACTATTCAGCTGGCTTACATATAGTACTCTTATTTGTGTCCTCTGCAGAGATGGGGATACATGGTCACCTGCTGCTTTGGAGATTTCATGATGGCAGTTAACTTGCATGTAGCTCTTCTCTCCTGGACATATGGGCAATTGGATGATAAGATAATATCAAAAAGAATCCTAAGATCAATTCGAATTATGTTCCAAAAAGAAGGAAATTTGGTATCATATTGTTTTAGGCCAGATAAATTGACAACGACAAACCTGTTATCGTCACTTTTATTTTGCCAGTTTAAAGGTCACTTGTTAGTCTTCCTTCCTTCCATTTACCAACACCCACCGTGGAAAGGGGTTATCTCACTGATTTCACACAAAGCACTTGCTTTTCTAGTAAAGTACATTTGGTTGGCTGATTTAATCATGTACATAAAACATTTAGCTGAAAGGCACTCCAGAGAAGATAGAATCCAACTTCTTACTTCACAACTTCTTATCCACTCATCTTCTTCACAAAAGGAAAAAAAGGTCTCACACAAGCAGTGTGATGCATGGTCTTGCAATTCTTCCATGCCAGAGGACCTGGCTGCCCAGGTTGTGGGCTTGATCCCCAGTGTGGGTATACAGGAGGAAGCTGATCTGTTTCTCTCTCATATCGATGCTTCTTTCTCTTCTCTCCCTTCCTCTCTCTCTAAAAATAAAAAATAAAAATGTATTTTTTAAAAAGAAACTATGCAAGCATCTGATCACTTGACTCATCTACAGTCTGTCAATGCCATGATTAAAATAGCATTACTTTAGCTTAAGGTTTTATCCACCTGTTACATTTGGAATGCAAATGCATTTGGGAGATGCATTACCGGTCAGGCAGCATTTCAAAGTGAAAGAACTTCTTTTTCTCTAAAGAGCTATTTGCTAATGCATTGATTCCTTTGATCTATTCGTTTAGTGAGTACCTACTCTAATAAGACACTATGATAAGCGTTGGTGGAATTCGTTGAAATGAATAAGACAAGATTCTGTCTTCACAGATTTTGCAGTCTGTCAGGAGAGATGGATTTAATGATGTGCTAAGATGTGTCATAGCAGTTTTGTGAAAACATGCTCTTGTGCCACTGAGGGCTGGGGACTAATTTTATTTTGTGGGGATGAGATAGAGAATTGGGAGGTTTCTTGGAGCTATCCACAGAAAGCTATTTTAATTAAAAAATTTTAATATTAACATTACCACAGGTGCTCATCTCCACCAACCCCCCTTTGGTCTCCTCCACCCACTCGAACTTCCCCATCCCTTGGCCTTCACCCCACTATTGTTCATGTCCATCAGGTATGCATATATTTAGCTAATCCCTTCACCTTCTTTATCCAGTCACTCCCACCTCCCTCCCCTCAGGTGCGGCCAGTCTGTTCCATATATCCATGTTTCAGGTTTGTCAGTTTATTTTGTTCATTGGATTCCACATATTAGTGAAATCATGTGGTATTTGTCTATCTCTGACTGGTTTATTTCACTTAGCATAATACTCTTCAGATTCATCCGTACTATTGCAAGGGTAATAGTTCCTTCTTTTTTATAGCCATGTAGTATTCCATTGTGTAGCTGTACTATAGGCTTCTTTATCCACTCATCTTCTTAGGGGGATTAGGCTGAATTCCAAAACACCAATCAGAAATAATATATGCACCCCTATGTTCATAGCAGCGTTATTCATAATAGCTAAGATCTGGAGACAGCCCAAGTGTCCACAGAAAGTTTTGATGGAAAAATGTTAGGGGGGAAAAAATAGGAGAGCATTCTATATCTAAGGTCAGCAGGGAGAAGGGAGTGTGAAGGGAAGAGTAGAGAATCAGGTATTGGGATTTCTCAGAGGCTGATTTTATCAATTGCCATCTGACCTTGTTCAGCTAGACTAAAGATTTGCTTGAGACATGAGCTGAAAATATAT
Organism: Pipistrellus kuhlii; assembly: GCF_014108245.1. Lineage (NCBI taxonomy): Eukaryota > Metazoa > Chordata > Mammalia > Chiroptera > Vespertilionidae > Pipistrellus > Pipistrellus kuhlii. Next base: position 11,091,678 of record NW_023425595.1, read on the forward strand.
GTAGATTTTACATTGCATCATATTCCAAAGTAAATACAAAACTAGTGTAAAGCTTCAGTTACACAGGGTTGGATAATTGAAATGACTTGGGGACTTCAGTTTAGCAGAACAAAGAAAGCGAAGACAAAGATTATAGAAATCCAGGACTTACAGACACAGCCCCCAGAATCCTTCCTCAATCACATAGGATGCACTTTGTATTTGAACCATGCATCACTAAGATACATGCAAGATAACTTGGGCTGAGGAGAATACGTCTTACTTTAGGGATGGTATTTATACCTCTTTTAATCACATACCCCAAATTTGGATGCTTGATCAAGAGAAATAGAAGAAACCAAAAGAACCTAACAGAATCCTGGAGCTAACCATTCATTTCTTTTTGTATAAACAAAGCTAATAAACTAGTACAAATTACCCACCTGGTCTCAGACCCTAGTACAAGAATATTTGGAAGTTGTTAGTTTACTTCTTTCAGGTTTGGCCAAAGTTCAGCACCTTGGCTCCAGGTATCCCTAGAAATAACCATAGGATTTCAAATAGCCAGTTGAGATTAAGCCTGTATTTACACACATACTAGTAACCTGCACTTTCTCAAACCAGAAGAGGACAATTAAAAATTAAGTGGTTAAAATAGTGATGGGGAAAACATCTTTGGCTCCATTCCTAGGCCTTATCCCTACCTTTTCCCATTTCAAATATTTCCTTTCAGGCCTTATTAGGACCCAGAAGACATCAGGAGTCTTCTTGGCCACTAACAGTTGAGGCTGATACCTGCCCTTGCTCCTGGAGGCTGGAGGCTAACTTAGTTGCCACTAAATACATCCAACTAAAGGCTGACCATTGTTGCTGGAAGTGATGAGTCCTCTCTCCAGCCTTGGTAACCATGCTGTTCTCAGGCAAAAGAGGGAGAGTCACTGTTGTCTCCCTGCCAACAGGAACCTTTATGATCTTCTGCAATAGAAGTTAATCAAGGTAAGGCTGGATACTGTGGGACTTGGCTGCTAATGTGGGCATGGCCACATATAAGCTTTGGAGTCCCTGATATGAATTGCTTTCTACTCAGTTTGCAGGAATTCGCCTGGTGAGCTTGCTTGTAGTTGAAATGGAAAGGACTTTGAGTCAAGGGTAGTATACCAGGCTACCCTTTGGAAGCAGACAGTATAAATGTGCACAGGTCCAGAAATACTCTCTATCTGTCAAGATTTGCAAGGTTCTCTTTGAAGGATTGCTGATGGGCTCAAATCTATTAAAAATTGTTGCTTCTCTGGAAAGACTGACTCACTGTCCTGGAAACAGAGTTTACCAGGATGGACTGGTTTAGATGACAAGTTAGCAATCCAGTCCTAACTTGAAAAACCACTATAGTGTGCTATTCCTCAACCACAAATGGAATAATGCTTGGAAGCTCATAAAGAAGCAAGCAAAGTTTTAATTGAATAATATGCAGTAAGGACTTATTAAATAGTGTTGGAGATTAGCCTATGCCAAGAGCCAACTTTTAATTGAATCTAAATATGACTTGGTAACAGAGGAAGCAAATCTCATATACAATATGATGTGGAACCAGGAATAAAACTCAAGACAGGACCAGAGAATGGTGATGAGTAAGTATTATCTGCACCCCACAGCCAGCCTGGGTGCAGGTTAGTGACGACATGTCCCTGGTTCCCTACCATGCAGCACAGGAGGCCATAGGAGGATGGTCAGTCACACGGTGTTTTAGTTCATGCCATCTGGGGTTCTCAAGTGGAGAACCCCAGATGGCATGAACTAAATCTAATAGTGTAAGGCTAGAGGTGGATGTCTAGTGTCTGCCTTCTTCTCCCTTTTCTTGGAGTGGGGCGCTAAATTCTAATTCTAATAAGTTGCTCCAGACTCAGAGTTTTCTTTGAGGAACTGTGATGCCTGTAGCCAGACTGTTACCTAAAGCAAGTCTAGAATCATTGAGGATAAATTTACATTTCAATAAAAGGCTAGAGAGGCAAGTTAGGTGTTGGACATCATACCACAGGAATTCATAGGATTGATCTCTGTGAGAGTGTAATAGACAAGAACAGTCATGTTTCTAGGTTTACAACTTCTCTCCTAAGCTTTTTTAAAATTCTCCTAAAGTATAAAACTGAGTGGTGCCTGGAAGTGATAAGTGCTAGAAAACAAGAGGACGGATGAATTTGATAGGTTTAAATAAATATAAAACATATTTCTTCTTTTGAAGAGCTAAACACAATTTTTTAAAGATACTCACAAAAGACATATGAACACCTGAAAAAGTATGTAAAAACCAAGTTGTGTTAAAACAAAGAGACATCACCTTTAACTTATCCAAGTGGCAAATGGCTGCTGGAGACTCAGAAAGGCCTCTGAGTCTCCAGCAGTCTAGCTGGGGCTCTCAGTCTAGCCCCAAGAGGTTCACTCCTCTAACTGAGCTCTTCCGCTGTGTCCATTTGTGGTTAATTTGCAGCTTCTACACTCTAGCTAGGAATGTAAAGATGGGGAGGTTTCTAGTAAAGATTACCATGAAATTCATCTCTACATCAGTAAGGGAATAATAAAAGTTTCTGGGAATAAAGGACTCATCGTCATGGGGCAGGGTGTGTATCATATTTAAAGTTTATAGACTTTGGGCACATGCAGTGAAAGGATAGCTAGGTCCTCGGGCAAGCTTACCAGCCTTGATATATGCACAGTGATAGTCACTGCTTTACATCACACTTTTTGTCACACTCTGTGTCTACATCAGGGGAATCATTTAGTTAGTGAGTGAACTTGGCCATCTGCCCAAAATCTATGAAGCGTTATTTTATATTCATTGTGACTTATTGTAAGTCACACGAAAGGAAGAACCCCTTTTAGGGAGGGAGGGAGGGAGTTTAATAAAATGTGATTCTTTAAAAATGGCCCAATAATAGAAGCATGGAACAGATTGACAAATTTCAGAGGGAAGGTGGGGTAGTGGAGAGATTAACTGGGGAACTTATATGCAAATATGCATTACCCATGGACACAGACAAGAGAGGTGTGTGCAGTGTAGGGGCGGGGCGGGGGGAGTGGTTAATGTGGTAGAAAAAAGGGGAAGCTGTAATACTTTCAACAATAAAGATTATTTTTTTTAATGGCCCAGTAAAGAAAGCCAGCTTGTGGTATTGGAGATGGAATTGAAGAATATGAGAAAGTAATGGCTCTCAGACTGAAAATAAAAGGTTTGCTTGACTGTAGAAGTGGACTATCCCATTCCATAATAGCTTCCATCCCCCAGGTGAGTGAATCCAAGTGATCTCTATGCAGCAATGAGAGAAGAATTTAACAGAACTATTTCAGTAAGTGTTCCAAACAGTGAAAAAATGACTCCCTGAGTGAGAGACAAGTTGTGAAAGCTGAAAATGCAGTTTATTTGTCATGTGAATTATAAACACAGGAAACAAAGATAGCTTGGCAGAAGTGCCCTTCAGGGCAAAGTCAGGAACGTGCAAATACACATTCTTCAGTTATAAGTGGTAAAGGTACTAGCGAGCCTGTCCAAACAAAGTTTACCATTGAGTAAACACCGGTGGGAGAGTTTTAAAAACTGTTTTTTCCTTGCTCCCTGTAAAGTTAATTGAAGAAAGAACATTACTGGCTTCCTTGCCTTACTATTTCTGTGTTTTGGGTTTTTGTTTCTAAATTGAAAAGCTAAAGAGGCTCATTGTGGAGAAAGTCATGAACCAGGATAAATTATCACCACAGAAAAAATATATCTCTATTATGTGAAAATGCTTTGGCACACGGAGATACTCAAGGGAAAAAGAGCTTCTGAGTTTCAAGCAGGTAAGGACTGACTAACTCATCTTCTTTGGGGCAATGGGGCAGGCTTCATTCGCAAGCTATATTTGGTCTGCCAATAAGAAAACCTCATGGCATCAAGAAATAACAATGAGAACTCACTGTAAGTATACTGGCTGTTTAAAAGAAAGAGAGAGATCATAAGAGCGGAGTTTGGATAATGCCATGTAGAATACAATTTAGTAATATTTATTTCAGTAACTTTATCGACTACTTTAGTCATACATTTAGAGAATGACTAATGTCCAAAGGAACCAAATCCAATTGAAAAATGAAAGCCAGAAAGTTCTCAGAAAATGAAATATAAATGCAAACCTAAACATATGAAAAGGCACTCTTCCCTCTGATAAAATGAAAAATGCAAATTCAAACGCTACTGAAATAGCATTTCTCACCTATTCAATTGGCAAAAATTCAGAAGTTTAACACTATGCCAGCTGGGGGAAAGCAGGAAAGAAACAGGAACTTGCTTACATTGCTGATGAGTGTGCAGAATGGTTCTGTCTCCCAAAGAGCAGCATTGTAATAGATATCAAAATTGTAAATGCATTTACTCCTTGATTCTGCTAGTCTACATCTGGAACTTTATCTGATAGTATTCCTGTATGTGTGCAAAATGACTTTCATCAGTTATTCACTGAATGTTGCTTGTAACAGAAAATAGAAACTACCCAAATGTCCATCACTCTGGGACTGATGGAATATATTGTAATAAAAAACAAATAAAAAAGCTCTCTCTGTATTAATCTTGAAAGATGCCCATTATGTATCAATAAAAGTAAAGTGAAGAAGTGAACATATTATGTTTCCTTAAAAAAAAAATAATGGCAGCTTGGAGTTTATTTTTTTTTTTAAAGGAAAAAGTGGTTGGAGAACTAACAAATACATTTATGTTTACATTTACATTAAAGAGACACTGAAAAGAGGAGACCCAGGGAAGTGATACAGCGCTTTGGCATGTGAGGAGGAGTAGATAGGACTAGGTGGGAAGGAGGCTTCTTAAGATGAATGGTATTAATTTATTATCTATATAAACATATACCTTGTAAAATAAATAAAACAGAGTCACTTAAATTTTTTAGTAGTAAGTGTTTTTTGTAGTTGGTGTGGGAAAAAATGTAAGAGACTTAATGCAGAAAGTTCTTTGTGGAGATCTTAGATATTTAAGTGGTCAGGGCCCATGATTAGATTTAAAGGAGCCCGTGAAACTGAATACAAAATGTTGTATCTCTTTGCATGTGTACATATTTCTAGGAGAACTGTCCAGAGCTTGCATCACATCATTGAAAGAACTCCATGATCCAAAACAATGTGAGAAATCACAAATTTGAGCACTCAAACAAATCTTTAAACGAATACTTCCTAAATAGTAAAGTACTGTATGACTTGGTAGTTATAAATAGGAGTACTGGATTCCAGAGACTGGGTTAAAATTCACCACTTATGAATTGTGTATATCTGGGCAATTTATTCATATTTTCTAATCTCACATCTCTTATCTGCAGTAGAAAGAAAATAATAACAGATATTTCAGATGGTACTGTGAGGGTGGAATTAAATAATATATGTAAAGTGTTTAACAAAATGCCAGACACACAATAAGAGCTCCAAAATATTACCCAGTGTAATCATTGAACTGAATGTTGGTCCTCTGGTTATAGAGAAATTTTTGGAAGGAGTCAGAATACGCACTGAGTTTTGGCCATGTTGAATTTGAGGTGCCGATGAGGTACCTAAGTGGATATATCTGGCAGAAAATGAGTTTAAAGGTCTTGAATGCTGCAAAACTTAGGTTATGCTATTACGTTTTTATGTCACGATTTTTATTTCTGTCTACATTCTCTTCCTTGGTGATCTTGTCTAATTTCTTGATCATATGCTGATAACTCACAAATATATATGCATAGCTCAGAGCTCTCCCTCAAACTCACACTCCAAATACCTACTCAACAAATATTCTTGGATGTTTATAGGTATCTCAGAATTAACATGTGTTTTTTTTTGGTTTTTTTTTGGGGGGGGGGGGTGAGTGTGTGTGTGTGTGTGTGTGTGTGTGTGTGTGTGGTTATTGCTGTTGTTTTTATTGCTGTTATTGTTAATCTTCACCCAAGGATATTTTTCCATTGATTTTTAAAGAGCGTGGAAGGGAAAGGGAGAGACAGAGAGAAGCATTGATGTGTGAGAGACACATCAATTGGTTGCCTCCTGCCCACACCCCAACCAGGGCCAGGAACCTGCAACGAAGGTACGTGCCCTTGACCAGAATCAAACCCAGGACTCTTCAGTTCACAGGCCAGCACTCTATTCATGGAGCCAAACCAGCTAGGGTGAGAATTAACATGTTTTAAAATGAACCCCTCTCTGTCCCCTACTAAATGACCCAACTATAGCTTTCCACATCTCAATTAGGAGTATTTCCATTTTTCTATTTACTCAAGCAAAAATGTTGAAGTCATTCTTATTTCCCCCTCCGGTCCCACCCATTCCATTCATTCATACTATTGGCTCTACTATAAAATATATCTATACCCAATTATTTAATGCTCCCTTTCTTGTTACCACTCTGGTGCAGTCTACTAATATCCCTCCCACCAGAATTATTGTGATAGTCTCCTAACTGGTTTTTCTGCTTCCACCTTTCTCCCTAGAGTAGCAGGGCAGAATCTCATCACAGCAACCAAACAATCCTTTGAAACCAGCACTCCTCTGCACAAGATCTCAGTGGCCGCCAGCTCACCTGGAATTCAACCACAATCATGAGCCTACCCCCATTTTTTTTTTTTTTAATCTCACCTCAATTGCAATTTTTCTTCTCTGGACTCTACTTTCTAGCCCCACAGATCTCCTTCCTGTTTTTCCAATGTATACTAGAAACAGTCCTGCCTTCTATCTGGAATTTTCTTCTTCCAGATTCCATGTGACTCACTTCCCCACCTCCTTCAAGTTTTTACTCAAATGTCATCTTCTCAGTGAGATGTTTCCTGACCAAACCAACTTAAATTGTACCCCTCCCCTCCCTCACTGCTTTGTTTTCCTTGCAGCATTCATCATCAGTTCATGTATTACATACTTCACTTAGCTATTTTATTTATAAATTAAGTGAAATGTATAACAAGACCAGAGTGAGGCCATGAAACAGAAAAGACCACAGTGCCCCTCCTGTGCTAAGAGAGCAGGGACCAGGTGGTCACCAGCTGAGGAAGCCAGGAAGGCGCAGGTTTAGAAACAACTAGGTTGGCAGGAACATTCCATAGAGACCAGGGAACAAGAAGGCAAAACAAGTTCCCACATATAAATCTAAGAAACTCATTCTTCCATTCCATTCACCATTAACTCTAAAGCCACTTCCCCATACCTCAAGAGGCCAATCTAAAGAGGAGTAGGGAGTATAGGCATCTAAATGTCATGAATTACAAGGATTATTAGTTCAGTTGTGTTTAACAGATTTGAACTCAATATAATGGCCTGTTGGGAACTCAGTTCCTTCATCCTGCTCCACTATGCCAACAATCAGGGACTGGATCTCCTCAACAGAGAAGACATAGAATTTGTGGCTAAATAAGAGTCTTTATTATAGAAACCAGTGGCCATGTAGCCATTGCTAACAAGGAACCACCAGACAAAACTGTTCTTCAAAGAAAAATCCCATACAGCAGGTAGCCGCACATCGGGTAGGTAACAATATGTAGTCTCCATAAGGCAGGCCCAAATAACAGCAGCCCCAGCAGTAGCAGCTCTGGCTGGTCAGTAACAACTTTATACTACTTAGATAAAAGAGGCTTCTTTCCAAATAGTGACCTCAGTCTTTGGGGTTATAGAAGGGCAGACTTGTGCAGCGTACATACGGATTACTGTGGCCTTGCTCTTGCACCTGTGTATAGTTCTTGGACACCCTAAGAGTCACATGCTCAGAGTGGCCTTGAACGTCTAGCATACTCTGAACAGGGCCTCTATACTCCAATTGGCCTCGAGCATCCAGTATGCTTTGAATAGGGCCCCACATGGCCCCTGCTAAATCAGCAGCATGAGGGCTCCTAAGATAAAAACATGTGAATGGATTTTCCCCTCTGCGTTTTAAATTGCGATTCAAGACCAACAGATTTTTCTAAGGGGTCGTGATGGATCTTGTGTTAGGCTAGCCTCTCCAACCCTGACCATCATTCATTCAGTCAGTCAGTCATTTTTATTTCAACTGTAAATGAGGGCCTTTGAGACTGAGCAAGAAGAATCCATTTAGACATAGAAGAGCTGGTGCCATCCCTCAGAGCCACTAACTGTGCTCTGTGACTTTTATGAGTATCTTTCCTTACCTATAAAATAAGGACAATATACCCAGCATTGAACTAGTATCTGTGCTGAACAAAATAATAAATATGAAAGATATTGGTATATTTCAAAGTGCTCTGTAAATTTAAAGCATTGTTATTATGGAAACTAAAAAATACTGTCAGTTGACCCCCCATTTGACACTATTGGAGGCTGCAAACTTGAGCAAGATACATTCCTTATCTAGAGCTTTTGATAATCTCATGCAGCTATGCCTCTGGTTCACCTGGTTTACCCTCTGGGTCCTGCTCTGCTTATCAGAAGTCAGTTTGCTTCGTGCTGGGAATGAAGGCTGAGATGAGGAAAATCGCAAGGTTGGATTTCAGTCTCTTACACTGAAAGGAGTCATTTGATCATCCACAATTCCCTGATCCATAAAAGCAGCCCCTGCACAGAACGCTATGTCCTCGCACACCAGATAGACAAGAAATACTCCCCCTCCCCCCAACCCCCAACAGACAGGGACTGAAATGGAGACCCTGTGCCTTCCAAATACACATTGGACATTTCTGTCATTCTGTTAAGTGCAAAGCAGAATCTTTAAAGGTTCCCTTGCATAGCGTTTGTGATATTGCATATCAATCTCCCAGCTTGTTTACCTCGTTAATTCAGTCTGTATCCTGTAATGGGAAACTGAAGTAATCAACCAAATAATGAGCTCCTGAAAATTTGCTATTGAAGGGCCTGGAATTAGCCAGATAAGCTGCTGACATTAAGTAAAGTGGTTGGAAAATAACTCATCTCTCCACCTCATGCTGCTAACACAACACACATACATATGCATGCACACATAATGATATGTTAATGTTATATATTAACATTTTATATATATTTTAAGTTGAGCATGAGGATAAGCCTTTCATAGGGCCCACTGTGCTTAGACATGGTGAAAGAGGGCCCAAAGGAAGCAGTATGTGAAGTAGAGAACACTTAACTTATACCACAGCACATACATTGGGTTTAGGGGTCTAACTCCCTATGGCATTCTGAATATTTCCCAATGAAACCAGAAACCAGGGTTATAAAAATATATATTTGCACACAAAAACTATATATATCTCCTATCTAATAAAAGAGTAATATGCAAATTAACCACCACTCCACTATACCCACAAGCCATGCCCACCAGCCAATCAGGAGCAAGTATGCAAATTAACCCCAACCAAAATGACTACAGCCATGGAGCGAACAGGAAGCTTGAAGCTTGGGTTTCTCTGGCATTGGGGGAGGCAAAGCTTTCCGCACACCCTGGTGGGCCCAGGCCTCCTCTCAAGGCTATAATGTTTCAATTATAGAAGATAAATAAATCCCAACAAAAATGGCAGCAGCCATGGAGCTAGAGAGAGCAGGAGGCTTGAGTTGCCCCCAGTAAAGGAGGAAGCCAAGCTTTCTGCACACCCTAGTGGGCCCAGGCCTCTACTCAAGGCTCCAACGTTTCAATTATAGGAGATAAAAAAATCCCAGATAGCAGGGCCTCCGCTTGGGTCACCAGGTTCGTGACTGGCCTGCAAACCACCACAGGTCCCTCACTCAGGCCTCCCCATTCCCCAAGGGAACCCCCACCCTGATCCGGGACACCCTTCAGAGCAAACCAGCTGATCCCCACCCATGCACCATGCCTCTATCCTATCTAATAAAAGAATAATATGCAAATTGACTATCACTCCAACACACAAGATGGCTATCCCTATGTAGTCAAAGATCCTGCCACCATGTGGACGCAAGATGGCTGCCACAGATGGCCAGCAGCAGAGGGCAGTTGGGAGAGATCAGGCCTGTAAGGGAGGGCAGTTGGGGACAATCAAGCATGCAGGGGAGGGAAGTTAGGGCTAGCAGAGGAGGGAAGTTTGGGGTGACTGAGCCTGCACACAAGGGCAGTTGGGGGTGGGGGTGTTGAGACCAGGCCTGCAGGGGAGGTCAGTTAGGGGAAAACAGGCTGGCAGGGGAGCAGTTAGGCATCAATCAGGCTGGCAGGGGAGTTGTTAGGGAGTTATCAGGCTGACAGAAAGAAGTGGTTAGGGGCAATCAGGAAGTCAGACAGATGAGCAGTTGGGAGCCCCAGTCCTGGATTGTGAGAGGGATGTCCGACTGCCCATTTAGGCCTGATCCTGGTAGGCCTAAATGGGCAGTTGGACATCCCTCGAGGGGTCTCAGATTGGACAGGGTGCAGGCTGGGCTGAGGGACACCACCCCCCATGCACGAATTTTGTGCTCAAGGCCTCTAGTATACACATATACATATATACAGAGTGGCCAGATTATTATGATCTCTGAACACATAATAGTCTGGCCACTCAGTGTGTGTGTGTGTGTTTGTGTGTGTGTGTGTGTGTGTGTGTATTAGAGACCCGGTGCATGAATTAGTGTATGGGTGGGATCCACCCTCTAGCCAGCCTGGCCAGGGGGAGAGGATATGGGAAGTTGGCCAGCCTGCCTGCTGGTCGAACTCCTGGTCAAGGGAACAATTTGCATATTAGCCTTTTAGTATATAGGATGTACACTGAGTGGCCAGATTATTATGTATTCAAAGATCATAATAATCTGGCCTCTCTCTCTCTCTCTCTCTCTCTCTCTCTCTCTCTCTATCTATATATATATATATATATATATATATATATATATATATATATATATATATATTCTGCTTTCATCCTTAAGGTGAAATCAAGTTCAAAGATATTTTCTTAAGGAGGGGCGAAAAAGAAAACACATGCTGCTTTCTCTCCAGAGACTGCCAGAGGGAGGAGATAATTAGACTCCTTCTCTCTGATTAGATATGCATACTAAACATGAGCAATTACCTGACACCAAGGTGCCAGCAGCTAAGGAACTGCTTTCACTCTGAGCCTGCACTGCACAGGGCAGCTTCTTGGTTCCTGTCTATTTGGGAACAAAATGAGAATGAGATTACAATGATCCTGTGAGAACACACACAAAGTCTAATTAAATAGGAAAGGTCAGGGAGCAGAAGGGTGGACTTTCTTTTAAAACATCTTTTAATTGTCTTAAATTCTTACTCCAAATGCTAGCTATTCATTTAAGTTAAGTATTGCTGTTATAGTTAAACAAAGAAATACAGTCTTACAATCTGCTATTTAAATAACAGGTGGGGAGGTAGTGCCCCACACAGCTTAGTCCCTGATATGTAGCCCATGCTAGAAACAGCTAAACTCCACTGAGCCTCTTTTATGCATCTTGCATTGGGTATAAATATTCATTCATTCATTCCTTTTAAAAAAATACATCTCAGACATGAGACATGGTTTTGGGTACTTGCGTCTCAACTGTGATAGAATCAAACAAACACTCTTATTGTGGTTCAAAACCAACAGCCTAAATAAAGATGATCTAAAATATCAAATAAACAAGAAGAGAGAGAGAGAGAGAGAGAGAGAGAGAGAGAGAGAGAGAGAGAGAGAGTTCAGCTACCTATTGAGAAGTTATGAGAAAATCAAAATAAAGAAATAGACCAGTAAAGTGGGAACTATAATATATAGAGTGGCTGCAGAAGACTTCTGAGGAGGAATTAATTTAAGAGCTGGAGTCCTCTAAAAACTCCTGGTAGCACATTCTACACAGAAGGCACAGAATGTGAATGACTTGAGTCAAGAATGAGCTTGATTTGTGAAAACTCCTGAAAGAAAGCTTTAGGCAGATTCTTACTTCCCCCATTTTGTAGATGAAACATTTGAGACTCATGAAGTTCAAACAACTTGTCCAAACTCACTTTACACATATTTGCCACTGCTGGGAATTCTTTTACATTTACTTTTACTTCTTGGAGAGGCAATTGTTTCTATCTCATTAAAGTAGTATAAAAGTACATTCATTGTTCTTTTAAAAAAAAAAAATGGGCAGAGAACTTGAACAGACATTTTTCCCAAGAAGACATACAAATAGCCAGCAGATATAGGAAAAGATGCTCAACTTCACTAGATATTAGGAAAATGCAAATCAAAACTACGATGAGATATCACTTCACACTTTTTAGACTGGCTATTATCAATAAGACAAGTAAGAACAAGGGTTGGATAAGCTGTGGGAAAGAAGGAATCATCATTCACTCCTGGTGGGAATGTAAACTGGTATGGGGTGGTGGTGAGGGCAGGGGGTTGCTGGGAAATCGGGGCCCGATCTGTCTGGTTAGCTGCCACAGTGTGCAACATAGCGACAGGTCATTCTGGTCATTCTGGTCATTTTGGTCATTCTGTCATTCTAGTCACTGGGCTTAGATAGATAGATAGATAGATAGATAGATAGATAGATAGATAGATAGATAGATATAGATGTATTTCCTGAAGATGTTTCCATGACAGTACCTAAAAAGCTTCTCATTTTGCCATATAATCCTCCCCTGTCGCAGTAAAAAATAGTTTATGTGATCATTCCTTTGATGATAACCTAGATTGCTTCTAGATCTTTGCTATACAAGCAATAAAAAAACCTGTGCACATTACATTTTGTGTAGGTGAAATCACTAGGTCAAATAATTGATAAAGTTGCCATAGTGCCTTCCAATGAGGTAATAGATTCCTATTCCCACCAGTAATCCGTTATGTTTCCCTAAATCTCATCAAAGGAGGGTTTTGTAAACTTTTGGACTTTTGCCCATCTGATAGGTGAAGAATGTTATCTCTGTATTGTTAACTTCTGGCTCTCTTTATTTAAAAAAAAACATTAATCTTTTATCTTGGACATGAGTTGCAATATTTTCTCAATTTGTCATTTATTTTTTAATTTTACTTACACTTTTTTCTGTTGTTGTTGTTTATTTTTTGTTTTGTGTGATTATTGTTGTTTTTTTTTGCCATGCAGAGATTTAATTTTGTCATTTACTATATTTTTGTTCTTTAAGGTGATCAAATTTTTCAATCCTTTTGTTATGGCATATAGACATTTGTGTCATAGTTACAAAGACTCTCTCCAACTGGAGATTATTAAAAAAAATCACCCATGTATTCTTCAACCAATATTTTTGTTTTGTTTTACATTTATACAATCCAATATATCCAAACTTTATAGTCAGATATGGCTCTAAACTTCAAGAACTGGGACTTAGCCAAAACCAGTTTGGCTCAGTGGATAGAACATCAGCTGTGGACTGAAAAGTCCCAGGTTCGATTCTGGTCAAGGGCATGTACCTTGGTTGCAGGCACATCCCCAGAGGAGGGTGTGCAGGAGGCAGCTGATCGATGTTTCTCTCTCATCGATGTTTCTAGCTCTCCATTCTTCTCTCTTCCTCTCTGTAAAAACTCAATAAAATATATCTTTAAAGTATATATATTCTTTTTAAAAAAGAAGAAGAAGAAGAAAGAAAAGAAAAACAAAGAACTGGGACTTAAATTCAGATCAGCCTTTGCTCTTTAGCCATACCTTAAAGTCAGGGAACAGCCTCAAAGAGAAATCTACCCAGATTCTAAAATATATATACAACCCATTCAAAGTTAGTTTTTTGGCCCTAAGCATCACAGGTTTCTGCAGGCTTCTTGGCAGGCTGTTGGGGACATCGTGTTCTTCTCCAGTCTGTTCTCTGAGGTTGGTCCCAAATGACTAGGGTGTGTAAAAGCCACTAAAGAAGGGAGTGATCAATTGCTCTAGGCAGCCTAGGCACATGCTCAAGAGCTAATTCACATACCATCAGAAAATCTAGGTCTTAGTCCTGCCTTGGACCCCTCCTAGCTATAAGATTTGGAGAAACCACTTACTGGTAATTTCCTTTGGCCTTGGTTATTTTAACTACAGGAGGAGTTTGGATCTTTTCTGCTTGATGTTCTTAGAATTATTAAGTTATTTATGGTCTATAATGGTTTGGCCAGACCTTGAATCTGATGATATGTCTATGTTGTCAATTTCTATATATAGTGATAAGTATAAAATAAAGGCATTTACTGCATACAAGGCACTCACTGTTCTAAGCACTTTTTCTGTGTGAATCTATTCAACCTTCATAGCACTAAGAGGTAGATACTGTCATTGTTTTCATTATGTAGATGAAGACAATGAGGCAGAAAGTTTCAAAAGTTGCCAACCCAAGAAAAAGTGTGACAGAGGGAAAAGTGAGAGAAAAAAGATAGTGGTCATAATCAACTATAATTTAAATATATTGCATGTATACATTGTACTTATACAGTGATCATATGAGCACACTGCTAGGGTCTCTCCCAGAGCCTTGAAAGGGACCAATCCATGTGATAGGTTTCCAGCAAAAGAAGTAAATCATGCAAATGTATGTAGAAAGGGTATCTTTGGAAGAGAGAACCACTAGTGTAGGGACTTGAAGCAAGAACAATTTGATATGTGTGAGTCATTGAAAGAAAACCCTCATGTACAGAATGTAGCTTCACCAGCTGCTCCCACTTTCTAACAAATGTGGTAAGAAGCTCAGTATGTAACTTCTGCCTAGAAACTCAGGAGTCACTATAATGATCTTAAAGGATTATCTAGGATCATCTAATAATCTGCAATGCCCTTGGGTTTCTGACCATGTCTCATGGAGCTCCAAAGACTGAAGCTATTCACTCCAGCCTCATTCTCATTGCTACACATTTCATGCATCTGATTCATACCTTAGATTCCTCAGAGGAATATTAGAACCAAGGGCTTTATTTCTGGGAAAGGTAAGAAACTCCATAAACCCCAACCCTGTCATTTGATCTGGGAGGACATGGAAGCTCAGAAAGAGGAAAGGTTATCCCAAAGTCACATGTACACAAGAATAGAGCCAATGCAGGAACTCCAACTTCCTGAATCCCACTCTAGGACTCCTTTAGTACTCCATGTCATGCTCAATTCTAATCTCCAATAAATTTTCTTTCAGATATTTTTTTAAAACATAGAGAAGTTGAAAGAAGAATATCATCAATTTCTATTCTCTATCCATCTTATGAGGCAAAGATAGAGAGCTGTAGAGCTTGCTCAGGGTAATGAATTCCCCATTTGCCAAAACAGATGCTTGGAAGGGAAAAGTGAATCTTTTGCAGCTATGATTCTACTAATTGAAGCTTTCACTAGAAATTGACTTTTGGTATCTCAATAAAAGGGATGATGCCTGTGTTTGCAACAAAAAAGCTACGAGATGGAAGCAACCTCTCCCCTTCATCCCTACCACCACCATCTGTTCTCAAGTCCTCAATACCTCTCACTTTAAGCCATTGCACAAACCTTCTGATATTCTATTTGCCTCCAATATGTCCTCCATGGTTTTGCCCAATTCTTAAATCTTTTAATTAAGTTCTTAAAAACACTCTCCCTTGAGGCTCTTCTACCAAATAAAATTGTAGAAAGCACAGACTTTCCAAGAGTGTTAAAGATCCAATCACCTAAACTTTGCATTCAAACCCTTTCAGAATCCAACACTAGCATTATAATTCCAATTTTACTCCAAATTCTAGCTCTCATTCATGCTGTGCTCCAGAAACTTGGAGTGTTCTCATTCTCACTCTGCTCTATATTTTTGCAAATGTAGATTTGCCCACATCTTCTCCTCTGGCCTTTACCATTAGAAAACTTTTTCATCTCTCACCATCTAATTCTCCATCACCTCCTTTATGAAGCCTCCTTGGTCATGTCAAGTAAACAATTATAATTTCAATTTTGATTCCCCATAGTAGGTGATTTATACCACTTCTGTGGCAGTTTTAAGATGCTGCCTGTGTTATCATTCTTTGTGAAATTATTTGTTCCCATTATAGATTATGAGCTCTCTGGAGGCAGAACTAACCTATTGATCTTTACATCTCATAAAGGGCCTAATATACTGCCCGGAGCACAATGAGTATCAGTTCTATATTTGGTGAAAGCACAGGACTTAGAGGTCCTCAGTACCAAATCCTCTTGATTAGAATCAACCCATGTGAACTGATCAGAAACTGAAGAGAATTTCTTCATGAAATATTCAAAGGCTCTGCCCAAAGAGAGGGGAAAAGATGGAGGGTCATTAACATGCAGATTGACAATAAATAGACATTCCATAAAATTAGCTGAATGACACTGAAACGATGTGACTTTGAGCAGGTTCCTGTTTATTCTGAATCTCACCTGCCAAATAAGGGTAAGAGTTAGGTATGAAGGCTGCTTGAGAAATTGAAATTCATGTTTTGGGATATACTAGTTATGCAGTAAAAAGTAAAACAGCAACTATAAGAATCAGAAAATGAATTGTAGAGCTGAGTGTTTATTACTGATTATCAGCCACCAGAGGCATGAAACTGCCACATACAGTAGCAAACATCTCTCAGAAGATGGAGGTTTGGGTCTTCATCTTGTCACCTCAAGAATTCATTAGCCCTTCAGAAAGCATCTTTTCTTAAGAATTTGTTTTTCAGGCTTTGCAATTATCATCAGACAAAAGATGATGCCAATGACATGAGTGTAAATAGCACTTCCAAAAAAAAAAAAAAAAAAAAAAAAAAAAGAGTGCACCTGGAATGAAAGACATGAAGATACTTCCAATTAGGGTGGAAGGGAACAATCAGAGATGAAACTAAAATAAGTCCCAATGCCTAGCACTGCTTAGATGAGCAGAGCTCAGGATTTATTTTAATTGAGACATGATAAAGTAGAATGTGAACATCTCTGGATCTTAGTTAAGCACTGATCCACTCATCTACTCTGTAATCAAGTACTGAGCATGAGTTAGTTCCATGTTTGAGAAATGCAGGAGTCATAGATCTAAAGACATAGAAGCATGGAACAGACTGACAAATCTCAGAGGGAAGAGCGGTAGGAAGAGATTAATCAAAGAAATTATATGCATATATGAATAACCCATAGTTACAGAAAATAATGTAGTGAAGGCCTAGGAGTGGGAGAAGGATAGACAAGGTCAATGGGGGGAAAAGAGGACATCTGTAATACTTTCAATAATAAAGATAAAATTTGAAAAATAATAGTAAGATTATGTTAAGGCCCCACCAATCCTATATATTAAAGAGGTAATATGCAAATTAACCCTCACGCCCTCACAAGATGGCTGCCTATAACCAGGTTGGCACGGGGTTTAGTGAGGGACGACCAAACAACTGAACAAGCAGGCTGTGTGGGGTGACCAGGCTGGTTGGGGGAGAAGTTAGGGGTGACCAGGCAAGCAGGCAGGTAAGTGATTAGGAGCCAGCGGTCCAAGATTGTGAGAGCCATGTCCAACTGCTGGGGATCAGGCCTAAACCAGCAGTTGGACATACCCTGAGGGTCCCAGATTGGAGAGGGTGCAGCCTGGGCTGAGGAAACCCCCCTCCCATGCACAAATTTCATGCACTGGGCCTCTAGTAAGTAAATAAATAAAGATCATTTTCAAACCTCCTCTCTGCCAAAAAAAATAAAATAAAATAAAATAAAAATGCAGAAATCAAAATACATGATTATGTCCTGGCCAGTGTGGCTCCATTGCTTGGGCATCCTTCTGTGTACCAAAGAGTTGCTGGTTCATTATCTGGTCAGATCACATGCCCAGGTTCTGAGTTGATTCTCAGTAGGGGACGTGTGTGAGGCAGCCCATCTATGTTGTGCTCTCATATCAATATTTTTCTTTTCTCCCTTCTTCTCTCTAAAAATCAATAAAATATTTTTAAAAGGCATGATTCCTATCCTCAAACAATTCATAATCCACTAGAAGAAAGATGACAATGCTAGCAAGATATGACAAGACCTAGAATCGCACTTGCCTGAGGGACAGGGAGAACACAAAAGAAGAGTTTCAGTTTCATCAAGATTGACCATGAAAAAGTAAAAGTGTTGCTCAAACTGAGTTTTGAAGAATGAACATGAGTCCCCTCCCAAGTCAGCATGGTGTGCACATACAAAGGCAGCGTCCTCCACTTTGGGACTCTACATGTAGTCTAGTGCAGGAGCAGAGAAAATGAAGAAGAGTGGCAGGTGATAAACCTCTAATGCATAGTTATCACACATTCTCCCTCTCTGTGTATCTCTAAGAATGCCTAATATGATGTTTGGCACAGATGTTCTCAGGAGATAAGTGGTTGTTATCAATCTCGTATTATCTGTAGACTTAATCCCTTTGTGTGACAGAGCAGAATCAGAAGTATACTTTGTGTGTGGTCAGATAAGAGAACTGAAGAACTCTCAGTTATGGCTTCTTTTTATCTTCCACTGAATATTATCTAAGGCAAGTGTTCCTTAACTTGGCATCCTCAACTACTCTATTAAATGTTTTGTTTTCATTCAAATTGTAAAAATAACACATGTATTAGAGTGGTGAGCCAGTTATCAAGTTTTGCCATGCCTTTTGGCATTCAAGTTTTGTGTTTGTTGTTTTGAACATCTTAACACAGCATGACCAGCCAAAGTGATAACTTTTTACTTCTAATTCAGTATTCTTTGGAATGCATGCCCTCAAATTTGATAACAACTTGACCTGCAATTCCTAAAGATAAGGATATGAAGACCCAGAGAGGAGAAATGGCTTTGCAATGCATTCAGCTAGTCCGTAATGGGGACTAGAACCCCAGATGCCTGAATCAATGCTTTCCCTGTCATAGTTAAGCCACCACACCTCTGAATAGTTACCCACCAGTCCCATGACTTGCAGGATCTTTAAGTACAGATCCAAGTTCATAATTCACAATGGTGCAAATTATTTTATGGTCAGAGTTTCAGCTTCCTGTTGGATAAGATCTGTGCCTCACCTCTCTGAGAAGCAAGCAGAAAGGATCAGGATAAATTACACTAGCTTAGGATGGTAAAATTCGCTTTAAAAAAATCCATATTCTCTGACCCTCTCCTATGTCAAAATTTGTGACTTCATACATATAAGAAAGATTTCTAATGAGATGGTACCATGAAACTTCAGACCCTAAAGTAAGTATTGCTTTTTTAAAATTATTTTTTAATTAGAATTTACATTCAATGTTATTTTGTTATTAATTTCTGATGTATTACTTTTTATCCATTTAAAGGAGGTAGAAATTGCTTTCCTACTAGGAATTTTAAAAGCAGAGCAATCAATCAATTTATGCTGTGCCTTATACACATTTGATAATTAATAAGTAGTTGTTGAATGAATAATAAATTGATGTTACCTAAAACATCTAATGCAATAAATAGTCTAGCTTGGAACTGGAAGGTGAGTAAACCACAGGGTGTGGGGATTCAGCAAAATCACCTGGGGAGCTTTTGAAAAATGCAGACTCTGGAACCTCACCCAGACTAATTAAATAGGAATTTCCACAAGCTGACACCCAAAATTCAACATTTACAAAAGTTCTTTCCAAATGAACTCTTGACATATTTTTCAGAGCAAAAGATTCTAAGTTGAAATGATGGAATCAGCTATGGTAATCAATCATAATCCTACGTGAAATGCAAGAACTTCTGGCATCATAGTAACTGACACCAGCTGTCCCTTTCCTTCTTCCAGATGTTTTCTCTGATCAGAACCCTATTTATTCATTCTCTGAGGAGAAAAAAAAACAAAACAACTTACTATTAAATGCTTATCATGCTAGAGCAGGGAATAAAGTATTGAACACAATATAAATGGCCATTTTCTCATGGAACACATATATCTCAGTCAGGTGAGTACTACCAGAGTTCTATCCAGGATAATCTTATGAATATATGCGCTTGACTTTCATTCCTTGTATCTCCTTACTTCTCACCCTTGTTACAAAGAAGCATTTTTGGCTTCCTGGTCCCAATGGTGGAAAATAACTATTGACAACAGCTCTCTAAATGTACATCTCCTTCATTCAAGAAAGTAGCCAATCAAAAAAAAATAAAAGCTCACTGGCTCAACCTGGGCTGGGGAGGTCTCCTGGACTGGCCACTGTGGCCTAGAAAAGAGGTGTCTCATTACAAACACATGGTTGCTCCAATAGAACTATATCATCAAGAGACATTGAGAAAAGTCTATTAGGAAGAGATAATGGACATACAATTTGATACACTTCAACCACAGTTCTCTGAGGGCCATCCAAGCACTTCAGTGCTTCAGTGCTATACCATTCATTTGGGTTGCCTAGAGTTTTATTTGCTTACTGTCCAAATTTTAGCTCTTTTCAGATATGAGGTTATTATAGTCATTCTTTCATGATTCACTCATAAAACATTTGTTAGGCATTGACCTTGGCTTGGTTCTGAGGATAAGAAGAAGAAACAAGCATAAATGTGCTTCTCTTGGTGCTTACACTTTACTAAAGCAGGCAAACATGTAGACACAAAATGATCATTTTTTTGTGGTGGAATCATGTACCAAGCACCAAACAAGCACAAGAGGGTCATAGAAATCTTCACATATTTCCTTAAGTGGGTCTTAATGGATACAAAGAAGTTTTCCAGCTTAGACTGAGTAGGGAGGCTCCCAAACAAAACAAACTGTGAAAACTAAGTTAAGGACTATGTAGCAGAAGGTAGTGTCATGGGTGAGAGGTGAAGTAGTATCTGTAGCTAAAAGATTAGTCACTTTATAAGTATCTTCCCAACCCTACCACTTATGAGGTGGTTGCACTTGGGCACGTTGTCAGATTTTCTGTACATATCTCATAGGATTGTTGTGCGAGTTAACATTTGCAATGCATGTGAAGTGTTTAAAGTAATACTGACATATCCTGAGTGCTTAATAAATGTTTTAATGTTGTCATCATCGTCATTATTTCAAACAAATGTGCCATTCCTGGGTGAGTTCATTTTACTTGTGTGAGAAGACCCTATTTTGTTTATCATCATCATCCCATAGTCATTGTGATTTGGACTTGGCCCAAGGCACAAAGTAGTAAGTTGAAAGATCACATGGATTATGTTGCTGATAAGGTTATGATGGATCTTACAGAGGAAATTCCAGTGTAATCTCACTCGCCACAAAATCGCGTGCTGCTTTTGCATAGTTGTATAATCTAATCATAAGGTGCCAATTCTACTATGTTTGGTTAAAGACTCTTCTGACTACACCTGTCGTTCAGCCAAGACCCCACCTTGGAGACTGAACCAGAATCCAACCACATTTTTCCAAAGAAATGTTCCAAAGCATGAACTAGTCTTGAAAACATAGCACCACATCATGTAGACAGTTAAATTTCAACTTTGGAACTACTTTCTTACTTATTCTGAGGACTTTGGTTCTGTACAAATAAATAGTCAACATTTTTGAGCTATGTAATCCCTCTGATCAATGCCCTTCCCCCTTAGATTTGGGTAGAAATTAAAGAATTATTTCTATTTCTTCCTCTCATTTCTCTATCTCTTCTATCAAGTACCAACAATGGGGACAGTAATATTTGAACTGAAAACTCACCCCAGAACCACTTCCTTTGCTAATTCTATTTACATTTTCTCCTAGCTTGGCCTTTGTAAACTTGCTTCTTCTGTACAAATAATGCTCTTCCTACTAAATCTGCCAGTCACTGTACGGATGGTATTCTTTACTCACATGTTGGATGGAAAACCATAGTAAATTGCTACCTTCACAGGAATCTGTCAAAATTTTGCCTGCAGAGCAATTACTCTGGCCAGTTAAATCTTCCTTCTTCAATGTGAAAGAAAGACAAAGATAGAGACAGAGACTCACACACACGACTTAGAGAAAGAACCAGTGAGATCTTGAAAACTACAATGCTATCTATCTTTTCTCTTAAAGGGACATGGTGAAGAGGCATACTTTATTAATCTCTGAGATGTCCAAGAAAGGAAGGAAAATATATGGAATAAAGAAAAGAGGAAGAAAAGAAGAAGATATGACAAAGTGAAGAAGAGAAGGAAAAGGAGAGAAAAAAGATTAAGACATCAGTTGTGGGATGTAGTCTGTTTCACTATATTAATATGTTAAAGTAATATTTGTCCACACACTTGACCCCATGCATCCACAAGGTGTGTAGAAAGGATATGTAAACACCTCTAAATGTGGCTTCCATGTCCCAGAGGCCAAATGACATTCCTTAAGGTTCACCAAATATGGGTTTCATGGTCCTATGGTCTCATGAAATCACATGGTAAACTTATAGGATTTTTCAAAATTGAGATGAGATAGATACTGGATACAACTGAACAAAAAGCAAAGTTTCCATGAACTTTTAAAATAAATCTCTTTTAACCAGTCACTTGAAGCCACATGAAGAATGACCACCAGGGCATTTATTATATTTGTTTTCCTTGAGCATTAAAGAGTCTTTAGGAGAAAAAACTTAAGGAGGGATTTCCATCTTCACCATTTTTGAGCTATGTAATCCCTCTGAGCTATTTAATCACTCTGAATCTGATTTCCCCTGCCTGAGAAATGGCACTAATAACAAACTAATGATAACAAATAAAAATAAAAACATTGTTATTACTACATTAATAATAATGACAATAACAAAGTCTCTGGCAAACCTGAAACTCAGTCCCATTCCTTGGCTCATTCATTCATGCATTTATTCACTTGTTTATAACAAATATTTAGTGAGGAGCTGATCCTAGGTCAGACTCTACAAATAAGAGTGATGAACCAAACAATCAAAAATTCTGCCCTCCTGGACCTTAGAATGTAATTTTCGACTCTGACCTCGAGCCTTTCTCTATGGAATAAGGTAGTAGCTGACACCACAAGAATGTGGTTGTGTTGAGTCTGTGAGAATATAAGGTTATGCTGCCCCACCTGGATCCTGCCTATGGCAGGCCCTGGGCCAGCCAGTTGTCAGCTGACAGGGGACCAGGTGAGTGCTGAGAGCACCTGTGACTCAAGCAGTCCTGCCTGAATGTCCACATTGAGATAATGAGACTCTTCAAAGCCAAAGCAGCAGGAGGTAATTGGAGTGTTTTTTAAACAAACTTTGTTGAATGATAAAGCAGCACCCCAGAGCAGTTGCCCTGGGAAAACTGGGCGTGTAGTTCATGCAGTCCTTCCATTCACACAGAGCCAGGGCGTGTCCCAAACAAAAGGAACCCTTCTGGAAAGGCGATCAGCTCCTGATAAGAATGAGTATGTTCACCAGCACTTGTATCAATAATGTCAGTCCTCAAGGAGCTCAAAACACTTTATTATAGGTAGGTAGATAGCGATTAATCATACCGAGTCAACAGAAGAATCGAATCCCCTTACACGCAGTCCCACATTCTGCATGATTCTGTTATTAAGGAGAGCAATTATATTTTTCTATCTGAGGAAAATGGATCCAGTTGGAAGAGTTCTCATGGAGACCTTGGGAAATCTTGGACTTCCTGTAAAATCACAATTATTGTAACACATTTCTGCTTTAAAACTACATTTCCATCTCTATTATCTCTTTTGAGGCTCACAACACTTTAAAATAGAAGCAGAATATGTATCATTATTCCCAGTTTACTGGAGAAGGAAACAGGTTCAGAGAGGATAAGTGACTTCAATAAATGTTCTCAGCTTTTAAGAAGAAAAGCGTGATCAGTCCTGCTGATGCCAAAACCAGAGCTTTCTCAATCCCTGTGCAGTTTTCAAATTTTTTCTTTCTTTATTGGTAGAGTTTGAATCCTCAGGACCAAATAGTGGCATAGACTGTTGTAGAATTTCTTTTTAAATGTTTTCATTTTTTACCTAAAAGAGAATGCTCTGATTTTGAGGACATGACTATAGGATTGTGCATAACATGGACCTTTATGTTGGTTTATGACATCGTAGAGTTGGAGAATGTTCACGTATTGATTTGAAAGGAGACAGGGAGCCTGGAGACAAGACTCCAAGAAGTAGAAGATGATTCAGAGAACCAAGCCCATAACAGTGTGAGGAGGAAAACTCAACCTGCTTCTTCAGTCTGTGGTTTGTACTTGGATACTTATTCCCCCCTACTTCAGTTACCAAACTGATACACACTTGTCTCTTTTTCTTCACCACTTGACCGTCTTCTTACTTCCTTTAAGAAAACAGTGGCTACTAAGCTAAGTGAAATAAACTAGTCAGAGAAATACAAGTACCATATGATTTCCCTTCTAAGTGGAATCTAATGGACAAAATAAACAAACAAGCAAAAAAGAAACAAACTCATAGATATAGAGAACAGACTGACAGCTGTCAGAGGGGAGGGAGGTTGGGGGACTGGTGAAAAGGAGGAGAGATTAAGTGATACAGATTAGTAGTTGCTAAATAGCCACAGGCATGTAGATTACAGCATATGGAGTGCGGACAACAATATCGAGATAACTATGTGTGGGTACTTAAAGCCAGAAGGGACTACTCCATAAAGGGACTACTCATTTTATAACCATTTTGCTGTACATCTGAAACTAATAGAAGATAATATTCAATGTCAACTATAATTTAAAAAATAATAATAATAAAAAGAAAACAGAAATTATTGTAAAGATGCCGTATATAGCCATAGCAAGTGCTCATCAGATATTTGAATAACATGCTGACTCAGAGATTAGAGAGTAATACTAGTTAGCTAGCACTTACAGATAACTTAATACATGCTAAGCCCTTTACATGAATTAACACATTTAATCTTCACCAAAAAAATGCCATGAGGTATTCAGTATTATGAGCATCATCCTTATTTTAGAAAAATCTGAGGTTAAGACACCTGTCTAAATTCACAGAGCTAGAAGCAATAGTCCTGAATGTGAATTCTCTCAAAAAGAAACTACTAAATGTTTTCCAGAGAAAAGGAAGTTTTATTTAACTCTCATCTCCAGGCTATTTAGCATGGCAACTAGAAAATGATAAATTCTTTGTGAACCTTTGATAAATTCTGTAAAAGTCCTTAATGTCAGGAGAAACTACTATATGGGTCTGACAAGCTTCAGGCTGAGAGGTAGGGTGCTGGGATTCTGAAGGCCTGCCTTTGGTCTAACCTGTCTGGTCCAAGGGTACTACCTCAAATCTCTTGAGTAAGTGAATACATATATTCAAGTCATGGTTAATCCCCACTCTGGCTTCCTATGGAAAAAAAAAAAAAAAAAAAAAGGTCAGAAACACTCACCTGTAGTTTAAAAGCTGATGAAGCCCTGGAGCACAATGCTAGCCCTCTGGAAGCTACTCAATAACAGGCTCAGATTGACCTGTAAATAACTTGATTGATTTGAAATGACTCCACTGGCGAAAGATGCTAGCTTCTCAAAAAACTCTATATGGGATTGATAGTCCAGAATCCTGTCCTTATAGAAAATCTTCAGCTTTACCTCTGAGATGAAGCACTTATCTCATTTCCCCCAGAGTTACAATAGAACATGGTGGGGAAGATGAATTGCTTTGGGGGAATCAGCTCTCCAGAGGCTGATCTGGGAATGATTTGCATACAACCAACACATACCCAGGTTCTGACGAACTTGCATCTATTCTGAAAAGGAATGATTATTGGGAGCCCAGTGAGCTGAGGACTTTTGCTAAGAAAACCTCCAGTGTCAATACTTTCTGAGCCTTGCATGAGGAGAAACTGATCCTCAACAAGCAAAAGGTCTTGTGCTCTCCATCTGTGACAAGGCCAGTATAGGAACTAGCTGTAGGCTACAAGAGGTCCCTCTGGGAAGAGCAAATTCATTCCTGTTGGCCAGAAACACTCTACAGCTATTTACACAT
Organism: Pipistrellus kuhlii; assembly: GCF_014108245.1. NCBI lineage: Eukaryota > Metazoa > Chordata > Mammalia > Chiroptera > Vespertilionidae > Pipistrellus > Pipistrellus kuhlii. Next base: position 11,117,299 of record NW_023425595.1, read on the forward strand.
AACCTACACAGAAGCCCATTGTTACACTTAACTATAAAATGAGGCTAGGAAAGTTTGCTCATCTTTTCATAGACTGTTAAACTTAAAGCATTGTTGTCAATTTCAACTTCCAATGTTACATATAAGGAAGCTCAGCCTCAGTGAAGGTACAAGGCCAGCAGTTAGTTAGAGACCATGCTATAACCAGCATCCTAGTCACCTAGTCAGTTTTAACCACTGTAATAGGCACTTTCTTTCTCTACTCCATACCACTTCCTTCTTTCTTATCTGTTCCCTCTTTTTGTATCTCATTTTTGGGTCCAGCCACTTGGTAGAGGTTTATTGCTGGCCAGCGAGCAAGGAGTGCACCAGGGGTCATTCCCCAAGCTGTTTCTCACTAAGAACAAAAGACCAAACAGTTTTATAGGGCTGTTGCTTACATCATAGCATGTTGAGGTATGTTTCGATGAGCATGCACAGTAAATGGACATGGCTAGATATGCATCACATGCACAGAAAACATCAGGTAATCCCTCACCTGGGGGAAATTTTTAGTATTACTATGAGGGTGTAAGAAAGGAAATTCCATTTGAGGCCATCGAAGTGTCTTCTGATCCATTTCAACTGATCTCTGAAGGTTTTCTAGCAGCTTTTCTTGTTTCTTTTTTTTAGAACTTTTTTTTAATATATTGATTTCAGAGAAGATGGGAGAGGAAAAGATAGAAACACTAATGATGAAAGAGAATCATTGATCAGCTGCCTCCTGCAGGCCCCCTATTGGGGACTACGCCCACAACTCAGACTTATGCTCTGACTGGGAATCAAACTATGACCTCCTGGTTCACAGATTGACATTCAATCACTGAGTCACACCAGCTGGGATATCAGCTTTTCTTACCTTTACCTTCTGGCCTTGAAGGAAAACATCTAAGACAAGCAGTAAGAATCAATCAGTCAAACAAGCATAGCAAATATTTAGGTAACTACGTAGGCTTTCTCCTAGTTCTTAACCCCTCTGTACCAGCAGGGTAGGCTATAATTTCCTTCATATTTATCCATTTCTCTCCCACTACCCTGTCTCTCTCTTTATTCCACATAATTGAGTAAAACAGGAGTCAGTTCCTCCTGAAAGAAGGTAGAACAGAACTTCTAGCTTAAAAAGTCCCAGATGTCCCCTTTATTTTAGGTTGGACAAAAGGCAAAATCAAAAGAGTTTCACCTTCCATAGTCAAACACCTCTGGTCTCTCTTCCTGGGCCTTAACAATGAAAACTTTTTCTATAATATTTATTTTAAAACAAATAAAATTATGTAAGGCTTGGAGGCCTGAGAGAATAACAAGCACAGGTGACTACCTTCCAAAGCAAAAATAAAAATATCTACAATAACAATAATAACAGCTATTTCATCTATTGCATACCGCTAGATATTAGATACTATGCTAACTTTTCCCATCTATATAATAAAACCCTAACATGCAAATAGACTGAACAGCAGAATGACTGGTCACTATGACACACACTGACCACCATAGGGCAGATGCTCAAAGCAGGAGCTACCCCCTGGAGGTCAATGCACTCCAACAGGAGGAGTGCTACCCCCTGCCTCTCCCACCTCCACTGCAGGTGGGCAGTAAGAAGTAAGGGGTCCCAGACTTCAAGAGGAAGCAGACCTAAGCCAAGTAGGCAGATATCCCTTAGGGTTCATGGATATACTGCAAGCCTCTAGTATATCATAGAATTTAATCTCCCTTGCAAACTTCTGTAAATACCAAACACTTATGTTAATTTAATGTAGTTCTGAGAATTGTGCTTATTTTTTCACTTTACAGATGGAAAAATGTAAAACCAAAAAAGTAAAGTAATTCACTTCATGTTGTACAGCTAATAAGTGGTAGAGCTCAAATATAGTCCCAGATTCTTCTAGCTCCAAAATGCATTTTCTTTCTTTCTTGGGTGCCCTATTTAAGAAAAAACAAACAAACTGCTTTATCTAAATTATAAAAGTAACATGTCTTCATTTGCAAAAAAATTTTAGAAGGACCATACAGAATAAAGAAAGAAAGAAAAAACTTTAAATACAGGGAGAACCAATATTTTAGCATTTTTGTCTCCAATCATAAGCAGAATATTATTGACTAATTTTTTTACTTGTTATATTGCAAACATCAGTCCATGTCATTAAATATTATATATATATATATAATATTCAATTTATACATCAAAATATCAGCCTTGTTTATAGTTGAACATTTAAGCCATTTCTGATTTTTTTTAAATATATTTTTATTGATTTTGTACAGAGAGGAAGGGAGAGAAATAGAGAGTTAGAAACATCAATGAGAGAGAGTCATCGATCAGCTGCCTCTTGCACACCCTATACTGGGGATATGCCCGCAACCAAGGTACATGCCCTTGACCGGAATCGAACCCGGGACCTTTCAGTTTCCAAGCCGACGCTCTATCCATTGAGCCAAACCGGTTTCGGCCATTTCTGATTTTTAACAGTTATAAATCATACTGGAATAAATCCCTGAGTACATAAATCTTGGGCTGAAACACTGATGATTTACTCAGTATCAATTTCTAAATATGAAAATAGACTTTTCCTATTATTTCTTTTTAACATTAAAACACCACCACCACCACCCTGTAATCTCTTCTTCACCTCATTTCTAAACCCCTGAGTCAATACCCTAGATTCAGAGAACTGAATGGAAAGAGTTGGGGATTTAGAATCAGAAAATCTGGATTTACTTCTCATTGAAAAAATGATTATGGCTCATCTTACCTGAGGTCTCCAGCCAGTGTTTTCTCAGCTGGAACATGAGTCACTAGAAGCACCTCCCTCAAAAAGTTAATGTGAGGATTCAACCAGATAAAGCACATGACCAGGGTTTTGTAAGTAAATCATGTTTTCTAACAAACAGCTGCCACTATTACTTCCAGGTGTGTTAACAGACTTGGACAGCTTTCAAAGCGAAATAAAAGAGAGAAACTGGTTTATTGCTGACGTGCTCTTTTGGTAAATATAAACATTTTTTTTTTTTAAGTTTAAAAGCCCTGGGGAGAAATAGCTGTCAAAAAGATCATTTCCCAAGTCCATCAAGTATTCATGACATCCTAGAGATTTTGAAAGCTTCTGCTCACATGTTGAATTAATAAATCTGAATGTGTTCATTCAGAGAACTAGGAACCCAACCTACCTTGATGCCCAGCAGGAGGTTACTTAACAGAGCCTGGCCCCTCCTCCTGGGGAGGAGGAAGGCGGGCAACAACATTGTGCCGACTACCATTGGTCACAAGTCTTTACTTAAGGACTTAATGGTGACAGATGCTGCTAAGAGACCAGCCAGCAGGGAGAAAAGTGAGGAGAGAAAGGTGGTTCAGCCTCCATCCAGGTAGAAAAGATTCAGGACAGACAGAAGTGAGAAACTGGGGATGTGTTCACCATCAAGTTTTGGGAAGAGAGAATTAGGCTAAAAAGAAATGTTCTGTGCAGGCATCATACTACAAATGGAATAAAAGGGAAAGAGAGACTAGTTTACGATCCAATCAGAGGTGAGGATCAGAAGTTTTAGGAGTCAACCCAGAAATCTCAGGGGTTCTATGATGATGCAGATTGGAGAAAAGCAAGCAGGCAATGGGAGCCTTGTAGGAAAGAATCAGCCACCCGTAGGGGAGAAGCATCAGGCAAATGACAAGCCAGAAGCAAATGGCAAAGCAGAGGTCTCCCCAAAGCAAGAGGCAGATGGAAAAGGTGACACACCTAGAAAGAGCCTCAACTTGTACAGTTGGCAGGAGATCCAGAGACACAATCAGGAGGCCGACCAGTGGCTGGTGATCAATCGCAAGGTCTATGATGTTACTAGCTGGGCAGACCGACATCCAGGTGGCCATCGGGTTCTCCACCACTATGCCGGGGAAGATGCCACGGTAAGGGAAGCCAAGTTCTATCCTCTGTTCCAGCTGCTGGGTGGGTGGAACCTTGACTCTCTTCCCAAAAGCATGTCAAGTAGGTGCTCAAGCTCCACAACAGTTCATCTCCTCCCAAACTAATTTTTCAGGATTTCTAACCAGCAAGGATTCAGAAGCAACTTAAGCCTCAAGGTCTAGCTGTTATCTGAATCAGGTTTGGATGAGCTCAGTTATTGACAGTGGGTATTATATTTGTGTATTCTGGTTTTCGTTCTGTTCTTGGTGTTTTGCTTTGAAATGGAGCTGTTTTATAAGAAGAAAGTTACAAATAGATGAGTAAAACCTGGAGAGAAAAAAATGTACGCAAGTGTAAATTTCTCAGGCTCTTTAATGTGGAGTGTTAAAAAGGAAGTCGGTGATTCATCTGTTAGGCATAAAAATGCTGTTAATAACAATGATGAAAGCCTACAATTACATAGGCTTTTAGACTATGCAGAGCACTTTTGTGTCTTGCAGCTCACTCAGTGTCAAAAAGGTAATACAACTCACTTTTATAGAAGAAGAAATTAAAATCAGAGAGGATAACTGATTGGTCCAAGGTCATCCAACAGCAGAGCTCAGATTCAAAAACTTTATCTTTCTTAGATTCCAATCTTCCACTTTTCTTCACTACTTCTCCTCATCACATTTCCCCACCAAAGCAGCAAAGGGGAAAAAATAGTGTAACATTTATTGGATGCCTAGAATACCTTAGATACATTCAAATGCATCACCTCACTTAAACCTCACCATGTGGAAGGTGGATGCCATCTCCATATTACAGATGAGAAAATTAATATTCAAAGAGGCAAATGATGCACAGAGCCACCAAGTAATATTGCCAAATTTTGAAATCAGGGAGGTGTTTTACCATAAAAACCTTTGTAGCTGAGTCCGTACAAATAAAATTTCCATCTAACATTTAATAGGATGGTCTTTTGAATCCTTAGATGAATTTAGGAAGCCCCTTTAAAATATTCTATAAGGAAGATTTTTTTTTTTTTGCAATTAGGGATGTTATTGCCCATATTACACAGATGAAGAAATGAAAGTAAAAGGATATAACTAACCTTGCCCAGTCAGAATGGCTCAGCGGTTGAGTGTCCACCCAGGAACCAAGAGGTTACCATTCAGGGTACATGCCCAGGTTGTTGGCTCAATCGCCACTAAAAAGTTCAGCTTTTTATTGAGAAAATGAGCATGTACTTGTAGCAAGAGATGGGAGTACCTTTGTATCAGGAAGATAGATGGTGGGTAGGAATCCAGAAAGCTGAGGATAGAAGTGAGGTGGAAAGAATGTGTACAAGAGTAGAAAGAGAAAGGTAACAAAAATAAAATGAAATAAAAAATACTTTAGATCCCTGTGTGTCCCTTCCCTCATTCCTACAACTCAGAGAAAATATGGTATTGCTTTCCCAACTCAAGTCATAGAATAAGCTCAGGGGATATGTTGGAAAATATGTGGGTCTCAACCACCATAAAAATCATGAATAAATTCTAAGCTAGAGGCAACTCAGATGATAAATCTGCAATTTGCTGATAATTTTTTTACCTCCCAGAAGTTAGGAAAAGACCATGATTCTGATCTAATTTTAGCCAACAAGGAGAATTGATTAATAAAATAGAAACTATAAGAATTCCAGGGATTAATATCCTGAGAATGACAATCCTATGCATGTTCAGTCATGACGGACCTCAGACATTAGGAAAGTGAATCCAAAAATGTTCAAAGAAAAGATTCTCCAAGGGAAAGTGGCTCAAGATGATTTGGAGGTGCTGGGAAAATTCTGACAACCACAATATGCTGTGACTACTCCGTGTATGGAGAGCCTGGGGTTTGGGATCCATTCTATGAACCTGGGAAAGTTATTGGAAGGCTCTGCACCTCAGCTTCACCATCAGCATTACCCAACTTACTGGTTTATGGTAAATGAGACGGATGCTTGTAAAGTGTTTTAAAAAATGTTGGACACTTTAATAAAGTTTCATTCCATTGTAGCTACAACTATTCATATCTCTGACATCTAAAGTGATTATTACTTTCTGTTTACTACCAGCTTAGAAATCCTGATTCTATTTGTTTTCATCTATTGAAAAGAACAGGTACAAGGTGGAGGGCATCATGCTCTCTAGGGAAGGAGGGCAGAGCAAAGTCAGAGGCCTTGATGTCCAATACTCTCTCTACGACTTGAGAGGTCTTTATGGTTATGCTCTGAAAGGAAAATGTGGAGCCAAAAATGGTCTCTTTGTGTTGGCCCTGGACTCATGACTATACCTGTCCAGAGTATGTACCTTTTCTTTTTTTATTTACACAGTGAGTGAGAAAAATAACTCTATCCTTATCCCTGAGGATGAAAAGAAATCTGGGTGAGTTCATATGACATTCTCTACTCCAAATTGGCTCTCTCCCAAGAAAATACCAAAAACTGCATTCCCTTCACAAATCAGCCTATGCACAACTCATGCTCTACCCAAAATATGAGGCAAACTGGTTCTAGCCATTTCTTTGGGGCAGATAAAATCTGTAAAGGGCGAGCAGAGAAGAAATTACTCAGAGGTGGTAATGGGTGTCTGTGGTTGGGTATTGAATATTCTGATGAGCTTTTATGAAGTAGTAAATCAAGGTTCTAGTTATTTTGTTTTGTGACTCATGCATATATTTGTTATCCTTTTTTTTTCTTTCCTGAATTTTGGGAAATTTTAACCCACCTCAGATGAATTAAGTAATATAAAAATGCAGTCATTTAATGATGTCTGATTCCAAAAGTGTAGGCACTTAACCACTTATCTAGTTTCTCAGTAGATTTTGGAATGACTAAATAAATGAACATAGGAATTAATGAACCTATGGGGAAGACTGAGTAGCAGTATTACTCACGTTTAGAAAAAAGACCAAGGCTTGAAAAATTAAGTCATCTTCCCAATATAAACTAGCCTGACCCCCTACTAACCTGCACGGTGACTTTGGGTGGTTATAGCTGAAGTTGGCAAGCAGAGTACTGGCTGAATTTCAGCCCATACATTCCCTCCTGGCTGGGTGCCTTCATGCAGGGCACAACCTGGATACAGTACTTGAGTTGTAAAGGCAAGATTTTGTCTCTGGCATTACATACTTTTCTCTTCCACTAGGAATCATACTGCTTTTACAGTAAGGCACATATCTTTGTCCCCCATTAAAAAGTAGCAAAAAATTATAAGGATTTCCAAGCTATTTGTGAAAAATGACATATTTCCTGTGTGTATATTGTTTTGAAAATAATAAATTTTGATATAAATTTATGAATAGGTTAAGGGGTATAGATGATGGTTGAGAAGATATTCAAAAGGCTAACAGATGAAAATGAGAGAGGCTAAAGCAGGAGAAAGGTAAAAAATGAGAGATACAGAGGATAGGAAGGAGATAGGATATATAAGACCTATATCCTCTGAGTTCAACACTTTGATAATCCCAACTTTCTCCTTGTTAGAAAAACTCTATATTCAGCCCTAGTGTGTTTGTTTAATTGGATAGAGCATGGGCCTGTGGACCAAGGGGTTTGACGCCAGTCAAAGGCATGTACCTCCATTGCAGGCTTCTCCTCAGCCAGGGCCCTGGTTGGGACATGTGCAGGAGGCAACCAAGTAATGTGTTTCCTTTGTATCAATGTTTCTTTCTCAGGTGAGGATTAAAAAGAAAAACCCTATATTCATTTACTCATTCATTCATTTCCCTTATACATTAGACATCCAAGATCACATGCCATACCCCAGGTATACTGATAGATGGTATATATATAATGGAATCAATAGCACATGGTCCCAATATTCAAAAAACTCAAAGGCCACTAGAGAAGGGGTAGAGAAACAGATTGCTTACAATATAATTTGAAAAGTTCTAGGAACAATGTGTCTTAGGAGCCCAGAGGAGATCATGAATAATTGTCCTGGGTGGGTTCACGGTGGAAATATTTCATTTGGATCATGAAGGGTGAAGAAGAGCTTTTGTGTAGAGAGAGCAGAGGAAAGCAATGAAGGCAAGGGAACAGTATGTGCAAAACTGCAAAACCATGAAGAGGCGTAAAATGTTTATTGAATTGGGAGAGATCCAGTGAATAACATGGGGTTCATGAAGGGTCTGATGAAAGCTAAGCCTAGGAAGAGAGGTTCAAACCCGAGGCAAAATGATTCACATGATTGCAACCTAAGGTGGGGAGACACCATTACTCTATGCTCAGCAGAAACATTCTGATGTTAGCACCATCCCCCAAAAATCTGATGCTGCTCCTCTCTTGAGAAGTCTTTCAAAAATATATATACATGTTAAGGCTGGAATGGCCCTTTATATCTTTGTGGCTTTAAAGTCACAAAGCCCTGAATTCAAATCCTGACTCTACTATTCACTGTGACATTTGGGGCCAGACATTTCTCCCCTCTGAGACATGGTTTCTTTACCTTTACAAGAGAATCAATGAAACCTCACAGAACTAAGATGATGATTGTGAATTGGCCCATAGAGCACCTTGTACATAGGATACATTCATAAATATTGGCAGTATCTCTTTTCCCCTTCATTTTATCCCCTCTCCTTCCTCCAGCAGGAACATACTTGCCCAAGAATGTTGGTAACAACTCGTTTTTGCAGGTCTTTCAGGAGGGGATTTCATAACTGACTCAGCATTCAGTCTCTGTTAGGAAATTCTTCTAAATCAAATATTCTAAGATTAGCTAAACTTTTTTATTGTAAGTGCCCATCAATACAATGAAAAGAATTCCACAGAGAAAGGCAATGCCTATTATTCTGGAACACTGTGTATGTCTTCAGTACCTGTTATCACAGTACTGACTGGTGAACCTTGCTGGGGGTCAGAAGAAACAATGAACCCAGAGGAATGTGATTGTCAGCACACTGTTCCAGGACTTTGGATGACTGCTCAGACTAAGATGAAATTGCAGTAGTTTACCTCTCCTTTACACTCTGATCTTTATCTATCAGAATGCTTTTCATTCTAATCTGCTCCCAAATAGCAAGCAGACCATGATTTTTCAGTATGGATCATCAGGAAATACTTTAATCACCTTCTTAAACACTAAATGATTCTCTTCATGGTTAGGAAAACTAAGTTTCAGAATCATTGAATGTGACAATTAAAAATACGTTTGAAATCATAGTTTGGCATTTTCCAAGGGGCTTAGAGGAGGTGTGCAGAAGCAGAATGGACAGTTGAGCGTAGACTGGTTTTAGCATATACAAATCTTTTTTCACATGAGTGAATCTAGGTGAAATAAGTCCAAAGAGTTGATATTTCAGCTTTCCAATTAACACCTTATTCGTTATATAAGCACCTTTTTATAAGTAGGGAATGTAGTTCTTGGCTATATCTAAAGTGGCTCTATGGATGTGAGGGCGATCTGGTTGCGACATCTGTCACCCCATTGATTGCCAGGGTTGATTCGGCTGATCTGGCTGGCTAGGCGGTGTCCCCCTTCTCCCTCACCGATCCATGTGTGTCCCTCCCGAAGCTGCGCGCTCGGTCGAAGAGGACGACTTTCCCCCAAGAGGAAAGGACCGGTGTTCGGTCAAGGGTATAGGAGTAGCTGCGCTCCCCTGCTAGAACCTCCAAACAAGCTCTCAAGGACCTTTTAAAGTGGCTCTATGATTTAAAGATGGTGAATTATCATATTCACCAAAATAATTCAGAGCTCACAACACATTAGGAATTGGAGTATAGGGAATAAAATATCTGAATTGCTGTCATGCAGAGAGGATAAGTAGTAAGTTCTTATCGCTAGAGATATACATATAAGAAAGATAGTTAACATATATTGAGAATTGTCTATCTGCCAACCATATTTTAATTAATTCACTTAATACATATAATCATTTTCTGAATTGAGCAGCTATTATCATCACTTTCATGTTAGACAAAAGAGAAGTACAACTAGGTCAAGAGACTTGTCCACAACTACACAGCTAGTAAGTGGCAAAGCTAGGATTTATATGTAGGAAGGTTGCTCCTGTGTCTTCTTAATTAGTACGATGCAACAACATAACTCAGAGTAATGTGTATGGTTTCCATGTATACAAGTTACAACCTTGTTTATATTTCTTCATTTTTAATCACTCCCACCCCCCCTTTCTGCCATAATAGCAGAAAGTCTAGCATCTTCCTCTTAGAAAACCACCCTCCCTCTAAAACTGTTTAAATCCCCAAAGGAAGAGGATGTCTCTCACTTCCAAATATAAGCATGATATAGGAACCACTGCTACTTCTCATAGCCATTTGAAATCTTTACTCAGCAAGGGATGGAAAAGTAGAATTGATAAATTTGATTCTGTGCCTGGCTGCCACACGCCCCTGCAGACCTGCCTCATGTTTTTAAGATCAGTGACAAACTTAGCCAAGATTGTGCTACCAGAGCACAAGAGCTACCATACTCTCTTCCATACTTTTCTTAAACAACTATTATCAACTTTGTGGTTTTTGCTTTTAAATAACTTAACTCAAGAACCCCATTGCTCTGGTCCTTGGCTAAGAACCCAGAGGCAGACTTGGATGGAAGACAAGATCTGCATAGCCAGTCTTGATTGCTGCATGCCTTAGCTAGTGTAAGCAACTTCAACCCTAAGTATGGTGTTGGACTTGAAAGATTTTTGATGGCCCATAAACTCAAGCCACTATTTCTTCTGGTTCTCAATAAAATAAACAGAGGTATCTTCCAATTCTTGGGAATAATCTGGATGCATTGGACTTGTCTAGTGAATCAGTGCATTCAGTAGGTGGATCTCCAGCTTTAAAAGAGTATTTCCAAGGGTAATTTTGCTCAGTCCACTTGAAGCATCAACCAGGAAGCAAATTCTCTACAACAGAGTATGTACTGGTTCTCTGGATGGGCACAGAGTGAGGTCAGGAAGGGGACTAATCTGTATATAAGCATGTCTCTTCTAGCCTCTAACAATTCCCTCTGGTTTCCAGGATGTTTTCAGAGCTATGCACCTGGAGCTTGACATTGCACGATTGTACCTTAAGCCACTACTCATTGGAGAGCTTGCCCCAGGGGAACCCAGCCAGGAAAGAAACAAAAACGTGAGTGATGTCTCAAGCCTCAAGAATATGTGGTGGGATGGGGCCAAGGTATATTTCAGGTTCAACTTATCATTTTCTCTGAGCACCCAACCATCATGCCTGGGTGGACCTGCAGTAGTGTGAGTAAGTGGATGCCACATAATTTCCAAACAATGTTCTCCTCCCACTCAGAACTCTGAAACCTCTGTGAAACAAAGGAATAGAATTTTTGGTCCTATGCCAAGGAGTAATTCCATGTCTCTAAACACCTACTCATGCCAGGTAATTTATACATATAATTTTTGTCAGTGACTGCTTGTAATTATCAGTTTAATGTCTATGTCTATGCTCCCTGATACACTGTGTTCCATGAGAGAAGAGATTGTGTCTATTTGGCTTATCCCTATGTCCTCAGGACTCATCTGGGCAGTATCAGACATATAGTAGAAACTACATAAATAGCTGTTGAATCACAGATGTGACCATATTCTAACTACTGCCCTTGTGAGATTTGGGGGAATGATAGTCCAGGGAAAATAAATTCCTTTATGAAAGTCCCATAGCTGGTGTTTTGAACAGAGATTCCAAGTCACTCTTTTCTGACCTCTATTCATTAGGGACTCCCAAGGAAAGACATCACTCTTTCTTTCTCCAATACTTTGGCTACCTGAACATTGTCTTCCAAAGGACTGGGTCTCTATAAGATTAAAAATTCACCAGGATGATTTTACAGAAAGCTTAAAGGGATTTCAGATAATAGACACCTTACATTTTATAATTCTTTGGAAATAATTTTTACAAAGTGCTGACTCCATCTATCACTGTGAGGCAGATAGAATAAGGATTATATTTCCACTTTAAGAAATGAGGAATCAAACTCACAGAGGTCCAGGGAGAATCTGAGGATATAGAACAGGTTATGTGTAGATCTGAGACAAACACTTAAGCTCACCCCTTCGATCCAAGTTCATCCCATAATGCTGTGTGTGTCAAGAAGCATGGCTCTGTGTTCAGAAGGGTGGGCTCTGAGGGTAGACAACTTGGAATCACAACCTATCCCTACCATAACTTGTATGAGTTTAGGCCAGTTACCAAAAATCTCTGCAGCTCAGCTTCTCGCTCTGTAAAATGGCAATAATAGAACCAACATTATCAGAGTTATTGGGATAATATAGAAAGAGTTAAAGGCATTTAAATGCTCAGATCAGTGTCTGGAAAACAGCAAATGCTCAATAAATTTTAGATGCTATCATTATTATGAAGTCACTATCACTTAGGGCAGAAGGGCCAAAGTTAAAAGAGGAAGATGATGCAAAGCTTGTTTTTCCCAAAAATATTCTATAAGGAAAAAAAACTCCTACTAATGCCTAAGAGCTATAAGGAGGTAACGATCTACCATCAATTTTCTTTAGTGCATCTATGTGAAGATACATATGTAAGTACAATAGGATATAAAACTAAAGAAAATTTAGGGTCACTCCTAGAGATCAACACTCTTTTAGACAATGAATGATTCTCTTGTATTTACCTAGATATATACGTAGACAATTAGTGTTTAAGCACAAAACTGGATGTCAGGAAACATAAGTTCAAATCCAGCCTCTCACTGACTTGCTGATGGTTTCAGACCAATCACTCTTCAGGGCTTTGGTAATCCTGTCTCTGTAAATAAATAGGTTGGAAAACATGAGGCACTCTAGAGATGACCTATTAAAATTATCTATGGCCTCCAGATTCCAGGGTTGATGTGGGCCTGATCAATGAGCCCATCCAAACTTTCCCCAGGCATGAGATCCTTTAAACGTTGCATCAATGAATTTTTAAAATAGAATTATGTTCTTAGCTCTTTTTTATTTCAAATTTCTTCCTTTCTTACATCTGAACAATCTGGTTCTTGCTTATACTCTGGTCACTTTCTCAACAGGCCTGGTTTCAACACCATAATAGTCATTAAGTTAAAAGATATTTCTGCCCAGGATTTGCACTCGCTCTCTAGTCTATTATGATGTGACAATGGTGACTAGCATTGTACATACACACACATGCACATTTACCCGTTGCATGTGCACAGAACCTGGACCTTTCCAACAAGCAACACTCTAATGCCACTAGAGATCTATCTTGTTTCTGGAGATCTATTATCAGCTCACAGGGAATTTATCCATTGAGCTAATCTAAGTGACCTATGTTTGTTTATCTTCATAATCTTCTATGAACCAGCCATTTGAACCTATAAACAACTGGCAATGTAACAGACTGACAGATCTCAGAGGGAAGGAGGGACGGTGGGATGAAATTAACAAATTTATATGCATAAAAAAGAATTTATATTCATATAAACATAACCTTTGGACAGACAACAGTGAAGTGAAGGCCTGAGGGGGGCCAGGGGCCAGGAGGGGAACAAAGGGGCAGAAATGGGGGATAATTGTAATACTGTCAACAACAAAAATACCTTTTTTAAAACTGTAAAAATAACTTGTAAACTGTACCAGTATCTATGGTAACATAGATCCATATGGACAACAAAGTTCTCCAAAGCATAACCAGAAATCAGTCAACACCTGAAATAATACTGATGGTTTCAAAAACAACTGTTAGACTTCTGTATATGATTTCAAAGAAGAAGGGAGAGGGAGAGATAGAAGCATGATGAGAATCATTGATCAGCTGCCTCTTGTATGCCCCCCACTGGGGATCGACCGCCAACTGTGCCCTGATGGGAATTGAACAATGACCTCCTGGTTCATAGGACAACATTCAACCACTGAGCCACACTGACCGGGCTGACTTTTATATATCTTTACTGACCACCACCACCCTTCAAAAAAAAAACAAAACATTAATTCTAAATTCCATGCAGCTTGAGGATAGTTGACAAACCACTACTCATTTTTCTCTTTTCTAGAGGAAAAAAAAAAATTATCATAACACTTTTCAAAGGTTTTTTTTCCTCATTGTTTTTTTTTTAATTCTGCCCTATTAAATGTATTAATACTAATAAATTTCTATTTATAAAATTAAGGTACTAATAAGTTAATAAAATATATTAGTAATCATGATCATTTGAGCTTTCTTTCTCCTGAAAGAACTAATTTCCTCTTTGAATATTTCACAGGCCCAGTTGGTGGAAGATTTCCGAGAACTGCGGAGGACATTAGAGGCTATGAACATGTTCAGTGCCAGCCTGGGGTTCTTTTCCCTTCACCTCATCCAGATCTTGATTTTGGAAGTCCTGGCTTGGCTAATGCTGTGGCATTTTGGCAATGGCTGGCCAATTACAATATGTATTTCCTTTCTTCTAACAATTTCTCAGGTAAGCAGGTATCCTAAACCCAGGCAATAGCTTTGAGGAAAGGCTCAGAATGTCTTCTTCTCTCTTTAGATTGGTGTCAGCTGCTGCTGGATACATCTTGGAAAGCTATTCATTGGTGTCTGACCCAGCAGATTATCAAATATTGCTGGGCCCAAGTTCTCTTGCCTATAATATGGGGGATAACATTTTTTTAATAAAAATCTTCTGAGGAGGGCCAATCAAGTTAATGTGAACAACACCTAGCATAGGGGTGTCGAACTCAATCAGAGAAGGGGCCAAAATCTAAAATTCAGCCTAAATCGCGGGCCGAATGGTTTACTGAACAGTCATAAACTGTCATTGTGATGGAAACGCAGCGGAGTGCAGTGATGATAGCGCGGTGCGGGCCACATTGCAAGGCCTGGAGGGACGGATTTGGCCCGCGGGCCTTGTGTTTGACACATGTGAGTCCTAGCACAACAACTGGCATAATGCAAATATTTAATTTATGACAGTTGCTACTCTTTACCCATTTTTGTCCACACAAGTTCAGTTTTTAGTTACATCACATTCATCTTTATCTTTTATTCATTAACCAACCAGCATTTATCAATGCATAGACCATGAATACTTCAAGAGCAGAGACTACATCTTATCTAAATATATATAAGCCTAAGTGACCAGCCCACCAGCCGTTTGACATCTGACTGGTAGCTATGATGTGCACTAGTCACCAGGGGGAAGACACTCAACACAGGTGCTGCCAAGCTGCTGTGACTTGGCAGCTGAAGTTCTTGGGTGACACACTCAGAACCAGAGAGGAGGAAGCCTCATTCAGTGGTGCCATCACCCCAAGAACCACCTCAATCTGGAACCCTTCAGGGGATGTCAGAGAGCCAGTTTTGGCCAGATCCCCACAGGCCAAACTGAAGGACCTTACTGGTGCACGAATCCATGCACCAGGCCTCTAGTATGAGAATAAGAACATGTAGATTCTGCCATAAATGACAATCAACACCTGGCATGTAGACTCAATAAATCTTTGCTGAGTAAAGTATGAATCTCTGAACATAGCCTTCTGTGAGCACAACACTGTGCTTTGGACGCAAAGGGAAATGCACCTGGTCCCTGCCCTCGGAAATGAACCACCCAGTGAAGAATAAGATTGCCATTGAAGTATCTAAACATATTACATGACCAAATGACACTGATGCCAAAGAGAAGGACAAGCAGTACTGTTGGAGCACAAAGAGGCATTTATTTCTGAAAAGGACAAATGGGGAAGGTTTTATGGGGAATTAACACCAATGTTAATTCCAGAATATTTTATGTTAACTTTTTTCTTGAACACCACATTACATGGTTCCTTGAAAAGTGACTTTAGAAGCAAGAAAAGAATTAAACTTTAGCCAGGAACTTTACATGTATTTATGTTGCACAACAGCCGAAAGAGTAGTGTTATTATCCCTACTTATCAGATGACGGATGAGTTTCAGAGTTATTGATAACTTGCCAAGAATCCTGCAGCTCAAAACTGGTGAAGAACGGTTTAGAGCTCAAATCTTCCTGATTCCAAAGGCTATGCTCTTTCTACTCCACACTGGAAGATTTTGAACGTGGTGGCAAAGAGAGCATTCTAGGCTGAGGAAACCACCTGCACAAAGGCACAGAGGTGGGAAAGAATGTGCTGTGTGGGAAATAGAAAGTTCATTTGCCTTGAGATCAGACAAAATCTCCCACTGTTCTCAAAAGGGCCCCTGAATCAACTAGTGGACTCATTTGTTAATTTCTTCTTCCTGTCTCAGCTCCTCTAACAACTTTATCTCTTCCAGGCCCAGAGTTCATTTTTGCAGCATGACACCGGTCATCTTTCCATATTTAAGAAGTCCAAGTGGAACCACCTGATGCACAGATTTGTGATGTGTCATCTCAAGGTACAGGACGTTCAGGGAGTATGAGGAAATTCTCAAAAGTCATTTCCTAAGGCAGTGGCTTCCAAATTTGCTTGTGCACTCAGATCAATAAAAAATGTTTGTGCACACCCTGAAAGTAAATGTAAATATACTAGCAATGTAGATACTATGTATATGTGCAAATATGTAAGATTACATTATAATATATATGCTGAAAATAGAATTTTAAGTTTTTACAATATAAGGATTTATTTTTTATTTAAGAAGCTCTAACATTTTTTCTTACCCAAGTAAGCTTTTTGACCCAATCCCTGGCTCCCAGTTAAGGAACTCCTCACAGAAGAACTGTTATGCCTTTAAAAATGAAGATATGTCCTATAAATTCATGAATAGGAATATTCTTAGGAGGGCTCTGCACATTTACTGCTGGGAAGCTAGGGGAATCCAGCAAGCCTGAATAGTCCCAAAAGGGTGTGGCTGTGAAGAAATAAAGGAAACAGTGCAGAAGAATAGATAAAAGTGAAGAGAAAGAGGAAGAGTGGGCAAGGACGCTCAGATGGCTTTGGCCAAGAGCTGAAGGTTGCAAAACCAAGACTGCTGGAAAAGCAGGTGCCTATGATAGCAGTTAGTCTTATCCCCACTAACATACACTCCAGAAGGGCAGGCACAGTGTCCTACGAATCATTGCAATGCAGCACCCAGCAAAAGTGTCCAGCACATAGTTCTTCAATGAGCAGTTGTTGAATGAGTTGGTGGGTGGATGAATGGATGGATGGATGGATGAATGGATGGATTAATTACTTATTAATTAATGATTGAATGAATGAAGCCAACCAAAGACTGCTAAGAATGGCTCTTAGTCCTGACTCTGATAAAATTCACTGTGTGACCTTGAGGGAGTCACTTTCTATCTCTGGCCCTCAAGTGTTATCATTTGTAATATTAGGAGATAAATTTGTTTTCTGCTTTTCTATGACATTCTAGGATTTGATGACTATGTGCTCTGGCCCAGGAGGATAGAAAATGCCTCTGAGCCTTTCACTAAGCCGAATCCTTCCATTCAAGCCAGATTCTCATAGGAAAAACTCATAAGCCCTGCTTCAGAGCCTATTTGTTTTTTCTTACTGAAGTGATTTCATATTGAATTGGAAGATACTTGGTTAGAATCACCATCTAATCCTACCCTGTTTCCAGTTGGGCAAAATGAGGCTTAAATATCATAAAATATCAGAGACTTGAATCAGGATTAAGGTCAGCAATATCTGTTCCCCACATGGTTAGAATGAATAATATATTGTCATTTTATGTAACAAGTTTAATGAGAAAATTCCTGTAAGTACACTATTCGCCTCTTTATCTACTAGTGTTAGATGAAGTGTTTGGGATTCACTTAGAAATCTTTAACACAGAAATAAAGCAGAAGTGGTTCTTTATATAGTATTGTGGGATTCAGGTAGTGTACCCTCTCAGTCTCTGAGGAAGTAAGAGGAAAAATGAGATTCATGTGCTCTGGAGATAATTAAAAATTGATTTAATGCCAGTGAATGGAATATTTCAATCAACTCCACCCTTGCTGGTATTTTTTTCAAAAACTATTGCTTTCCCATTGATCCAAATTTGTACACAGCTCTCTTGCTATAAATTGTGTCTCCAGAAATAGTTTTGGATATAATCTTGATGACTCATGACCAGAGTAAATAAATGGTAAATGGCTCTAAAAGCAAATCAAAGTGGTCTAGAAAGGATCAATGGGAGGAAAGGGAGACATCTGTAATACTTTCAACAATAAAGCTTTTAAAAGTAAATAAAAGCAAATCAAGTGCACACAGGCAAAACTAGTGATTTATGAGCAAAACTAATATAGGCTTCAATATGCACAGGAGAGAGTTACCTGTGGGGAAGAAAGGTGGGCTGGGAAGAGGAGGGGGGTATCAAAGAAAATTATCCTACAAACAGCAAACATCTCCGCTTTGTACATGTACAACAACTTTAAATTTCAAAGCTTGATTTCACATTAATTTACCCTCCTCCCACCTGGAAAAGGCACAGATATTGAGATTATTTGGAATTTTCATTCACCAGCTGTGCAAAAATATATACATTCTGCTCTTTGCCATGCTTGCATAAGAAAATAGTGTTTCTGAAAATAAACCATGAAATGTCTGCAGACATTTTGGACTTCCATGCAATGTGAAAATCAAAATGGAATCCCTGTAGCATATTTTTACCCCTCACACCCATATGCATATTTTGCAAACTATAAGAATCAAGTATTATTATAGAGATAAAGAAGCAGAATAGTTGAAATGAAAATCTTCCTTAAAAATCTGGCTTATATTGTTTCCATGACTACATCCTAAAACATTTTTGGGACAAGAGTGTCAAGCATGATATTTCCTGTAATCCTTCCAGTAACCTCATCCATTTTACAGTTGATGAAATTGGTCAAGGGCACACACCTAGTAGCAGGACTTTAGATTCGGGATGGTTTCAGTTCAAACCCTGGCTATTACCCTAAGAAAGGACATAAAGTGAAAAGAAAGAATGCCTTAGGGTGGTTCCTGTACTGGTGCCCAGTAGCCTGTTTTGAGCAAAGTTGATAATCCTTACTTCCCCAGGGATCACTCTCTCCCTTATCTTCAGAAATTGTAGCTTCCAGACAGAGGAGCCAGGGAGGAGCAAGCTGCTTTAGATCATACCCACACCATTCTGACCACTGTTCTAAGTTCCACAACCTTGAGCAGACGCTCTCTGACCTTCGTGAATCAAACCCTGTCTGTCATATTACATATTTCCATAGATAGTTGTTGGATGAAGGGTACAGTAAGCTGGTAGAAGAGGCCAAGATATTGGTTATCAGAAGATTTAATTGAAAAAGAGAACTATTGCTTATCACAGTGTCCTTGTTTAGTTGTCTCCTGCTCTTAATAAATTATATGTTTTATAAATGTGGGAATCCCATCTAATCATGTCTATCTTTATATTCTAAATACTGTCTACTTCAGTATCTGATACATGGGACATACTTCAAAGTACATAATGAGTGGGTAAATAAATGAGTGAGTACACAATTGTAAGAGTGAGTGTGTGGTGTACAATTTAATAGGAGAAATGCAGAGTCCATTGGAGACCCAAAAAGGGGAATAGAAACCAATGACTTCATGTTGAGTTTGAGAAGTCATGGGACATCCAAAGAAAATGTTAAAAGTGATCTCCCATTCAAGCATGAGATTCAGGAGAGAGCGCTGGACTGAAGAGAGATTCCACTGAAAGGACATTAGGGAATGTTAGAAGTGAGAAGAGAATACTGCTCCTGATGATTGAGGGCTTGGGTTGCTAAGAGAAAACTGCAATGAAGACTATGGGAAGTCAATGCTAACAGATTTTTCAAACAAAGCCACCTCTTGTACCATAGATGTATAGTGTGTACCTGGTAAGTCACTTTAAATGTTCTAATAGCCACATGTTAAAAGATAATTTTATTACTATGTGTATTCAAATATCATCATTTCAATAGGTAATCAGCCTACAAATTAAGATATTTATATTTCTTTTTTTATCTTGAGTCTTCAAAATTGAGTATGTATCATATACTTACAATCCATCTTAATTTAGTCACATTTCAAATATTCAATAGCCACATATGGCTATGGCTACTGTATTGGATAGTTAAGAGCTAAAACATGTATTGGCCAGTTATTGAGAGACGTCAAATACACAATAAAAACCTACTGCTGCTTATTCTTCTGTGAATGATTAACATAATAGAGGAAAGAAGGGGAAATTGAATATCTCAGTATGCCAACGTTTTGCATAAAACTTCTCATATCTCCCCAAATGACTCATGGAGGTAAATATTATCATACTATTTTTACTGGAAATAAAATTGAGCCTTAAGGAGAGCAGGTAATTTGCCCAAACCACACAGTAATATTTATACATCTAGTATATGAAACTAGCTTGATATGCCTCTAATTCCTTTGCTCTGCTAAAACCTTCAGAGTTTAATTCAAAGAGATAAAATCACAAGCAACCTAATCAGGGATGATTCAAGCTTGACATCAGCTAAAATATTTTTGTTCTCATTTATTTTTATATGAGAGCATTAAAGCCTAGACATGCAATGATCTGAGCCAAGCTCCCCTAGGAGATCACTTCAAATCCATATGCTTTGAAATACTCATTGAAGTAGGATTCCTAGGGCCATTCTTTTCCTCCACAACTAATTAAAGTCTTAGAGCTGATGTTTCCTTTTATTTTTTTTTATTGATTATGGTATCATATAATTGTCCTCATCCCCCCATTCCCATCCCAAACCCCTCCCTACATATGCTCCCACCCCCCTGTTATCCATGGCCACTGGCTAGGCCCATATGCATGCACACAAGTCCTTTGGTTGATCTCTTTCCCTTACCCCCACCCTCTCCTACTTTCCCTCTGAGGTTTGAGAGTCTGATCGCTGCTTCTTTTTCTCTGGGTCTGTTTTTGTTCATCAGTTTATGTTGTTCATTATTTCCTCTAAAAGTGTGAGATCATGTGATCCAAGAAATACCCTTGTAAGAACCTAAACTGTGACAAGCCATAATGGTTATGCTGAGAGGCAAATGACCTTTTTTTTTTTTTTTAAATAGAAAAAAACACTCTCTGCCCCACCTACATACAGAATTATTTTTTATGTTTTTTAATACTCACTCAAGGATATTTTCCCCTTATTTTTTTTTTGAGAGAGAAAGAAAGAGAGAGAGAGAGAGAGAGAGAGAGAGAGAGAGAGAGAGAGAGAGAGGGAGAGAGAGGGAGAGACAGAGAGAAATAGGTATGTGAGAGAAACACATTGATTGGTTGCCTTCTACACAAACCCCAACCAGGGAGGAGCCTTCAACTAAAGCACATGTGTCAAACACAAGGCCCGAGGGCCAAATCCGTCCCTCCAGGCCTTGCAATGTGGCCCGCACCGCGCTGTCATCACTGCACTCCGCTGCGTTTCCATCACAATGACAGTTTATGACTGTTCAGTAAACCATTCGGCCCGCGATTTAGGCTGGATTTTAGATTTTGGCCCCTTCTCTGATTGTGTTCGACACCCCTAAACTAAAGTAACTCCCTTTGACCAGAATCGAGCCCGAGACCCTTCAGTCTGCAGGCGGGTGCTGTATCCATTGAGCCAAACCACCTAGAGACAGAATTTTTTTTTTTTTTTAAATGAGATTCAAAATAGAAAGATAGGAAATTATTTCATTTCATCAGTTCTTATGATTTTTCATCATCACATGTTGTTTGAGCTTGAATTTATGACTCAGATGACTATTTATTTGTAGGCTTTGAGAGCCCCTGTCCAATGAATCATTCTGTGACCCAGCAGTGGGGAGCAAATTTGAGAAGCTCAAATGTCTTGTTTTGACTTTGGAGATGCATGTAAAAAAACAACTCTAATCCTGAAGGGCATTTCAAAAGAGAAATCTTGCCACCACTAATGAACCCTCTCTTCTCCTCAGGGCCTGTCAGTAAAATGGTGGAATCACCGACACTTCCAACATCACATAAAACCAAACATTTACCCAAAAGACCCAGATATTGATGTGGGTCCACTTTTCCTGGTTGGAGATTTGCAACCTCTCAAGGTACGTTTAGAAGTCCTCGCCAGCATAAGTTCCTAGACTAGAAGTTTCTAGACGTGGTTTCTAGAAGTTCCTAGAAGAGGTTCTTAGATAGGCCTATTGCCTTGTTTTGGAAAGATCAAGCTAGAGCTTCCAAATTCACACATGACAGGAGAACATCTCTCTTTTTAAGTTCAGGATATAGATTTTGAATAACTGAACCTGGGATTGTAAAATTGAGAGATGTGGAGTGCATGGCTCTATGTCCTTAAAAGCTATTCAGTACAACCTCCTAGTGTAAGAAATATAACTCATATCACCCTTTTTGAGCAATCCTAATGACAAGCAGCTACCTGCCCACTTCCTGTCACTAGCTTTCAGGCAACATATGCTAAAATTAGGCAATAAAACTAGGTGAAGTGAGGTCAGCAATGACTCTCCAAGAATATGGAGACATTCACTCAGAGAAACAGATCAATACATTCAATAAGCAATAAAGCACAAACATCTAAATCTCTAATTATTTCAACTAATTCTAGCTCAAACAATGCTATTCTTTTTAGTTCATGTTTATTTTGGTACATTTACACATGAACCACAGCCCAAATGTTTTTTAAAACACTTAGAGACACCCCCCCACACACACCTCTAATTTATATTTCTTAAAATATAGAAAAAGGAAAGGAAAAGTCTACTACAGGATTTCTCAATTGTTGATTTTTTTCAAATCTCAATTTAATGTCATCATGTAAAGGACAATCAACAACTTTCTTAGAAGTCTTCATTCAATAGAGGAGGTCTAAGGACATAGATCCTGGGAGTTGAGTCCTTAGAAAGAATCTGCTATCTTCTCCTAGGACTTTTCTGAAGTTTTATAAAAATAAGAATCTAGCTTTGTCAGTTGCTGCCTGGGCCTTGTAGTACCCTCTTTTTGTAGAATTAGGAAACAAATTCTCTTGCTTATATTTTGAAAAACAAAATTCATGGCTATGATTGTGAATCAGTTGCTTTTGACCATGGCTCCACAAACAAATTGGACCTCTCTAATGTCTGTGAATTCCATACTCATCACTAAAATTGTGACATTTGACTTATCATTATCCCCCCTGACAAAGAGTGATTTGTATCACTGAAGTTCATGAAGCAGCTTGACCTTCTTCAGAAGGGGCTTCTCTTGAGCTTTACAAATTATCAGGGCCACCTCTCCAAGTTTGACAGTTGCTCTTGGGATATATCCCTAGAATCTTAGGGATCTATATAACATAGTTTCAAAGCTACTGCACAAAACATTAATTAAAATTATTTATATTGATACTAAAAAATTCAGTTGTTTCACATCAAAAATAGTTCTGATCAGTCTAGAATATTTGCTTTCTCACATTTTATTGTCAATATTTCTATCACGTTCTTCAAACATTCATTTCAATAAGCATTAATTAAATCTTCTATGCTCCAATTCCTATGCACCTGCAAGATTTAGCAACCAGCCTTTCTTCTATGTTTGCTAACTTCCAACCATTCTTCATGTATTTCCTTTTTCATTTTCCCACCACTTAAGTATTTGGAAGTTTGAGAGTAACTGCAAATAGCTATTATTATCTCATCACCATGATATTTCTTTTTATTTATAATAATACGAGAAGGATCAGACTTACTCTCTAAATAAGAGAAGAAATCTATATGTAGGTGGGAAAGTATTAAAAGAATGAGAAAAGCAAGAGTCAAACCTTTCCCATAACTGAGTGAATATACAGATAAAATATACAGTGGGATGTGAATTGCCATTCATTCATTCAATTAAACATTTATTGAGTGCCTGCTAATTATTGGAGATATAACCAATAATCTTATTTCTCCTCATGAAGATATTTTCTATCTTCATGCACTGAGAACAAATTAAATGAATGAAGGAACCCCCTAGAAAATAAATCAAATTTCCAGTACTGATATATATAATATCACTGTGCTTTACAAATAGTAAATTACAGCATGAGATCCATAATCAGAACACAAATGAGAAAAGATGGAACAGATAGAAGAGGCCAAGCCTATCTTTTATCACATGACCATTCAATAGATACCTATTGAATGAATGTAGATAGAGACTGAGCTTCAAGCAGAATTGTAAACACTATTATTAAAGAAGAGAGAAAAACTCATTAGCCCTGTCCAGTTTGACTCAGTGGGTAGAGCATAGGCCTGTGGACTAAAAGGTCCCAGGTTTGATTTCGGTCAAGGGCATGTACCTTAGTTAGGGAGGTATGTATCTAGTGGGAGGTATGCAGGAGGTAGCTGATCGATGTTTCTAATGCTCTATCTTTCTCTCTTCCTCTCTGTAAAAAATCAATAAAATATAAAAAAGATTTTTAAAAATTCATCAGAAATGTGCCTTTTCAATCACCACTCCACAGAAGGACCAAAAAATCTCAAAATGGCTTCTATGCCAATTAAAAAGAATTTAAATGATCACAATCCACATACAGTAGTCAAATGGAATAAACCATCTATACAAGAATCGCTCATATTTAATTAAGGCAAAAAGATACCACAATATTTCCCCGCACTCCACTTTTGCTTCTTTTAATGCCTTAAGTTCAGCAACCAATGAACTCAGATAGCTCTATCCATAGAGATTTTAGACACAAACACACAGATGTCCTCGAGTGTAAAGGCCAGAAATATTATCTCTTATTTAAGTTTTATTCTCTCTCCATTCAGTATGGCAAGAAGAAAATCAAATATATTGACTATGAAAAGCAGCACCTTTACTTCTACATGGGTGAGTCTCCTTGAAGTCAAATTCCTTATCATTCCATTTCCATGAATCAAGCAGTAGTCAAGCCAGAAGACATGACTGGAATGCTCTCACAAAGAGACCAGCCAATGTTATCTTATAACTGAGAGAAGCAGAATGCCTTCTTTCAGACTAACAGGGGGTGGAAAACTGAAAAAGGAAAAATGGAGAAGCAAATAGGAATCTTTAATAGGCATTTCATCACTCTGGATATTGTGTAGGGAAGGAAATGCTCTGAGAACGATGAAAGATAGGATGCCAAATCAAGGAATCTTGAATCTAGGGCTCTAATTGTGGAAAGACTAAACACCTACAAGAAGAAAAGCATAGTGGCATTTGGGTAGGAAGGGAAGAAAAATAGGAAAAGAATGCCTAAGCATTGACAGTATGATGTCAGAAAAAGTAGAGACCCGGGAACAAAAGCCACTTATATAGCTTCTATGTGAAAGAAAGCTGGCTGTTTCCATGGCTTACATAGGGTTGTAGAAGATAGATGATAGATAGGTGCTAGATGATAGGTAGATATACAGATAAATAGTAGATAGATGATAGATGATAGATAGATGATTGATAGATAGATAGATAGATAGATAGATAGATAGATAGATAGATAGAAATATGGGATGTGGGTCCATGCTTAAAAGAAAATAGGGTAGCGCTGAACAGTGTTCTCAGTGGTTGGAGCATTGGCCTGGGCACCTAAGAGTCTTGGGTTCAATTCCTAGTCAGGGGCAAGTACCTGGGTTACAAGTTCAATCCCTACCCTCATTCAAGGCATTTGTGGGAGGCAACCAATGAATGTGTCTCTTTAACATCAATGTTTCTCTCTTTCCTCTCTGTGTCTCCCCCTTCCTTCCACTCTCTCTAAAAAAAAACAATGGGAAGCATTTCCTCACTCCTTGGGTGAGAATTACAAAGAAAACAGGTTAGCTAAATAATGCTGATACTAATAAAGATCATCAGAAGCCAAATGCTTTGATCCTAACCAAAATCAACACCATAAAAAGGTTTCTTGGAATCCCAAAATGTTCATCTAAAATATTTGGGAAATAAACCAAAATCAGGGAAGGATACAAACATTTTCTGTAGATCAGGGTTCTTAACCAGAAGCAATGTTGCTCTTAGTGGGACATTTGACAATTTTTACAGGCATTTTTGGTTATCACAGCAGAAGGGGAGAGATAGCACTGGATCTGGGAGGTACAAGCCAGGGATGCTATTAAACATCCCACAATACATAGGACAGCCCCTAACAACAAAGAGTTATTTGGCCCAAAATTCCAATAGGGCCAAAGCTAAGAAGCTCTGTTGCAGATTATCTGATTTTCCCAAATATTTGCTGCCTGTGGTCATGTGTAACATTGACCTGTGGTCATGTGTAACATTCCACTGTTGCCCCTTCCACTGCTGGAATCCTGCAGCTTATCCTATAGTAATCACCTGCTCTTTCTCTTGCACGACCAAAAAGAAGGAAAAGGACATAGGTGCCCTATTTTGAAAGGTAGCTAACCTCCAACCTAGCTAGATGTGTGTTCACATAAGAATTTATTTTCTGAATTATTCCCATCTTTCATGCAGCAATACGCCCTTAGTTTATGAAAAATGAATGAATGCTGTGATGAATGAATCACTGCAGAATCTCCCCTCCCAAACCACACTGCCCACAGTGGCTATTTCATTGTGTCCTTTCCCTTCAAATGCCAACTTAGCATCTCAGGTACAAATGAACCATACTAAAACTGTCAAAGGGAAACAGAGCAAGATACTTGTTAGAGATGGCAAGACATATTTTACTCAAGCTATTGCAGTAAGGGAGTGGGCTTCAATGTAAACTGAACTCAACTCTGCTAGAACAAAAAGTGGGGCACTTTTAAAACATGGGGGCATGCTAATAGATATTACTGAAAGACACAGAGGGGATGAGAAATTGGTCAATGTGATTAGGCCGTCTGTGTCTGCTACTGGTGCTTATGGAAGTTAGGCTCCTACCCTCCCACAGCAACTGGGAGACAGGGTCCTAACCTTCTTCGTGATTATATTTCAAGCGGATGATTCTCAAATCCCGAAGGAAGCCATTTCTGGGTCACTGAAGATAAATCTCAGTGGGACAGAGAAAGCATTTACAATTGTAAGATTTCTAACATAAATGCTCTAAGAAAGGCATCCCAGGGATGTGGCCCTGAGCTGTTAGAAACCATGCTAGTATTTGTTCAAGTTTCTTAATATGTGGAATGGATGAAATCATTTGTGCTGAGAGTTTGCAGGTGGGCACAAGCCTAGTTTGGAAGAGAACTCAGAGGACCTGACTCAAGTGTGGTCAAGGAGAGAGTCTGTCAAAACCCAAAGGTTCTCTATTAAACTTGTTTGTGCTCTGGCCTCACTGATCCTGAGGGAAAGGCAGCTAAATGATTCTTTAGCCAGTAAAGGAGTACAACTTCTCTACTTCTGCCTTCACATATTGTGACCAGGCCCTAACCTAAGGATTGTGAAAGATGGAAGGTTTCCATAGAACTTAAGATAACTTGAAAACTCACAGTAAAAGCTCTTTTAGGATGCCTCCAGCAAGAATGATTCAAATCTTGGGTGCTTCCATAGTGTTCTTGAGGAAGCTTGAACCAAATTCCTGGTTCAGCCTCATATAATCAAAAATCCCATTTTGGGGATCTCAAGCTTGCTGCCCTTCTCAGAGGCAACATTGCAGGTGGCATGTTAAGGAGATAGAGCCCTGTTGACTTGCACTGAGGACACATTCTACTCATTTATTCAACATGTTTTTTGTTATTGTTGTTGTTTTCAGTTGCGCTTCCCCTCCTCATGCCTGTATATTTCAACCTGCAATCTATGCAAGTGATGTACCTCAGAAGATATTGGAAGGTGAGTAACAACTCATTCTCTGAAGCTAAATCAAGTAGAAAATGGGAAAAGAAATTGCTTAGTCTCTTTCAGATAGAGCTTCTTTGAATAGTGAGACATAAGATTTAGCCAGTACATGAAGGAACCCTACCCCAATGAAGGAGAAGTGAGATTGTGTTCAGAGCATCTAATTTTCAACACTTTTCTTTGCAGGACATTGTCTGGGTCAGCAGTTTTTACATCCGATATTTCATCGCATTTGGTCCTTTCTACGGAATCTTCGGAACAATATTGCTCATATATTTGGTCAAGTAAGAAAGCAAGAATAACCACTTATTCCCTAGATAATTCTCTTATCTTCCTTATGTTAATCCATTTGTGGTTAGCATAAGATTATGGCACCTTGCCCTATTCTCTGTAACTGTGAAGAAAAAAACAGTTGAAATATTTGAGTAAGAAGTGCTCCTTAAAAAAAAAAAATATTGACCCAATCTTCTTTTTGTTCCCACTTGCTTAATTTCCAATTAACTATTTCACCTGACCCCAAAATCTTTTAAAATTGGACATCATAATCCTTCCAAAGATAATGGAAAAGAATAAATTTTTAAAACTTATTTTATGACTAGGAATTTTCCCAAAACCAAAATGACTTCTCATTGAATAGCACTCTTCAAATTCCCCCCTCATTATTTTACTTTATTATTCCAAGTCCTACATAATAATAAAGATAATAATATCTACTCTGTATTAGGCACTTTGCTAAAGGCTTAATAGGCATTCTCTTACTTGCTGAAATCCTCACATGATCCTGTATTGTAGATAGTACCATCTTATTTTCTTCTAAGGAAGCTGGAGCTCAGAGAGATTAAATCACTTGCCCAAGACTACGGCGTTTGTAAGGTCCAATGGCAATACCAAACCAAAACTTGAACCCAGCTCTATCTGATGACAAAGCCCAGGCCCTGTATGCCCTTAAGTTACGTTTGTTTGTTTGTTTGTTTTTTTATCCTTGCACCAATGCTACAGCAAACTTTGGGGCACTGCTTCTGCACATTAGGCAGTGAGGTAGATCTTGTGACCAAAAATATCTAGTGTGTCCTTTCTAGATTTAAAGAGAAAAATAAATGGCCACTATTTTACAGGAACCTTGGAGTCACTTTTACTTCCTCCAATACTCAGCCAACTCTGTCAGCAATTTTGTAAACTCAGTGATTGGGACTGTATCACCTCAAGGAGTCATCAATTCCTCCTTTTATTCTCCAAAAGGTTTCTTGAAAGTCCCTGGATTGCATGTGTTACGCAGATGAGCCACATACCAATGAAAATGAGCAGAGAGGAGAACAGAGACTGGCTCAGTACTCAGGTAGTAAACTTCATTAAGTTCCTGGGAGAGGATCCTTTAAAGCATAATGATTTAGAGTCTGGTTACCTCCAATAATATAAATTCATTCTTATCCAATCCTTGCCAGAAACCAAGCACTGTCAACTACTGTGCATCTAACTACATGAGATAGGTGCTGTGATTACTCCCACATTGCAAATGATAAAATTGAGGAATGGAGAACTTGAGTAACTTGCATAAGATCACATAGTTAATAGGTGGTACAAACAGCTTTTAAACACAGGCAGTTTGATTTCAGGGCCTTTGCTCTAAACCAAGGGTCAGTGAACTATAGTTCAAGGGCCAAATCTGACCCACTTTCTATTTCTATAAAAAAAAATTATCTTAGAACACGACCATGTTCATACATTTTTTATATTATCTATGAATGCTTTCATGCTACAGCAGAATTAAGTAGTTCTGACAGAGAATTAAAATATCTGCAGTTTGATACTTTATAGAAAAGATTTCTGACCACGTGACACAGCCTTTAAATTACAGAATAAATTTAACACCCAAAAGGACACTGGAATGCACCTCATTTCTTTGTATAAGTAGAGAGACTCAGTAAGGAAACACGACATGCTCTCCAAGCATCTGGGAATGATTCAGAGTTTTAACCAGCGCAAAATAACCCTATCTCCTCGGCCTTCCACCTGCTGAGCAACAATTGAATGGAGAACCCAATCATAATTCTACTTCCTTCTCCAAACTCACTTCCAAGTTCAGTGGACCTACCATAAGGCATCAAGTAGTGGTTCTCATATTTTTTTGTTACAGAACCACTTGACATTCTTAAAAGTCACTGGGAACCTGAAAGAGCTTATGTTTATAGCGGTTATAAATATTCATGGATATTTACTATAGTTAAAATTAAAACACTTTCAAACATCTATGAATTTATTATTAATTCACTATTAAGTAATATAAGAATCAAAGCAACACATCAGAGTGATGGTACCATCCTATATTAGTAGCTTCTGAGAAAATCTACTGTACAAGCACAAGAGAATGAGAATGAAAAGAAGAAAAAAAAAGTCTTAGAAGTATTACAAAAATCATTTTGACCTTGCAGATTCCCTGAAAAATATCCTAGGGAACCCCGAGATTTTTTGAAGAATGCTTTGAGAAATGCTGACATAGAACAACTACAAAAATAATATTCAAAATGTCAACTGGAATTAAACTTTAGAAAGGTATTAATAAAATAACATTCACAAAGAATCTTAATCTTTGCAGTCTGAAGAAGCCTACAAACTCCACATGATGATACTTTTCAATGTATAAAATAAAATACATTAGATTACAAAGGAAAATATTTACACTGAATGTACTTCTATGCACAGAACCCTTGGTTAAAATCCTTGAATGCTTTATTCCCCATTAAGAAGCCCTTTGGTTCCATTCTATGGAAATGGATTCTAACCCCTACAATCTCTACCAAACTCCTCTATTCTCACTTTTATCTGCCAAGGTCCTCATTGGTGACGCCTTAGTCTTTTGTATCCAAGAGCTGATGGTGACTTAGCTCCCTCAGATTCTATGCACTTTTTCATATCTATTGCCTTATATATATTTCTTAGCAAAATGTCTTATTTATGTTTTAAATTATAAGCTATTTATTTACCTGGTACCACCTATATCTTTTATTCCTCATAGTTTCTTACACAAAAGAGGTAATCAATGAGCACTTATTGAATGATTGCCTGGGAGAAAGGGGAATTAAACATTTTCTCTGTTTGACATTTGACCTTATTTCTATCTAATGTAAACTATTTCTTGCAGGTCTTGGCCACCTGTAATGTTGAACAGTCCTTTTTCAATGACTGGTTCACTGGGCACCTGAACTTCCAAATCGAGCACCAGTGAGTAATAGAAACAACCCATGAACAGGGGAGGGGCTCTGACTTATAATAGCCCCCATACAGTCCAGAGCAGAGCCATAGAGTTGGGATCTCAGAGGGAAAAAATGAACCATAATTGCTATCTTTCTACTAATATTGAGAGTAAAGAAGAAGAAAAAGAAAAGGAGGTACAAGAATAGTGAGTAAATAGAGTGAAATCTTAGAAACTAACAGTGATTTGGTTTCCAGATTACCCATGGATTTAGAAATTGATGTTTTCTTTGCATTCGGTTTGTTGGAAAAACCCAAGAAAAATCATGACACCTGAGTAAACAAGTTGTGTTGAAAAGTAATTGTAATTTAATTTAAATACCTGTAATGTAATTTAAATATCTGTATCTGTATCTTTAGAGCTGAGGTTACAAAATAATCAACAATGAAATCCAGTCTCTGCTGCAATTTCCAAATGGCATCTGGAAATACATTACCAGGGTCAATTAGGCAAACATGCCCTAAAGAAAGAGTAAATGATAATCCTTTGAGTTAATCTCCCCAGAATATTCTGGGGAGAGACTTTCTTTCTTTCTTTTTAAATATATTTTACTGATTTTTTACAGAGAGGAAGGGAGAGAGATAGAGAGTTAGAAACATCGATGAGAGAGAAACATCCATCAGCTGCCTCCTGCACCACCCCTATTGGGGATGTGCTCACAACCAAGGTACATGCCCTTGACTAGAATCGAACCTGGGACCTTTTAGTCCTCAGGCTGATGCTCTATCCACTGAGCCAAACCAGTTTCAGCAGAGACTT
This sequence comes from Pipistrellus kuhlii, assembly GCF_014108245.1. Taxonomy (NCBI): domain Eukaryota; kingdom Metazoa; phylum Chordata; class Mammalia; order Chiroptera; family Vespertilionidae; genus Pipistrellus; species Pipistrellus kuhlii. The sequence goes on from NW_023425595.1 coordinate 11,148,761, forward strand.
CCCACAATCTCTTTATTGAAGCCATTTCTATGACAGTGAAGGAAGAGATCTTATACCTATTCATAGGATTTTTTTTATCCTTTCCTTCATGTTAGTTCTTTAAAATGCCACCAAAACAAGACATAACTATTATTTATATTTTACCAAAGAGGAGATAAAAACCCAATAAAGTCAGCTGGCTGATTAGTAAAAGCCTTGGATGAAAGCCCATCTTTCCTCACTCTTATTCCTATCTAAGAACTTTTCCCCATATGCCTTTACTAGAACTTACCTATCCATCCTGCAGGAGTTAGATGTATAGAGAGACAGATAGACAGAGATGGAAGGTGAATATCTCCAGCTATCTAGATAATTTAGAATGATTTTTTTTACATTCATACTTTAATTTGAGCTGCCAACTATAAACATTTTTTATGGTGCTAATATTTATTTTCTTAGCTCCTCCCAAACATTGCCAACTACAGGGCTCACAGAAGGTTAAGAGATAAGATAAGAGTGTTTGGTAAGAGTTTTTTTTAACTTCCTAAAGCAATATTATGCAAAGTCAAGGTTGGGTCTGCATTGCTGACATAATTTTATTTAGTAATGAGGAAAGAAACCTCTTTCCACATGCTCTGTAGGTCTGAGTTTTATATCTCCTGTTTCTATTTCCCTAGTCTGTTTCCCACTATGCCCCGCCATAATTATCAGAAGGTGGCACCTCTGGTGAGGTCCCTATGTGCCAAACATGGATTGCAGTATGTGAATAAGCCCATACTGAAAGCATTTGGAGATATTGTCAGGTAATAACAGAGTCTCCTCAACTCAACCCTCATTTTTCTTCAGGTCCCCAGACTATTCACTGGGTTGTGATTCATTCACCCAAGAACCATTTATTAAGGGGCTCCTGTATGCCAGGCATGGACATGAATAGCATCAACTGCAGACCTGATAATAATAATAATAATAATAATAATTATTATTATTATTATTATTATTTTACCATGTACCTTCTGCCTTCTAGGTACTTAGTGGAAATGCCTTTCTACAAAAGTTTAAGCTTTTTTTTGCGGGGGGGGGGGGGGGGGAAGGGCATGCGACAGGGGATAGAGGAATACTTTAAACAATAAAAAATTAGAAATTTTTTTTTTAAAGTTTAAGCTTCTTAAAACCAGGGCTGTGTATTATTTGCCTTTGTGTCCCCTAGAGAGGCTTTGCATGCTTGACAGCTTAAGTGGTGGGAGGGACTCTCAAAGATTCTGGTCCTTAGATTTAAAAAAAAAAAAAAAATGCCGAAGCCGGTTTGGCTCAGTGGTAGAGCGTCGGTCTGCAGACTGAAAGGTCCCAGGTTCGATTCCGGTCAAGGGCATGTACCTTGGTTGCCGGCACATCCCCAGTACAGGGTGTGCAAGAGGCAGCTGGTCGATGTTTCTCTCTCATCGATGTTTCTAACTCTCTATCTCTCTCCCTTTCTCTCTGTTAAAAATCAATAAAATAGATTAAAAAAAAAAAAAAAAGATTCTGGTCCAGGGTTGCAAACAAAGATACTTGCAGGGTCCAGCAGGACACAAATGTGTGAATTGGACAGGGATGACTGATCCCCTATAAACTGATCCCATGGGTAACTGACCAAGAATAGCAAGCCCTGGGGGAACTGAAAATTCATACCCATCCTGAAGCATTCAGTTCCCTAAGCATTGTGCTGATGAGACTAACAGCCAGAGATCTGGGTTTAATAACTTTCTTTAAGGATTGGGGGGTGGAGGGGACAAGCAAACAAAACCACAACAGTATCTTGAAAGAAGCCAACAAGGCCAGTCCTATTCTGATCTGATCCCTGCCTAGTGCTCCAGTGTTAGACTCTATCCCTCTCCTCCTTCTCTGCCCTCCAGTTACCTGGCCCCCTTATCTGTTACATAACCCCCTGCCCTTGCCATTTCACTTCCGTTGTCACTTTTTCTTCTGCCTAAAATGTTCTTCCAACATGCCCTTGTCGATTTTCAAGGCTCATCTCAAATGCCTTTTTCTCCTCAGCCTATGATTCATTCACATGCTCTTGCAGCACCTGGCTCTCTTTACTCGTGACTTGTGTCATAATCATGACTAAATAACATATTGGGTAATAAATTCTCTAATTTCCACTAGACCAGAAACCACCTGGATAGGACCCACCTTTCTCTTATGCACTGTTGCATCCCCAGAGCCTAGAAAAGTATCTTTCATATTATTAAATAAGATGGGTAGATGTATATTGGATGGATTGTTATACAGTTGCATGCTTTATCTTGTAGAATCTCAAAAGAGTTTAAAAAAAAAACTAGAGAAAAGGGTAGGTGATGGTTTGGGATACAGAAGAGAGTAAATGAAAGAATAATCTCTTCCATAAAAGGTGACCTCATCTGCTAAAAATTCAGTGTATTTGACTCCCCCCACTGGGCAACAGAAAAAAATATTTTTCACATATAACTGAAAATGACAACATGGCCTGAACCAAGTGAAAGAGCATATGTTTGTTCCACGGAGTATCAGCTTTTATCTTAGAGTCTCACCTCCTGATAATCTTATTCACTCCTCCCACAGGTCCTTGAAGAAATCCGCAGCCCTCTGGATGGATGCATACTACGAAACATGATGCAGGTGCCATCCTTGATGTGCACGCAATTGCATCTCTCAAGGAGGCTGGTGAATGTGTAAGAACTTCCCACTTTACCTGTCAGTGCCATTGGCATACCGGATTGTGCCAGGAGTGTGAACTCCAAGGATACATGATAACTCTTTCTCTGAAGGTTTCCTCTGAAAATAAGAAGCAGAGAAAACACAAGATGGCTTTTACCAGAGTGTCAAATGGGAAATGAAGTCCAATGTTATTATTTTTTCCAAAAGATCTTTAACTTAGTCCTACCAACAGGCCTTACTCAAATCATTGCAGTCGCTGGGCGTTAAGTATAGGAGCCAGGTAAAAGTCTCACTGACAATGTGGACATAAACAGAAGAGGGTCAAGGAGAGACTTCACATAGAGTACTTTTTGAAAAACAGGGCAATTGCTCTATGAAGAGAATCGTACATTTAAGAAGTTCCTGGTGAAGCACAATTTTTTTGCTTATTTCTTTTTTAAACACTTGAACTTCTTTTTCTTTAAATGTTGAGTATAATTAACATTAAAATCTCTAAATATTTAAATACTCATTTCAAATTTCCATTATTGTACTGCACATGTGTAACTGGTATATATTTGTTTCCAAGTTATAACATTTCTTAAAAGTGCTTCCTACATTTAGTCCCAACAGCAACTGGTAAAGTAAGAATAGACTCTAACTGATTATAAGATTTGTTTGCCTAATCCCTACCAGCCAAACAGAACTGCCAAACCTTATTACTACTGCAAGAGAGGGATATGTTTTCTATAAACTAGACCACAGGCTAGTTTATAGAAAAATGTAAGGCATTTTTCATTGGTTACATAATATCCTGCTGAAGCATGTCTTAGGACGTGAGAGTTTCAATATAGAAGGATGAGTCAACACTCTCAGTAGCCAGTATAATGATGTTTAATATGTCTGTGCTTTTGCTCATCTATTCCCAGAGGGAGGGGCAGTTTACACATGATCTGTCAGCAAGGGGGAAAAAAAACAAATGGCATGACCTCCATCCTCAGCATCAGGGGTTTATCTGTTGTCTGACATTCTACCAGGAAGCATTTCATCTCCTTCTTCCAAACTCTACAAAATATTGGGGGGGGGGGGGTTATTTGTTTATTTTTTTCTTAATTTAATCCCTGGGTTGTGAAGCAAAGACCCTGTGGCAGGAAAGAAAAAAAAAATAAGTGTGGAGACTTGAAAGAAACCACTGGGGTTGAAGCAGAGAGAGCAGGGGCCACAGAGAAGCAATGAAGGAACATACATTAAAACACTCACATGTCCTAAGGCTAATCCATGCATGCCAAAGCTAAGACATGAGAATGGGTTGTCTGTGAGGAATGAACATTTAAATACTAATAATATTCCATTGGGAAGTTGGGTAGGGAATGAAAAGGGAGAAAAGTTTTGTTAACTTCATAATTCTTCATAATATAAGCGCTGGGTGGATCTGATAAGAGCCAAAAATCCTCCGGCCGGTGCGTCTACAGAAGATTACTTCTGCCTGAAATCAGGGTTGCAAGTGGGAGTGGAACACAGTGGTTTCTTTTTCTATCCAACTCCCAGAGATGTTCAAGCATTGATTTGTTCTCCTAGTCACTGGAAATAGCAACCAGACCTCTCCCTGGACATACTTAACTACCTCAAAACACTCCTTCCTCAAGGTGGAAATAGCCCATGTTGCAATTCCCCAAATGGAGTTAGTTACTGTGAAACTGAACAAATCTTGGAGATTTAGACAGATTATGTAAGGGAAACGTGAAAGCTGAATGAAGGTCATGCCATTTGCTTTCTCTCCCTATAGCCAAGGTCATCTGTAAGCTGCTCTCCACCCCACCCCACCCCCATGAATATATGAGCAAAAGCACAGACATACTATACTAGCTACTGAACCTCTCTATCACTCTCCCAGCTCTCACAATAGTTCAAAAAATGGTGCTAGGTAAGAACCGTTAATGGAATATATTTTAACTTACTAGTACTAGTCAATAAGGGGGGTGAGGGTAGGTAAGAGATCAAGTGAAGGACTTGTATGTATGCATATAAGCATAACCAATGGACCCAAGACACTGGGAGGCTGCAGAGGACATGTGCCAGGGGTACAGGGGAGGCTGGGGGAAGGTCAATTGCGGGGGTGGAGGGGAGGAGAGGAGACATATGTACTACTATTTATAATACTTTAAACAATAAAAAAAAGAAAAAATGGGAAAAATAGTATTTTTCCTGAATTCAATCTCCCAATTGATTTCTCTATCTCACCCTGCTATGACTGGTGTTTGCATCTGGGGAGACACATGACTATATTTATATTACTTGTTCAATAAATTTCTCAGAGGAGAAGAACCGAGGCCTGTTACTTTGACAGTTTACCCTATCTCTGAGCACTGAATTGGAAGTTAGATGATCCAGCCAGCAGGACATTCCATTCTGCCCTTCATACCATAGGTTTCTAATGACTCCTAGTTGTTGTAATACAGTCCTACCCAAAACATTTCAATTGATTCCCATGGCTCTTTGAATAAAGAACAACTTGGAAAAATGCCTATAGACTTTGCCTGCACTGGCCCTTCCCCATGTACCTTGCCCTACCTTATAACATTCTGGCACGTGCTCTCTCTGCTGCAGCCCCAATGGCTTCTTTTGAGTCCTGACAATTTCTTCTGCAACAGTATCTTTGCTCCTGAACCCAGTGTCTAAACCTCTCAGTCAATCTCCCTTCTCATCTGGTTAGCTGTCACTCACCTGCACACCCCAGGGAAGCTTCTCTATATGCTCTATAGCAATTACTACAGGTATAATTTTACATTCATTTGTGATTCCTTAATAATTTTTATTCCACCCTATCATGCAGAATCAGTAAAGATGTACTGAAGGAAAGAACGAAGGAAAGAGGGAGGAAGGAAAAAAGGGATATAGATAAATATAATTCTTTCTAACTAGGTAAATTTTTTCTAACATAGGAAAAGCACTTCCATATCCTAACTCTGAATTATTAAAATTATTACCAACACTTAAGAGTATCTACCAGCCACTTAGTACTGAACTGTACCCCTCATTGGCATTATTTTATTTAACTCTCCTAATGGTCCCATGACACAGTCCTATAATTAATCTTATTTTATAGAAGAAAAAGTCGGGGCCTAGGGAGGCCAAGCAACTTGCCTGATGTCACAAGGTAGAAAGTGGTGGAGTAGAGTTTCAGATCCAGAGATGTCTGACTCCATAGTCAATGCTCATTAATTTCCAAGCCAGAAAACTCAAAGTAATGTGGAATTAAGTGGCATTAGAAGGCATGGCAGTTGGTGTTTCTGGAATATCTCTAATAGCTTCCCAGAAGCTAATGAAATAAGCATTTCTACCTCAGCAAGATCACGTACCTAAGAAGGGGAAGATGGGAGGGGTCCATGAAAGGCCCATGGCCACCTGGAAAGAGTTCCTGTTGACTTACTTCTACTCACCAATCTTAAAAGAGTACTCAGCTCAGACAAGTTTCACTTGGAAGTAGTCAAGCTGAGATTTAACCTTTAACTGCATCAAACATGGAAGAACAGGATAAAGACATGGATTGGGGATTTTGTGATGACTTAGCATGATTGCAACCCAATGAAAATTCACCTTCCCTGTGGCTGTCTTTATGTGGCCTTACCTGAATCCTATTTCCTTTAAAGCTGAACTCCTGGTGAAATTTACCTCTGAGAAATTGCATGTGTTTTCAGTTAGGCATTAAGTAAGGGTGACTGCATTAGTAATCTGGGACCTAGATTCTTATTTCAGCTCTTTAATTTAATACTCTAACATGAAATTGGCCAGGTTATGTATACACTTCATACTTCAAAGGGTAAAACAGGTGTGGTACATAATATTACCTGGCCTACATCTATCACAGCATAGTCAGAACAATCAAATGAGGCAAGGCAAATGGAATAGTTTCACAAGCCAGGAACTCCCATCCCATCTGATGCTGGTTATTGTTATTATAGTGAGGGTTCCTCCCATCCTAGACCCACCAAAAGCAAGAGAAGCCTTAGAGTCACACAGAAACACAAGAAGGAGAGGTAGTGAATCATTTTTAAAATGACAGGATGACAGACTTTACCCAAATGAGACGCTTATTAGTCACAATCGAGAAAATGATTCCTCTTGTTGCAACAACTAAGACCCAGGAGTTGCCCTCAAGGTCTGACTGTATTCAACCCCCTGGAACCAGTTCTGAGAGTGCAGCTGAAGGAATAGGAGAGGGCCAAAGGTTCTAGTTGCCAAACTTTTGATTAACCAAGTGAGTACACAATTATCCTGGTTGGAAATGATGCCAAATATAAAGTATACAAATTAAGGAATAAGTATTGCATAATCAGTATATTATAAAGAACTTTCTTGACTATCTCCCTGCTAATCACCTAATCATCAACTCTAAAGATGCAGGAAATATAGAAGATTGAACCTAAACCCTGTTGAGGGCATGAATATGCTCAGGTACTTTTCCTTTTCAACATTATTTATGAAAGTTTGCAAACAGCAATGTTGAAAAAAATTTACAGTGAGCATCAGTATAGCCATCACCTAAATTTCAACTTGAACATCTTAGCAAACTTCTTCATTTACTATCTATCCATCCACATGTCTCTTTATCTATTAATCCCCTTATTTTTAATGCAAAAAAAATAAATTTCTAGTAGCTGACTTTTAAAAATAAACCTTAGATTATGCAAACAACAAAATATATCTCTTTTCTTCAATAAAGAATTGGTGAAATTATGTAGCAGCTTCATCTTTGGGGGAATTTTTAAGAAATTTTGCTACATTGTTAACTTTCTGCAAAATCAATTATTTACTCAAAATAGAATAAACTTCTCATATATACATTTATTTTTATCATCTTTTATTTATGCATATAAATATTTATCTACATTATTCTCTTTCATCTGGCAACATTTATTGAGCACTTACCAGGTGTCAGACACTGGTGATGTGAACAAGAGGGACAGGAGCCAGACTTTTGAAGCCTACATTTCAATATTGAAGACCATCAGTAAACAAGTAAATAGAAGAAAAATCAAGGTTATTACATATCCTCTCTAATAAAAGAGAAATATGCAAATTGACCATACCTTCACTATACCCACAAGCCACGCCCACCAGCCAATCAGGGCAGGTGTGCAAATTAACCCAACCAAGATAGTGGTTAATTTGCATATCCAGACCAGAGCAAAGACTGAAGACAGTGTAGAAAGAAGCCAAGCACTGCAGAAGGGAATGAAGCTGATGAGAAGCAGGCAAGTGGGGTGATGGAGAAGGAGGGGAAGCAGGTGGGACAGAGGAGAAGAGAGAGAAGCCAGTGGGGCTGTGGAGACTGCAGCAGGAAGCCCTATTGCAGGAATCTTCCTGCAAGGGGTCTCTAGTCCTATATAATAAAAGGCTAATAATGCAAATCAATCAAACTGAAATAATGGGTGGTTATTATGCATACTGACCACCAGGGGGCAGACATTCAATGCAGGAGCTGCTCCCTGGTGGTTAGTATGCTCCCATGGTGGGAGCACTGCTCAGTCAGAAGTTGGACTCACAGCTGGCATATGCAGCAGTGGTGACGGGAGCCTCTCCCACTTCTGTAGTAGTGCTAAGGATATTTGAATGCCTAAGGCATCAATCAGACATCCCCCTAGGGCTCCTGGACTGCGAGAGGGTGCAAGCCAGGCTGAGGGATCCCCCTGAGTGCACGAATTTCCTGCATTAAGCATTTAATAAAGAAAGTAAAAGAATACTGTGAGAGAATAATAAGCAGAGAACTAGTTTGCGTAAAGGGATCCTGGGAACATGAGAAGAATGTGAAGAAGCCTGCCCTGAGATCATGATGAGCAAGATCATTAAAAGCAAAGTCCTGAGACAGGAATAAGATTCTGTGCTAAGAACAGAATAGGAGATGTTTATGACTAGGAAAACTTGCAAGCAGCAGGTTTTTCCCTCACTGTCAATTAACATCATTTCTTCAGAAGTATATTTTGCCATGGCTTTTCAGCAGCATTCAAAAGTAATTTTCTCATATTTTTGTGAGCATTGTTTCCTCTGAGAAGTCTTCCCAGATTTAAATGACCTGGTTAATTCTCCAATTTTAAGCTCTTGTTGCCTGAGCACCTCACAAATTTTATTGATTTCTGCCAGCACACCCACTAGACTGAAAATTCCATGAGGACTATGACCTTGATGCTGTTATTCACCATTTTATCATCAGCAGAGTCCATTGCTTATCATTAAGTGAGTGTCCAACAGATGTTTTAGTAAATAATTAATTCATTAGAATAATGGTAGGTAAGCTTGGAAAGTTAAATTGGGTGTCTATTGAAAACAAATCTGCAATGCTAGGCTGGAAAGTATATGCTTGGTTAGTAAATTAGATGGGTCCATAGAGAATTTCAAGCTGGAAAGAATGGGGATTGGAAATGGGCTCTGGAAAGAACCATCTTGAAATCATACAAAAGAAAGATTTAAAAAGTGGATGCCATGGAGGTGGGAGACCAGTAAGGTGACTGTTGCAGCAATCTGGGTAAGAGATCATGAGAACCTAAGTTCAACTGGTGGTACAAACATGAAACAGAAAGTAATAGATGGAAACAGGTGTGGAGCCTGGATCCATGGAACATGGTTAGTAACTCAACATTGGGGAAACCTAAAGACAATGCAAAGTTTACATATTATAGGTGGTGATATTGGGAGAGAAAAAAAAAAAAAAAAACCTAAGTGGAGATGCCAAACAGGTAATTGGAGAAAATCCCTTCTGGACCTAGGACCTAGTAAAGAAAATAAAGGGGAAAAAAAAAAAAAATATATATATATATATATATATATATATATATATATATATATATATATACACACTCTAACTTGGACATACTCTCCAGAGCGATAACCAAGAAAGCAAGTAGAGGGAGAGGCTTGATTTGACAGGGAATTTTTAAAATGTTCCCAATGTTGAGTTGGGCGGAGAAAATGAACCAGAAAAAAATAATGGTTAGCTGAATCCTAGCAAAAAATACAAGAGAAGACATGAGGCAGAAGGTGGGAGAGGAGAAGAGTTAGAAAAGTGGCTAATGAGTAAATTCAAATACAGAGAGAAGTTATTATATAACAAAGCCTATTTAATTTTGTTTTGTTTGGTTTGCAAAAGTTGAGTTGGGTTCATCTCAAGAAGAAACTAAACATCCAGGCTGGAGAATATGTACTGGATATGTCATCAGTGTATTCTAAAAGCATTATATTGCTAATGTTTGAGAATGTGTCATCATTTTAATAAACAGAGAGAAGGATTTCATATTTTGATAGCATGAAAACATTTCTGTAATGACACAACATGAAATGAGAATATTTATATGAAACATAAGGGTAAGGGTAAATGGAAGAGGATGCTCATCACACAAGATGACCCACCCAGAACTACGGCTGCCTAAGCCCCATCCAGCTAAACTGAATAGTGAGGAAATTAATATTCAGCATGACAGGGTATCCCAAAAGACAGGTTGGAAAGTTCTGGTCTACCCCAACTCATGGGACATGTCTGGCCTTGACTGCTAGTCCTACAGCCAGAGATAGTAACCAGCCACTTCAGCTGTATCATTTTCTAAAAGACAGAATCCACCACATCAGTTGGTAAATAGCCACTAATTTCTTCCTTGGGTTCCTGTTCCCCTGATGACCAACCCCTCTGTCAGGACATACCCCTTCACTGCTTCCGAATAGGGATAACTGGGTTGGTAGGTAGGGAGTACTTTTTCATATATATTTTTTTAAAATTATTGATGTCAGAGAGGAAGGGAGAGAGAGAGAGATAGAAACATCAATGATGAGAGAGAATCCTTGAAAAACTACCTGCATGCTCCTTACTGGGGATCAAGCCCACAACCCGGCATCTGGCCTGACCAGGAATAGAACCGTGATCTGCTTCATAGGTCGCTGCTCAACCACTGAGCCACATTGGCTGAACTTTTTTATACCTTTTAAGTCCTGTTCAATGTAATGATAAAACAGCTTATTTACAAAAAACAAAATAATATTTAACTTCTAGGCCTCCATCGGCTGATTTGAGTTTGATGGTTTCAATGTGGCCTACAAAATCTCCCAATTAAGAGCAACAACAGAAATCACAAAATGTCACTACCTAGTAATGAAAACAGTAAATAATCTTTCTCCTCATGACAAGCATTCCAAAAATTTTTGTTAATTGCTGCCCAGAAGCCAAGTGTCATTCTGATGCTCTCCGTTCAGTATGAGGACCAAAAAAAAAAAGAAAAAAAAAAATGCCTAAGTGGATGGAATCGTTAAGGCCTGTAATCTGAAATGCTTTGTTCAGGCAATTGAAAAAGGTTGCCCAAGAGCAATTTGGATCCCCTTCTCATTGGGACAGACCCAAACATTGACTCACACCAAGATAATTCTAGTACATGCACTCTGATACATGATTTATTGGGGAAAGAACTGGTCAGGACTGAAAAGACAAGAAAGTTGAGGCTGCCCTAAGCCATAATGGGGAGTTTCTAGAGCCCTGAACTTGGGTTTTAATAGTTACACATCTACGTCTAACTAACCATGTGATCATGAGATTGTCCTTTCCTCTCAAGAAATGATCGCCTTTATTCGTTGATGATGAGAGAAATACAAGGAATGGGAGCTCTGTTTGTCTGGTTTCCATTTGCTTTTGCAGCAAGCTCCCTGCATCACCATGTGCCCATGTTGCTGAGGGGGCTCCATAGGAGTGTTTACTGTGTTATCAGCTATTGAAAAGTTCTCTAAAGAGGCCCAAGGGCTGAAACCGGTTTGGCTCAGTGGATAGAGCATCGGTCTGCAGACTGAAAGGTCCTGGGTTTGATTCTGGTCAAGGGCATGTACCTGGGTTGTGGACACATCCCCAGTAGGGGGTGTGCAAGAGGCAGCTGATTGATGTCTCTCTCATTGATGTTTCTAGTTCTCTATCCCTCTCTGTAAAAAATCAATAAAATATATATATTTTTTAAAGGCCCAAGGAATCCAGTCTTTGTCTCCTTAGGCCCCTCTGTACCCCTGTGAGCAGCTTTTCAGCATTTTCAATTTTGACAAAGTCCTTTACAATGCCTTTGAAACTCGTTTTATGTTTATGATTCAGTTACACCGAGGATGGCTTCTGTTGGTTTTGGGAAATGCCTTATCTGATTTATCTGCACTTCATTTTAACCTATTCAGTCTTCTCTATCAGTTAAATGGCACCACTATTCACAAAATTGATCAGATCCAAAATTCAGGATACAGACTTCATTTCTCTTTTTCTTTTACTTCCTAAATTCAAGCCAAAATCAATTCCTTTAAAGTCTGCCTTTTCAAAATAGTATAATTAAAGTACCATTCTCTCCATTTCCTTTATATTACCCTAGTCAAGCCACTATTATATATATATATATATATATATATATATATATATATATATATATATATATATATGTGTGTGTGTGTGTGTGTGTGTGTGTGTGTGTGTGTGTATCTTTTTTTCCCCTTTATTTTCTTTACTAGGTCCAGAAAGGATTTTCTCCAATTACCTGTTTGGCATCTCCACTTAGGTTTTTTTTTTTTTCTCTCCCAATATCACCACCTATAATATGTAAACTTTGCATTGTCTTTAGGTTTCCCCCAATGTTGAGTTACTAACCATGTTCCATGGATCCAGGCTCCACAACACATTCACAACTTAAAACAATGCTACCTTTTTCAATAGAAAAGTTCTTAGAATGTGGAAAATATATAAACATCTCATGGAACTAATTTTCCCTTAAGTATAGTTTGAGAAACATATCTCATACTCTCCATGAAGAAAGACTTCATTGAAATTATTTAAAGTGTTAAAAAGTGTGTACGGACTTTACAGAATACTTGTTTCAAATATTTTGGCTATGTTCTTAAAGACCAGAAAACTCCAGTGTTGTATATAATTAATTTTAAAACTGAAGTTTATTATTTCCCATTCATTTTAACAAGTTTCCTAACTTGTCTACAAAGAGGCTTCACATATGTTCTGTTCTAATTATTGCATAAATCCAAATATAAAATAAATTGATTTGAAAACACTTTATGTCTCAGGCTATTATGCTTTCTACCTAATAATCCCCTATTAGTTATATTCTCTAGCACTTAAAAACACATTTTATATAGTGTTGTGATTTATTTTTTTACATTAGTTACCCACTTTATTCTTAATGTATCTCTTTCTTGCAGTAGAAAACTTCTAGAAACATTTTTGATATCTGTCTCCATTAGCGGTAGGAAATCTAGAATGGCCCTAGCCAGGTTGGCTTAGTGGATAGAATGTCAGCCTATGGACTGCCTAACGACTCTCACTGTTTACTTTGAGGCCTTCTCTTACATGTACTTACAGTATGGATCTAATGAGTCTCAAGAATAGAAAAATGCAACATCGATATTTTGTGGCATTATAATTCTCATATTAAATCTTCTTATCTACCACCTATGAAATGAGGAAGTAAAAGAAGCTCTACAATCAATAAGGAATAAATTTGTCTTGCTTGGGTATCAGTTGCTAACACTGAGTGCCAGAAGCATCTAAGTGGTGGGTATTCTGTGACAATTGGTGATATCACATTGACCATAGCAAGTTACACAACCAACCTAGTTTCAAAGATTTGGAGTAATTGACTCCACTGCTTGTCGGAAAGATCTGTAACATCAAATTGTAATGGTGTGAATGCATCGAAGGAAAGCATTTTTATAATTGAGCACACCATGTTCCTGCCCAGAGTATTTTGGTTTTTTTTAAGTAACACACTAATCAGGAAATGGTTCATATTGCATAAGTGTATATATAAGAAACTCTCAAATTTAATCTTTACAAACGCAATGACAATTTGTATTTTGCTCATTTTTGTATCCCCAGCATCTATTAATTATCAGGACTATATTAGATCCTCATTAAATGCTTGCTGAATGAATGAACAGAGAATTGCACAGAAAACTTGATTGTAGTCACTACAACAAAAACAACTACCAGCTACAGTCCAGTACAACTAACTGTTCTTATAGCTGCTCATGTTTTATAGGGGCTTTTTAGGTCCAGCAACTGTCTCTAAGAGATTATGATAGATGCTTAACTCTTCAACCAAAATTTGAAATCAAGAATTAGCAAAGATGACTGACTTTATAGAAAATGTTAGTCTAAACCAAGGTATGTGTGGAGCGGGGGGAATAAGGGAGGCAATATGGCACCAAGCATAAAATATTCGAATAAGAATAACATGGAGAAGAAAGCAATACAGAAGCTGAAAGGCAAAAAAAAAATCTATGCACCATCCCTTATGTGGGTTCACTAGCAATGGCAAAACGTACTTTTTTCCCCATTCACTGTCCATTCTCCTCTTATTCCATTCTACAAAGATTCTATTGTAATGTGGAAAGTAATGTAACCAGATAAGTCGGTACTAATTTCTCAGTTTCCATTGTGGCCAGGATGATATGTGTCTTAATTTGCATTCCTGGGTTATGGTTTGGGGTAAAGGTAATGTAGGTGAGTGTGTACTAGAATAGTGAAGAATTAACCTTACCCAAACAAATGTCTGTCCTTTGCTTTCAACTACTGGGAATTGATCTCTAAGTCCCTGGAATGCCCTCCTAATAGGATTGTCTGTTTGCCTGGAAGCTTTGGCTATTTGGATGTTCTGTGTGATTTATGATGGGGCTTTGGGATACTGCCATATTAGTTCGAACCTCCAGAGGAACTGCAGACCTAAGGGATTTCCTGAACATCCAGGTGAGAGGAGGAGGGAACTAAAGATCAACTACATCAGCAATATGTCACAGAATTCCAAAAGAAAGTTGGAAATTGGTAGTTACAAAATAGTGATGGGGATGAATAGTACAGCATAGGGAATATAGTTAACAATAGTATAATAACTATGTATGATGCCAGCTCAGTACTGGAAATATCAGGAGGAACACTTTGTAAAGTATATATTGTGTAACCATTATGCTGTACACCTGAAACTAATACAAAATATATTGAAGGTAAACTACAATTGATTTTTTTTAATTTACTCTTTGTATCCCAAAGGCTCAGGTAAGGTTCCCAGACTGGCCATATTCCACGCATGTTACCACACATTGACACTCAGAGGGTAATGTATATCCTGAAGACAATGGAAGCTTCAGGTTTGAAACCCTCACAGACTTTGCCATGTGTATCTCTTCCTTTGGCTGATTCTAATTTGTAAACTTTTTCTATAATAGAACTGTAACTGTATGTACAGTGCTTCCCGGATATATTAGCTCAGGCTCTGTTACAAATTACAATAAACAGAGTGGCTTACAAACAGCAGAAATTTATTTCTTACAGTTCTGGAGGTTAGAAGACTAAGATCAGGTTGCCAGCATGGCTGGGTCTGGTGAGAGCCTTCCTCAGAGTCGTACACTACTGACCTCTCATTCAGCACTCACGTGGTAGGAAAGGGGGTAGAGAGCTCTTTGCTGGCTCTCCTGTAAGGGTGTGAGGTCCCATTCATGAAAGCTGCATCCTCGTGGCTAAATTAATTCACAAAGCCCACACCTTCTAATACCATCATTTGGGGCGGGGCATGAGGGGGGGAGGGTTAGAATTCTAACTGGTGAATTTGGGGGCAGGGAAGGCACAAATATTCAGTTCATAACATTGAGTCATTCTAGAGAATTACTGAACCTGAAGGTGATTTGGAGACCCCTAACTTACAGTCCAATACAAATGAGAACGACTGAGCCCTTGAACTTTTGACCAGTGATTAAAGCAGCATCAGTTCTAAGGGAACAGTTCCGTCAGACTGTACAGTTTGCTGAATGTTTTGGAGGGGATTATCCCAAGCAGCAGAGAAGGAGCAGGAAGAGTGAGATATAGAAGAACAAAAGCAAACAAAGGATGGATAACTTAGCGGGCTTATCCCCTGGGACCTGGAACTCAGTCTCACAGGGGACTTGGATAAACTATGAATGTCCCATAGAACGGTTCCTCTGAAGGACAAGAGGTGATGACATTTATTTAGTTCCCTCTCCCATTGCTTGGGGGTTGCCAGGATCTTCCACAGCTTCTGAGATATCCCTGAGTTAGAGAAGCAGAGAGATAGCACCAGAAACCTGCCACTGGTAGCCCAGCCAATGCTGTCTACTGCGATGCACAGAAATCAAGTATTTAGGAACGAGGGGCAACACCCAGACATTTCTGCTGCTCCATCTAACACATTTCTAGCCACTGAGGTGTGAGTAGAAGTCCGCTGGACTGGGGGAGAGCTTTGGTTTTCCCAGTCAAGAGTATGTGGCTGACGCCTACCCTCCTGGATCCCCTTTCCTGCTTTGAGAAGGTGGTGTCTGGCAGTCTAGTCTACAGGTTAGACAGTGATTCAACAAGCACATGGGAAAGACTAAGCAAATCACAAAAGTGCAGGTCTTGACTTCCAAAGTATTGTTGTGGGGGGAAGGGGAGAATAAGTTCCTGTTTTTAAGCCAAAGTTTGGTTTTCTTTCATGAGCAGTGGAACACGTTCCTAACTAAGACCCTAATCAGGCAGCTAGTAATCCCGGGTGTCAAGTCACCAGCCTTTTCACAATTACTCTCCTTCTTGGGTATGCTGAGTAATCAAAAAGCTGTAGACTCATCAGGCTTGGTCCTTTCACTGATGAAAGTAAAGCTTTAACCGTAGCATTTTTATAGCCAAATAACTCTTGATCCACAGGTTGTTCTCTGACGTATTGTGAGTATAAGACACAACTAGAAGAAGCTGTCTTTATCCATGGGTGATTTTTTAAATATATATACATTTTTAGAAAAAAGAATTAATAATAATTTTTATTTAAATAAATAAACAATAGTTAAAGTGATAAAATAAAATATGCCCAAATAGTAGTAACTCTCTTTGTCACACTAGGGACCATCTGCTCTTACATTTAGATTAGCTTTGGATTTCTTTTCTTTTCTTTTTTTTTAAGAGAGGCAAGCTTTTTGCTGATTATGGTGCTAAGATCAATTTTCTAGACCTAAACACAGATTCTTAGACCTAAAAAAAGATGCTCAACCTGATCCAAAACTAGGGAATTTTAAAAGGAGTTACTCTTTAAGAAAGCAACACATACACAGTCCCTAATGACAGTAACATAAATTAAATGTATCCCCTCTAGGAAGTTTAAATGTTCTTCAGCAGAAAACAACTACTGAACATTGTTTATTCTAATCCCGTTTTAGCCTCAGGAGCTTCAGATTCTCAAGGGAGCAAGCCTTGATCCCTTGTGCCCCAACTATGAACTCCCCCAATTAAAAGGAAACACACAGAAATATCTTGGTGGGTAGTCAGCCTGCACCAGTCGCAGAAAGAGAATCTGGAGGCAACTCTGATGTAAGTAAACTGCAGCCATGTA
Source organism: Pipistrellus kuhlii (assembly GCF_014108245.1). Taxonomy (NCBI): domain Eukaryota; kingdom Metazoa; phylum Chordata; class Mammalia; order Chiroptera; family Vespertilionidae; genus Pipistrellus; species Pipistrellus kuhlii. The sequence goes on from NW_023425595.1 coordinate 11,165,776, forward strand.
TCATCCCAGGGTGCACAGGAAATAGGGGAGCAATAGGGTCAGAACTCAAGTTCTGACAAGATCCACCCCAAGACCAGGAATTATCACTTTATCCCTGGTGATGTAATGGAAATGGAGTGAGAGAACTAAATTGGCTGAATGTTTGCCTGGGAAGGATATGAATAAACACATGATTGAAAGACTGGATGGATGGATGGATGGATGGATGGATGGATGGATGGATGAATATTATATGTCTTTAGTGTATTATTTGCATGAGTTATCATGACCAATTTTAGTGCCCATGCAATGCCTGGCCTTATGCCGGAGAGTTTACATAAATCACCTCACTTTGTCATATCATTACAAAGCAGACGTTGCTTCTTCCTCTTCCTTTTTAAAACAATTAAGCTACTTTAAAAGAAAAGGCTAAGTTCATAAGTTTAAGGTATTCTCTCCCCATTCCCATGCCCAAGGATAACCATTAAAAGTTTAGTGTGAGCCCATCCTGAGCTTTTTCATAGATAAATAAAGAAAATGAGAAAAAGAAAGTATGGTAGTGACTTTTATTTTTCAAAGGGTCCACTTTTTACCCAGTATTCTGCAACTTGCTTTGCAACATGTGCTTCTTTCCATACAAGTATCTATCTCATTCTCTTTGGAGTATGTATTGATCCATAATAAGAACCTACTCTGATTTGTTGAACTCTATTTACAAAGTTCTGTTATTGCAAATAGTGTTACAATGAGAGTCATACCTTCTACGTAATTCTGTGATCCCATTTTATAGAGGATAGAACTGAGGCCAAAAGGAAGTACATCCTTTGTTTCTATGAGGTGGTGGGACCGGAATTCAAACTCGAGTCAGCTGGTTTCCTTTCCAGTACACAATGCTGGATATAAATAAAGCTTCAGAAGCACCAGGGTTCAAGCTAAGTTAAGCATACTTGGGCGCTTGGTGCAAATGCTTCTGTGTGTGTGTGTGTGTGTGTGTGGGGTCCCTTGTGCTGGTTTTCCATAGCTCTCAAAAAAAGGTATTCCAATATTTCATACATTTTATTTCAATTCAAAATTATTCAATTGATATGGTAAATGTCATTACCCTGTCCAGGTCCTAGTTTAAGTGAGCCCATGAACAATTCTAGCTTCCTCTGACAAGTGCTTTTACTTACTGGGTGGAAGCCTCCATGAAAAGAATTAATGTAATCTATTATAATTTGCAAATTGACCTGAGGGAAACTGCACAAATGTGTTGGCCCGTAGCCCTCACCAAATGTTGCATTAAACAGAATGTGTCTTGTTTCATCACCACAACGTTGTCACAAGATATTTCTTGTTCATTTCTCAAGATACCTTAAGGAACCAGATTGTACGCATAACCACAGGTTTAATTTGCTGTATTTCTCATCACAACAGGCACATCCTCCTCTAAAACTGACCATTTTGTCCATGGAGCTAGCGCTCTGCCTGGCATTTCTGACATCAGAATAAAGGAGCCTTCAACTGATGTACTGATGATGTGGTTTTTTTCTTGGTGAGGAATTTCTGTTATTACACAATATTTCAGGTGCATAAAAACACATTTAAAATAATGTAACCACCACTCATCTCACTCCTGCAACCTGATTTTTATTACTTAGCATTCCATTTGAGATATATATTCACATATCTTACAATACCAATTGACTGACTTTTCAGTAATTTGTTGGTATTCTTCTATGATTAATAATGCTGCTAAGAACATTCTTGTGTGTGTATCTCTATAGTCATACATATAAGTATGTGTCATTGTATACATGGTGAAATTTTTTCTAGAATACTGATCTATAATAGAAATTTTGGAGGCATATAGTTAATTTAATAATTATTCCAAATTTGATTCCAACATGACTGTTAATATGTGACTCTACAATCTCACCAAAACTTTATATTTTATACTTTTTATACGGAGTATAAAATTATATTTCAGTACAGTATTAATATACAGTTACTGAGTTTATGCTAGTGAGTCGTGTACATTTCCACATTTCTATTGACTATTTAGGTTTTCTCTTCTATGATTATCCTGATCCTATCTTTTATGAATTTTTCTCTTGGGGTAACTTATAGAAATTATTTCTATATACTGGATACTGACTCTTTGACATTTATATGTGTTGCAAATACAATTTCCAGTAAATTTCCAGTCAATATCCAGTATTTTTTAATATAATGTGTGTGTGTTTTTAATTTAGGTATAGTTGACTTTTCAGTGCTTTTTTTGTGTATTCATGTCTTGTTTAAACGTTTTTGCGTATCTAAGTCACATATAGTCTCCTGTTTTACTCTCAGAGTTTTACAATGTAAGTGTTTGATCCATTTGGAATTGGTTTTTGTAAGATGTAAAGTGGTACAATATCATAGTTTCATAAGTTTAGGCATTTGTAGCGCCACAGCTTAATGGGCCATAATTCACTGATGTGCATTTACTGTGTTCCGACATTAAGCTTCCACAGACTTGTGGGTCTTTTTATAACTTCTTTTTCTCGGTTCCATTGATCTATGTGTCTTCCCTCACACTGATACCACACAGTATCAGCATTATTTCTTTATGGTAACTTCCGATGTCTGGTAGGACAATTTCTCACCTTGTTTTTCTTTAAAATTCTCTCAATTATTTTTAGCTCTTTTCTCCTCCACATACACTTTGTAGGTCTGTGAAGGTGCACATAAAATTCTTTCAAGCATTTGATTGAAATTACCTTAAATTTGTAAATTAACATGAGGAAGAAGAGTGAAGGGTATACAACTTGGTCTTGATTGCAGATGGAAAATACCTTTTCTCCTGTTTCTGATGATTCCTTCTTGCAAAGGGACCTAAATTTGTGTATTTTGAGGCACCCTCTCCCCGTTTTATTCCCCCAGTTCCCAGAAAAATGGAGTAACAGAGCAGACTAGCAAACCTGAGAACAACTGGCATGCTCTGTTCTGCCCTTTGCCTCTTGGGGTTAGCCAGCCTGCTGAAGCCTGTGCTACTCTGCATTCCAGAGGCTCTTCCCCAAAATGTGCAGGAGGTCTCCACTAGGCACTGCCACCAAAACTGTTTAGTTATAGTGTTCACTGGCAGCAAGAAACCTGACTAAGGAAATCCCCAACTGGCTGAACATGATAGTATGGTCTCCATATAGACACTCTCTTTATTCCTCGACCTGTTCAAATCTTGGGAAAGGGGTGAATAGCTGTTCACTGGAAACTCCTGTGAGGCCCCAGCAATCATTTCTTTCATACAGGGACAGATTTGATTATGCATGTGTATATTTAAGCTGTTTGCGTCTATATTCACAAGTGACATTGGTTTCCATTTTCTCTTCTAAAATTTTACTTACTTTGTTGTCAAGATTGCATTAGCCTCATGAAATGAGTTGGGAATGTTCTCTTTTGCCAGTTATGGGAAAAGATTGCATATTAGGATTAGTTGTCCCATAAATGTTTGGTAAAATTTTCCTATAGCACAAAAAGTTGAGCCAAGTATTTGTCTGAGTAAGCTTTAAAATAATAAGTCAAATCTCTTAATGGTTTTAAAGTATTTAAATATTTTGCACACACAGAGACAACACATAGACACCACACACACTGATACTCTCTCTGTGCTATTAGCCTGCTTTCTTTTTTTAAAAAAAGCAAATATTGAGAAACATAGTAACATTTTCCAAATTATGTGCATGATATAAAGTGTTCACAGTGCAAGAATTACAATGTGTCAGCAATCCAGTATAGAAAGAAAAAAAGATATTATTGCTTTTTAGTCTCCTGAGGGTAATAACCAAGGGAATAGAATGAACTTTATTCCATTATTTTTCAAAAAAAATCAATAATAAATAAAAAATGATGAATTATTAGTTCAAATTTAGGGATTTCAGCTCTATAAAGCATATTATAGACAAAATTAAAAGATGCTAGAATGTGAGAAACTCTTTCTCAAGTTAACAGGTAACAAGAAATTCAAATCTGGAATAAAGATTAAAATCTGGGACAATGAACATCTAAAAAGCAAGCTAGCCCTAGCCAGTTTGGCTAAGTCAATATAGTGTCAGCCTGTGGACCCGAAGGGTCCCGGGTTCAATTTCAGTTAAGGACACATACCTCGGTTGCTAGGCTCCTCCCTGGCCCCAGCCCTGGTTAGGGCTCCTGCAGGAGGTAGCCAATCAATGTGTTCTTTCACATCTATATTTCTGTTTTTCCTCTTTCTCTTCTACTCTCTCTAAAAATCAATAGAAAAATACCCTCAGGTGAGAATTAAAAAATATATAGTGATAAAATAAAAAACAACTTAAAGAAACATTGATGAAAAATGTGAACAGGCAATTGAAAAAAATAGAATCCCAGTATTCTAAGAAGAATACTAGATAATGATCAAGTCCACTTGTAATTAAGGGGAGAAAAACATATTAAAAATGAGATATTATTTTACAACTCTTTTCTTGACCAAAAATATTTTAAGAAAATGTTCACAAGGAATTAGGAGATAGGAACCTTCTCACCCCCATGTACAATTAGCAGGAGTTAATATTGGTGCTTACATTATGGAAAGTGGTCTGAGAAAATGTTTGCATACTCTCAGACACAAAATTTTTGTTTCTAGGATTATACTATAGAAAAATTTCCACACTGAGTTATTTGCAGTGGAGACAAGTTGTAGGCAATCTGTTATCCATCACTAGGAAAACACATAGGTAAATTATGTTGGATGGACATCATACAGCATGTTACTCAATGTGTAGTCCATGAACCAGCACCAGTCCTAGGACTCTGTTTCCACTTTATGATGAAATAATTACAGAAATTGAGGTGGAACATTTAAAACTATTATAGGATTTTAACAACGCTAATACCTTTTTGTAGCTTTTTATAAAATATTGGTCCAAAACAGAAAGTGTTAGAAAGAAAATGATTCTTTACCATAAAACTTTGATAAACACATACATAAAAGACTCCATGTGTCCGTGAACCCTTGATTGCAGAAAATAGTCACTAAGAAGGGGGAAAGGATAAAATAAGAATACAGAAATAAGTTGGAATTCAACAGGTGTATCAAGATTTCAGATGCAATGATTAGTATCTAGGCACATTGAAAAAATAGTGAGGACATAAAAAAACATAATTAAATAAAAGTATGTTTTGTATGTTCTAGTACTGATATATTTATGAAATGCCAATCAGTTTTCACCCTGGGATCACAGCTACTGGCCCATGGCAATTTTTCCCAGCTGTATATGAAATTATCTCAGTCAGATGTCAAAGTCCAGCCTTTAAAATATACATCAATTATGTCATAGAAAATATTCTCTAACCCTGCTATGAAACCAAATTTTTACACCATTTCCAATTATAGAATTAGTTCAAGGATCACAATGATCTTAGCTTTCTCTGCATTTCTTTCTTTGTATCTTTTCAGGTGATTCCTAGTCTTTGGTAGTCATGGAACAAAGCAATGGCACTCAGGTGACTGAATTCATTCTTCTGGGATTTGCTGGTCAGCACTCATCTTGGCATATCCTCTTCATGGTATTTCTTGTGATTTATGTGACCACCCTCGTGGGTAATATGGGGATGATCCTACTCATCAAGATTGATTCCTGCCTTCACACCCCAATGTACTTTTTCCTCCAACACTTGGCCTTTGTTGATCTCTGCTACACCTCTGCTATCACTCCCAGGATGTTGCAAAACTTTTTAGAAACGGGAAAATCCATCTCATTCATGGGCTGTATGGTGCAATTACTCGTCTATGGCACTTTTGCAACAAGCGACTGCTATATCCTTGCGGCGATGGCTGTGGACCGTTATGTGGCCATCTGTAACCCACTCCACTACCCAGTAGTCATGACCCAGAGAGTCTGCATTCAACTCTTAGTTGGCTCCTACCTCATGGGCTTCCTAAATGCCTCTGTAAATACCAGTCTGACTTTCTCACTGAACTTCTGCAAATCCAATAAAATTAACCACTTTTTCTGTGATGAGCCCCCGATCCTTGCTCTCTCATGCTCCAACATCGATTTAAGCATCATGTTCCTGACCGTCTTTGTAGGGTTTAACTTGATGTTCACCGTGTCGGTTGTCATCTTTTCATACACATATATCCTGGCTGCCATCCTGAAGATATCCTCTGCTGCAGGGAGAAGAAAAGCCTTCTCCACATGTGCCTCCCACCTGACAGCAGTCACCATCTTCTATGGGACCCTCTCTTACATGTATCTGCACCACGGGTCCCAGGAGTCTCGAGAACAAGAAAAAATGGCTTCTGTCTTTTACGGCATCGTGATTCCCATGTTAAATCCGCTCATCTACAGCCTGAGGAACCAAGATGTGAAGGAAGCTCTGAAAGGGATTGGAAAGAAGTGCCTCTAGTTTGATCCTCAATGTCTAATTCTCTGTGCATGTAAACATCAAGACGAGCAGAGCTAATTTTCAAGAAATCAAAACAAGAAAGTCAAGCAACATGGAAAGTGGCTCATTTTTACTAAGACTGAGCTGCAAATTAAAGTCATGATGAGATAACAGCTTTCTATCAACGTGTCTGGCAAAAACTGTGAAAGAATGGTAATGCCTATTAAATGCTGTGATGTAAGAAAAATTATGTTCTCACACACTGTTAATAGAAAATTGAAGTGTTACTTTACATTAGAAGGAATCTGGCCATATCTTTTTAAAAAAATAATCTTTAATTCAGAATTTCAGCCTTGCAAATAAATCTGTACAATGAAATTCTAGTCCATAAGGACATATATTTAAGATGCGTGTTATAGTAGTAGAGGCCCAGTGCACAGATTTGGGCATGGGTGGGGTCTGGCTGGCCCACCCTGATCAGAGCCAATCAGGCCGAGCCAACCAGGGAAAGGGGCTTTGGGCAGTTGGCTAGTGGGCCACACCCCCTGGACCAACTTCTGGTTGAATTCCTGGTCAAACTACCGGTCAAGGGAACAATTTACATAATCTCCTTTTATTATATAGGATTATTTAGTAAGGCAAGACCAAAAAAAAAAGTGAATAGTCCTCAATAAGGAAATAAATCTGTATTGGTGCTAGTCTACAGTCTAGATCTATTGCTGCATAACGTATTTCAAAAAATGTAGGGGCTTTAAAACACACACACAATCATTACCTGACAGTTTTATGGGGCAGGAATCTAGACACTGCTGAACTGCATCCTCTGAGATGCTATAATCAAGGTGTCAATCGGGATGGGAATTCATCTGGAGGCCCAACTGGGATGGATCTGCTTCCAGGCTCCCTCATGTTATTGGCAGAATTCATCTCCTTGCAGTGGTAGGACGGAGAGCCCTGCCCCTCTGCTGGCTCTCAGCAGGGGCTGCTCCCAGCTCTAGGAGGCAATCCACAATGCTTTGCCACATGGCCCTCTTCATCACCCCTTGTGTAACATGGCAGCTTACTTCTTCAAAGTTAGAAAGCCATAGACAGCTAATCAGTACATATACCATGTGAACAATGCCCTTTATATGCCCAAATCTTACCAGAACTTCAAACGTCACTCTCTCCCTGAAGTTTTTCTATGTCAACACTAGTTTCCCATTAATGTCTTACCCCCGGAAATAAATTTCTTCTTCCACTGAAGACCCACAGCACTTCATTTGCCTTAATAAACATTCTTTTTATCACTTCCTATCTAAATTATTTATTTACATAAAAGACCTTCAATATTATCTATACAGCTCTTGAGATACATTGTTTTCTATGACCTTTTAACTTCTGGTGTAGAGTCTTAGACACAGTAGGTATTCTATTAATATTGAATGGACGAATACATGATGACAAAAAACAACAGCAACAACAACAATATAGGCAGTTTCCCAACTCCAAGTTCTATGAATAGGTAGCCTCCATGACTGGTCTCTAAATACCAATTGTTAAACAGCAGCATTTGAATGACCATGGAAAGTTTTTTTTAAGTGCCAATAACTATATCTCAGCCCTGGAGATATTGATTCTGTGACATTAGATGGAGCCTAATAGCTATAAGTATCTGTATATGCAGAATGTTGCTTTAATTGCATATGCCATTAAGAGTACAAGGTTTAGAAGCTTTTAGAATGTGATTTATGTTCCAACCCTGCCACTCACCAGCAGTGTCCCTTTGTAAATGACTAAGCTTTCAAACCTTGTTTCTCATAATAATATGTAGTTCATGAGATTTTAAATTTTGTTTTTTAGTAATAGATAAAATAACAAATAGAAATCATAGCACCTAGCACTAATAAACCCCAATAAATGTTAATAGGGATGAGAATTCACAAGGATGATTTCAACAAGGGTGTGACAAACACTATAAGAATGCCCTCACTACCCAAGCGCATGCACACAGAGTCTGTAAGAAATCTCCTAATGTTTGCAAAATGAAAAATTTCTCCTCTGGGAAGCTCCTCTCTCCTTTAGCAGAAAATTTCCTAATAAAGATTGTTTTCTTTGATCCTGTCTCAGTGCATAGGGCCACAGATGCTCAAGGGAACAGGTATCAATCCCATAGGCCACAGCTCTATACTCTCTTTGTGGCGAAATCATCGGGTGAACAATCAGTCTCCACTAGCCTGGGAAGGAAATCTAAAGACAAAGCTCCTGTATGTAAAACAAACTGCATTTTTCCTATTCAGCTGAGCATTGTTCCATCATCTGAGGACCACAGTGAAGTCCATAGGAGTACAGCCATTGTGGCAGCATAATTAACTCCAGGGTTGGGTAGAGTGGTCTTATCTCCAACAAAATAGACATGTAAATGGAGAAAGGGTATTATTGATGGTATGGAGAAGTTGTTAGAAAATGGCCTTGGCCAAATCAACAAACGACTAGTGCTGGCGAGGATGTGGAGAAACAGGAATCCACGTGCACTGCTGATGGGAATGCAGACTGTGCAGCCACTGTGGAGAACAGTATGAAGTTTCCTTAAAAAATTAAAAATGGAACTCCCATTTGACTTAGTAATCCCACTCCTAGGAATATATCCCAAGAAACTAGAAACACCAATCAGAAAGGATATAGGCACCTCTATGTTCATAGCAGCACAATTTACAATAGCTAAGATTTGGGAACAGCCTAAGTGCCAATCAACTGATGAGTGGATTGAAAAACTGATACATCTACACAAAGGAATACTATTCTGCGGTAAAAAAGAAAGAACTCTTACCATTCACAACAACATGGATGGACATGGAGAGCATTATGCTAAGCGTAATAAGCATATTGAACACAAGAAAGACAAAGACTCTTAACAACCAAAAGCATTAGCCAAAATTAGTGGTTACTCCTTTTTTATCTTTTCAATTTCATTAATTTTCTTTTTTTCTTTATTTTTATTTTCTTAATCTTCATTGTTGAAAGTATTACGTATGTCCCTGTTTTCCTCCATTGACCTCTCTCAGCCCACTTACACCCCCTATCCCAGGCCTTCACCAACCTTTGTTCTGTGTCCATGGTTATGCATATATGCATATGCTAAAAAAGATAAGCCAATCAGAGAAAGGTAAGTATCACATGATTTCACTCATATGTGGAATATAATGAACAACATAAACTGATGAACAAAAAATAGATCCAGAGACAGAGAAGCATTGAACAGACTGTCAAACCTCAGCAGGGAGGTAGTGGAGGGTAGATGGATGGGTGGGAAGAGATCTACTAGTTACTCCTTCTTTATCCACTTTTATGTTTCTCCCCTCTTAGGTACAGATTATCAAAATATCTGAATTCCTGATAGTGCTCAAAACAGAACTCCCCTTCACTTCTTAAATTCTTCTTAGAATCGCCCCACGTAAGTCTTCTCCAGTCTCTCTTGTCCAGCACTCTAGTCCCTCTGGGGTGTGCTCTCCCTTGCTGCCTAATTTTGTTTGTCTACATATGTGCTCCTAATGCTCATTGCCTGTTTAGCATTGACAGTGTGATTTGTGCCAAATGCATCTGTTACCTGTCAGAAATCGTTTTTGGGTGTTTTTTTTTTTTTTAATCCTCAATAGAGGATATTTTTTCCATTGATTTTTAGAGAGACAGAGAGAAACAAATCGATTGGTTGCCTCCTGCACAAGCCCCGACCAGGGCCCAGGACAGGGAGGAGCTGCAACCAAGTTATATACCCTTGACCAGAATCAAACCCAGGACCCTTAGGTCTGCAGGCCAATACTCTATCCATTGAGCCAAACCAGCTAAGGCCACCTTACATGCTTTTATTATTCACTTTTATGTATCCATTATTATTTTAATACAGCTGTTTTTAAAGGAGATTCTTTATTTTTCTTAGTCCTGCTCCTCACTGTTCTCAAGTTTGTCATATATCCTTCCAATGGTGTTTCCTTCACATAAACACACACACACACACACACACACACACACACACAATTTTTAAAATTAAAAATCAATTTATATCCCACTTGTTTTCCCTGGAAAAATGCTTTTAGCATTTCAGTATGTTATTAACATTTTTCCTAATACTATAAATCATCTCATTATTTTAGGTGTTTTCATAGAAATACAAACTATAGATTAACTCTGACTTATTTTAACATTACCCAATCCATATCAAAATTTTTGCTATAAAAACAAAATGTTGCATAGAATTTTCTGTGGTTAAGATAAATATTTTCCAATCTCATTTTATCAAAGGTACAACTGAGGTTGAGGGAAGTGACTTTTCTTGCCCAAGATCACATACCTGTTAAATAGTAGTTTCAAGATTCAAATTTACATCTAACTTCAAAGTCTATTATTTTCCATTGCAGGTAGTATAAAATAAATCTTCAAAGTGACTTGGATACGATGTAATTTGGACAATTTAAAAACACTTGCAATACTTATACAATTAAGAATCTCTTTCAGAACCTCTACATATTGCCTAAATGGGTGAACCAGGATTGAATTTACTCTTCTGCCTAAAACAAGAAAAAAATGAATAAAATACATGAAACACTAGTTTGCAAAACACTATATATCAGACAGTAAAGTACATGATTCCTTAGAGGCAAGAAAGAAAAGTCATAGCTGAAACCGGTTTGGCTCAGTGGATAGAGCGTCAGTCTGCAGACTGAAAGGTCCCATGTTTGAGGGGATGTAGATTGGTTGTGGGCACATCCCCAGTAGGGGGTGTGCAAGAGGCAATTTTTGGTCGATGTTTCTTTCTCATTGACGTTTCTAGCTCTCTCTCTCCCTTCCTCTCTGTGAAAAATCAATAAAATATATTAAAAAAAGAAAAAAAAAGAAAACTCATAAATGTCAGATTTGTTCACCAAAGGACTTTCTAGAATTATATTGACTATTGGTATGCCAGATGTGGTCTATTATCTGTGACTTTCTAAGATGGAAGGAGTGTAAAGCATTTCCCAAATGTGTTGGACCACAGGACACTTTTTAATCTATGAACTATTGCTCTATTGTCTTCATTCTAAAATGCACATTTCTATCATGTCTTAATAGTTCTGATGTTGGGCTTATTTTTAACTTCACATGTACATCTAATAAGGCAGTTAAGTTACTAGTATAAAATTCATGGTGAATCTTCCAACTGATATATACATATATACAATATAATAAGTACGTTTTTAACCACTTGAAACCCATTTTTCCTGTAGTTCAGTTTGAAAATTACCTGTGTTTTTTAAAAAAAAAAAAAAAAAAAAAGTTGGCTAAATGCTTTTATAAAAGTAACTAGAGAAAGTAGACTATTGAAGTACTTTCTAGAAAACATCATTTAAAGGATATCTTCAGCTCTAAATAGAACACTACACTTGCATATTAAGAAATCAATATTGTATTCAATTATTAATAAAAGTGTCTTAGTGATTCCTAATAGGAAGCATGTTATTTACCATGGTTTAGTTATGGTGGATGTTCAATGTCTTTACTTCTTCAAAAAGTATCCAATGAGTCAGGCTGGCTATTTCACAGAATCTACCTATTTTAGTGACTTTTTAGTCCTAGGAAACACTTATTATTTATTAATAATATGAGTCACCTTTCTCCCTTACCTAAGGGAAGTGACTATTGTAAACACTTTCTGGAATCCCAGCTCATATTTACCCAAAGACTGGAAGTGAATACCAGGTGTTGTCTCCTTCAGTTCCAAAAACCATTGGTCATTCCTCCCCATCACCTTTCCCTGACCCTAGCAGGATACCACAGAGGTCTTACAATAGCTACTAGTAAAATGTTATTGTCTGTTAGTCTGCTTGGGTTGCTGTGACAGGATACCACAAACTGGGTGCTTTACACAACAGAAATGCATTATCTCATAGTGCTGGAGGCTAGAAATCCAAAATCAAGGTGTTGACAGGATTGACTTCTTTGAGGGGTGTGAAACAATGAGCTATTCCAGGCCTCTCCCCTTGGCTTGTAGAAGGCCCCCTGCATGTTCACATAGTGCCCTTTCTCTCTATATGTCTGTCTCTAAATTTCCATATTATAAGCACACCAATAATATTGACTAAGGACCCACTCTAATGACCTCATTTTAATTTGATTTAAATATTTCTATTAAGACCATCTCTCCAAATAAAATCACATTCTGAGTTACTGGAGGGTCATGACCTCAAAATGTGAATTTTGAGAGGAGTCACAATTCAACCCCTAATACCATCTATAATGAAGGCTGCTCAGAGCACTAGAATCTTACCCACAACGATCTTCTATTCTCTCATCTTTTGGGGTAGATGAGTCTCTGGGTGGCAATTTGAATCTGTCATGGCATTGCAGAGTTGTTGAGATTGCATTTTCTCCTGGCCAGGATACCTCTCACACTCTTCAGAAAGAAGTAAGCTCTGGTTAACGAATCAGAATCAGAGACACAGGGACTGAGCTCCAATAAATTCTCAGAAGTATGACTTAAATATCAGAAAGGCATGAGATTGTTGTTATTTTTTTTAAATGTCAGTTTCAAACTTAACCACAACCTCCAAGCCACCAAACCTGAAATATAAAATTCCATAATAGCTAATAATATGATAATTGCAGCAAACATTCATTGAATAGTTACTATGTGCCTTAGATAAGTATTTCACTGCATGATTTTATCTAATCCTCACTACCATTATATAAGGTTGATACTTTCAATTAAACTTGATATATAAGTAAAGAACTTACTACAGACCATGGTACATAGTATGTGTTTAATAATCAAAAGTTAATTGTACATAAAAAATATTTAAATGAAAATATTTAAATATTTTTTTTAATATTTAAAATATTGATTTCAGAGAGAGGAAGAGGGAAATAGGAACATCAGTGATGAGAGAGAATCAATTGGCTGCCTCCTGCACACCCACTACTGGAGACTGAACCCACCATCCAGGAATGTGCCCTGACCAGGAATCGAATTATGACCTCTTGGTTCATGGGTCAACACTCAACTACTGAGCCACACTGACTGGTCAATGTACATGCCCATTTTACATATGAGAAAACTGAGCTTCAGAGACTCCTAGGATACACTAGTAGTGAGAGTCTTAGCCTATATTTGAATCTAGAAATGTTAAATTCCAAAGCTTGAGATCTTACTCATTTACCTGAGCTCAGGAACCAAGAGTTAACATATTCTTGAGTCTTCAAAGTTAGCTTATTAAGGCTTCCTTCAGGTTAAGATACAGGGCTTCCTCAGTCAATAAGGTCAGAATATAGAATAGCTTGCCTTCTGTCACCATTGTCCTCTACTACTTTAATTATCAATATCAAAGACATTGTGGCTCAGCCCAGCAAAATGGGAAAGTATTCAAAGGTGCATGCTCTTTAATTTGGTATCAACTGGTGAATATACCAGATAAAACCTCAAGGTCTCTCAATAATTAGAGTTGGCTGGTTGAGAAAGGGACCCTTCTTGGCTAGTTTTCATATTGAATGCTCTCCTTTATCTCACATTAGAATCACCATTTCCTTTCTTCAATTTCTTCACCAGAGAAATGTAGAGAATCCAAAAATATGCAAAATGCTTTTATATACATCAACTTTCTGACCCTCACAGCAATTCTGAGTCTCTCTGGGTTGTTGACCCTTTTACATGTGAAGACATCGATACTCAGGGTCATCAAATGGCTTTCCAAATCCTTCAGCTAGAGAGTCACAGACAAAAATGGGCATTTAGGTTTTTTGAATTTTCTCTTTTCTTTCCACTAAATTTACTGAATTTCTTATTTTCAACTCTAATGTTTATGATTATAATTCATAAATCTTACTTGATTATCCCAACTCAATTTTCTATCTTTTTTTAAAATATATTTTATTGATTTTGTAGAGAGGAAGGGAGAGAGACAGAGTTAGAAACATTGATGAGAGAGAGTCATCAATCAGCTGCCTCTTGCACACCCCCTACTGGGGATATGCCCGAAACAAGGTACATGCCCTTGACCAGAATCGAACCCGGGACCCTTCAGTCCCCAAGCCCACTCTCTATCCATTAAGCCAAACTGGTCTCGGCTCAATTTTCTATCTTATTAAGACATTCTCTACTCGATTTTCAGAAATTTATTTCTTCAACGAATGTTTTTTGGGATGGATGCTCAGTGACAGATTCTAGGCTAAGTGGGAACTCAAAAATGAGCAAGACAGACATGACTTCTTTCTTCATGAAGCTTTCAGCCTAGCATCAATGGCACAACTGGTCCTGAACTTACCTGGAGATGCCAAAAACTTGGGCCAAAGAGCATATGGTTTAATCATACTTAAAAATACAGAATAAGGACTTTTCATGAAGGGAGTAATAGAAAGTCAGAGTTTAATTCCTGAAGTTCATTAGAAAGACACTTGGGTGGTTGGAGAGATGATTCAAGAGGCTAAAGTGAACCATCTTTAAGGAGAGCATTCTGTGTGATGATTAGCTCACTAGGAGAACATTTTTATCTTCCTTTTTTAACATGTGAAATTCTCAGACTGAGCCATACATGTGAGCTTCTGAAGTCTATATTTTTATAACAACTTATTCAAAATAACAGTGAGAGCCAAAGTCAATCTAACAAATGCAACTAAACTTCTGTCTACCTTAAGGAACAGGCTCCAGACCATGGGTATCTGGAGCCCTTGTGTACAGTTTCATATCTCTAAATCTCACAAGGTCTTCATGTTCTCATTTGGAGGAGGAGGACTATAATAACCTGTCAAAAAATGATTGTTAGAAGAATTCTTTGAGAAAATGTAGTTAAATGTATTATGAAGAACTCTTCTGATATAAGCCCTCCTAGAGACCCTGCCTTAATAATTTTTTAAACTTAAAGAAATAGCATTTTTATAGTAATAAGCAATTTTTTGTCATCTGATTTGAAGACCAAAATTTTCCTTTGTAAGAGTCTATTGTTTTTGGAGGGAGCTCTTTATTTAACACATTTAGTGTTTCTGATGTCAGGTGAGCAGTCATTCATTTGTTTGCTTGTTTTAGAGTTTTAGGGGGGGGGGGTTAGCTTTCTTTTTATTTATTTTTTTTCCCCTCTCTCTATTGATTACATATGTGTCCTTATCCCCCATTGTTCCCCCACCCCACCCAACCCTCATGCCCTCACCCCCTTGGTGTCTGTGTCCACTGGTTAGGCTTATATGCATGTATACAAGTCCTTTGGTTGAGCTCTCCTCTTAACTCCCACCCTCTCTTACCTTCCTCCTGAGGTTTGACGGTTTGATCGATGCTTTTGAGAGGAAGACCTGACTCAGATAACTCTAAGAAAATTGACTCAAATAGCCAGACACTCTAAGGATTGAGGAGACTACTGAAAAAGTAATAAGCGCCACATCCAAAATTAGCAAGATTAAAATTACAAAAAGACTCTCTCTCTCTCTCTCTCTCTCTCTCTCTCTCTCTCTCTCTCTCTCTCTCTCTCTCACACACACACACACACACACACACACACACACACACACACACTTCTCTCCCCCCTCCTCTCCCATCACCACCACTCTTCTTCAGAGGTAAGCCCCAGCTTCCATGTTATGAGTTGCACTGTAGAAAGACCCATGTATAAAAGAACTAATGTCTCTGGTCAACAGCTCTCAAGGGATTCTATCAACAGCCATGTGAGTGAGCTTAGAAGAGGATTTTCCCTTGGTAGAGCCTTGAGTAGAGCTTGAGATAAGCCCACAAAACCTGGCTAGCACCTAGTAAGAGACCCTGAGCCAGAAGCACTCAGCTAAGCCACATCTGAATTCTTAACTGGCAGAAACTGTGAGATAATAAATATTCTTATTTAAGACACTAAGTTTTGGGATGATTTATTACACAACAATAGAAAACCAATCAAAAATGCCTTTCAGAAGACTACATTTAAAAAAACAAACAAACAAAAAACTTTTCCTTTTTGCCCTATATCTTTTCCTCACTCTACAAATCATTTCTTGACCCTGTTATTCTTTAAAAGTCTACTATTTTTTTTCAGACAATGTGCTGATCCCAAGAATTAAGCTCAGAGTTTGAAAACACCGAAGAATTGGACTCTTTTCTAAGAAATTGTATAGGTATCCAAATCTCAGAAAAGTTTTTCTTATGAAAAATGTAATCCTTTGAAAGTGGTAATAGAATATTTTATACTTTATTGTATATATTTAACATTTTTATTTATACCATATGTGTGTGTTTTATATAAATAATATATAAACTATATATAATATATATAATATATATATATAGTTCCCACATGATTTCATTTGCTGTCACATTAATTTAGATAAATACATATTTCATATTAATAAGCCCTATGAGAAGAGAAACAAAGTCTATTCAAAATCCTAAAACAGCTGGTGAGTGAAAACTTATGAACCCAACACACTCCTGAGAGGATCACCTGGGATCTTTAACTGACATTTTAACATCCTTTTCACCTATTCATCATGTTCTTCCTCAAGCCCCAGCATGACCATAACTTGTAAGTGGCTTCAGTTGCTGAAACGCAGGGGGCCCAACCCTGTAGGAAGAATCCCTGTGGTGACACTTAACTCTTAAAGGTCACAGCTGTTGCTGGAAGAAGAGTCACTGACAGGGACTCTATTAATGATTCATCAGAGTCCCATAAGGCTTCCCTCTGTGGATGAATCCCTCATTGGTTTTGTAGTAGAGATTGTTTCATCTCACTTCTGCCTCCAAATTCCTAAAACTTAACGACTGGATTTTTAGTCAAATCAACACTTAAAGCATTTTGTGTATCTGTTAGCTAGCTGCAGTGGGAGTTGGGGAGAAGAGAAAGGCGTAAATATAACTAAAAAGTAAAGGTTGTTGCCATATGATCAGAGTCTGAACATACCTGAAAAAGGCTCAGCCATAGTTCTACAGTCAATGACCTCAAAAAACACCAGAGTACAAAGCAGAAGATGTGGAGTCCACCCCAGTTATGCTAGTGGAAACTCCATGTGCACCGACAGTTGCTTTCCTTCTCTCAGTCTCAGTTTTCTCATCTGTACAGCAAAGGATTTGCACTAACCCAGGGCTTCTGTGCTGGGCAGAACCCTAAGATGGCCTCTGAAGATTCCCATCCCTTGCCGTACATACTACCTGAGAGTGTGGATGGGGTGTACACATGTGATGGGATCTCACTCCCATGAGTAAATTAGGTTCTATGGGAAAAGTAAAAGGATTCTTTACAGATTCAAAGTCCCAAATTAGTTGATTTTTCAGTTCTTTGCAAGGGAGATTATCTGAATTAATCAGATGAAAGTCTTTGAAAGAAGAACTGGGTCCTTCTTGAAAATGAAGATTCTCTTGTAAGCCTGTAAGACAGCACTGCTGAGTCCTGGGGGAGCCTATGAAATGGCCATGTGACAAGGAACTGTAAACAGCTTCTAGAGCTCATAGTGGCCCCAACTGACAGAGAAGGGGGGAAAAATGAGGACCTCAGTCCTACTACAAAGATATCAACTTGGCCAACAACTTCATGAACTCCATAAAAAAATACAGGCCAGCTAAAACTTGATTGCAGCTTTGTGGGATGCTAAGCAGATGTCACAGTCAAGTATGCCCATACTTCTGACCCACAAAAACTTGAGATAATAAATATATGATGTTGTAAGCCACCAAATTTTTGTTAACTTGTTACACAGTATTGGAAAACTAATATAGATTCTAAGTGAATTCCATTTTGCCTGCTAATTCTAATGATTGATAATGTCTGCCTGTCCAAAGCACCATAGTGAAAAGGATTCAAAATCTGCATCTACCTTCAGCTACAAAAAGTGTCAAAATTGATTGATAATATGTACCATGAGTATTTATCAGTTAGGACTCCTCTGATTCTGTAAACAAAAACAAACAAAACAAAAAAACCACCACACACATTGGCATAAGATCTGGCATTTCTTCACCAAATACTTAACAGAACACAACATTACTGTTATGATAAACATTGTTTTAAGCACAGAGGCTAAAGACAAAAAGAGGAACCAAATCTGCCAGTATCTTGATCTTGAACTTCCCAGACTCCAGAACTGTGAGGGGATGGGAAGGGGTGTTGTTTAAGCCACACCATCTATGCTATTTTTTTTTTTAATAGATGCCCAAGCCAACCAAGACACTGGGTCAACCACCCAGCCCTGAGGAAAGAGACTAGTCTACTCCACCCTATGCATCTGAACTGGGACTATGGAGAAGTGATTTCTGAGCAGAAAATCAGGTGCTGCCACCACACAAACAAAAAATAACCAACATCCAACACAGTAAAGGAGGAGAAAGTGGCTCCAAGCTCACCACGTATTAGATCTCTGGAGTAAAAGATGATCTCTAAGGTTCTTATTTCTTTTTTTTTAATTCTAAAACTGAATGATCTTGAAGTATTTATTTTTTTATTTTATTAACTGTTATCAATTTTTTATGTTTAATGAAATATATGTTCAATGTAATAAAAGTAAATAGTGATCTGGCCTTCTAAAAAGCAGAAGGCACATTACCAAAAAACTCAACCACTTCACCCCACATCCAAAAAACCATGCAGAGAACCTGCCATCCTTACACACGCTATACTTCTATGTGCCATGTTTATGTGTTTTATTATGCATAAATTCTTCTTGTCAAGGGGGAGAGGGAAGGAATGATAAAGACTTGGGTTCTGGAAAAGAGATTCCAAGCTCCCAGTGGCATGATCATGGAGGAAGTCACAGATGGTGGAAGGACTTTCTAGGGCCAATTCAATGCCAGAAGGACTCCTATCTTTCCACCAAACGCCCATAAGTTCCCTCACAAAACTAAGCAATCATAGTGGCAAGGATCTCAGGACCAGTGTACCCTCTCTGGTAACCATGTGATATACAGAAAGGGCACGGAAGTTAAAATCAGTCAAACTTGGGTTCAAATCCTAGCTCTGCCACTAACTACTAGTAAATGTGAGAACAAAGGAAATTTGCTGTATTCTCATATAAAAACTATGATAATTATACCCATCTACAAGTACTTGGGTGAGTGAGCAAGTGAGTGAGATAATAGCACTCATGGCAATGGCTAACTGACATCTGGCAATTAAAAGAAGGGACAGAGATTACACCTGTACTGTGGTACAGAGAGCACCTGGACTGGAAGTTAGGAGTCCTAGACAGTCCATAGGCTGCTGCAGAAAGGGGTTAAATCTTGGACTCTGCAGCCAGACTGCCTTAGTTAGAATTTCAGGTCCACATTTACTAAATTACATAAGGTCCTTGCACTTTATAAATGACATGAACTTTACATTTACTTGAAAATTCCATGTCTCAGTTTCCTTCTCTGTGAAATGGCAATGATAGTAATAGTCCCTAATTCATAAGGCTGGTGTGAGAGTTAAGTGAAGACAATATACTTGAAATAGTTAGACAGTGTCTGAAATATAGCACTCAAGAAATGTTAGCTATTATCATTATTATTCATTTATCCAATACACAATTCTTGAGAATGTGTTCTAAGAGCTATGTTAGGTGCTAGAATTGCATAAATATATATTGATCTCTTCCATGTGCAACACAAACAGATAGATTTTTATTGATTAAGGTATTACATATATGTCCTTATCCCCCCAGTGTCTGTGTCCATTGGTTATGCTTATATGCATGCAGATTGATCTTTTACCCCACCCCTACCTTCCTTCTGAGGTTTGACAGTCTTATAGATGCTTCTTTGTCTCTGGATCTGTTTTTGTTCATTAGTTTATGTTTTTCATTATAGTCCACAAATGAGTGAGATCATGTGATATGTATCTTTCTCTGGCTGACTTATTTCACTTAGCATAATGCTCTCCAGCTCCCTCCAAGCCATTGCAAATGGTAGGAGTGCCTTCCTTTTTATAGCAACATAGTATTCCATTGTGTAGATGTACCACAGTTTTTTAATCCA
Source organism: Pipistrellus kuhlii (assembly GCF_014108245.1). Lineage (NCBI taxonomy): Eukaryota > Metazoa > Chordata > Mammalia > Chiroptera > Vespertilionidae > Pipistrellus > Pipistrellus kuhlii. The sequence goes on from NW_023425595.1 coordinate 11,186,042, forward strand.
CTCATCAGCTGATGGGCACCTAGGCTATTTCCAAATCTTAGCTATTGTAAACTGTGCTGCTATGAACATAGGGGTGAATATATTCTTTCTGATTGGTATTTCAGGTTTTCTTAGGATATATTTCTAGAAGTGGGATCACTGGGTCAAGTGGCAGTTCCATTTTTAATTTTTTGAGGAAACTCCATATTGTATTCCACAGTGGCAGCACCAGTCTGCATTCCCATCAGCAGTGCACAAGGGTTCCCTTATCTAAGCATCCTCACCAGCACTTGTCATTTGTTGATTTGTTGATGATTGCCATTCTGATAGGTGTTAGATGGTACAATATTGTCCTTTTGATTTGCATCTCTCGAATAATTAGTGACTTTGAGCATGTTTTCATATGTCTCTTAGCCTTCCTTATGTCCTCTTTCAAAAGGTATCTATTTATTGTCCTTTTTTTATTGGATTGTTTATCTTCCTTTTGTTAAGTTGTATGAGTTACCTATAAATGCTGGAGATTCAACCCTTATTGGAGATAACATTGGCAAATATGTTCTCCCATGCAGTGGGCTTTCTTGTTGTTTTGCTAATGATTCCTTTTGCTGTGACCCTGAATAGCTGCAGCAATCCTGAGAAAGAAGAAGAAAGTAGAAGGGATCTCAATACTAGATATCAAGCTATATTACAAAGCCACTGTTCTCAAAACTGTCTGGTAATGGCACAAGAACAGACATATAGACCAATGGAATAGAAGAGAGAACCCAGAACCAGTATGCTCAATTAATATTTGACAAAGGAGGCAAGAGCATACAATGGAGTCAAGACAGTCTCTTCAATAAATGGTGTTTAGGAAATTGGACAGATATATTTTTAAAAAAATGAAATTAGACCACCAATTTACACCATACACAAAAATAAACTCAACATGGATAAAGGACTTAAATGTAAGATGGGAAACCATAAAAATCTTAGAGGAACCCATAGGCAGCAAAATCTAAGATATATGTCGAAACAATATCTTCACCGATACAGCTCCTAGGGCAATGGAAACTAAAGAGAAAATAAACAAATGTGACTACATCAAAATAAAAAACTTCTGCACAGCAACAGATAGATTTCTTAAATTGCAAAATGAGTTCATAATTACAGAAATAGAATAATGAACAAATACCGTAAAAGCCCAGGAGAGGGAGCTTAACATTGGAAGAATGAGGGAAAACTTCACCCAGAAGGGAACATTTCACCAGCAGTTGACATTGATAACCTATGTAAACAAAATGCCAATGGAATCAGGGAAGTGAGTAAAGCAATAGAAAAATTAAAAACAGCCATGTCTTAGAAACATTGTTCTGAGTGAATAAAATAAGAATGATATTTTCAGTACTATACAATTTTTGTAATATAAAATTTGCACCAAAAAATGATAGCCTACATTTTGCAAAAAAAATAAAATAAAATAAAATTATATATATATAATTGCTTATATATATCCCCCAAAAGAAAGATTCCCATGAAACAATGGAAATGAAGAATCAAAATTTTAAAGGATATATAAAATTTAAAGGGGGAAAGGAAGCAAGATTTAAGGGGGAAAGGACACCTCATGGTGACAATATACCATGGAAAAGCCAGAGAGCAGGGCAGGAAGGAATGGAGAGAAGAAGCGAGAGGGGAAGTGAGGGAAACAAGTCTAAACGTGGACAGGACCACAGGCCCACCTGGGCCATTGGGAAAGGGGGTGATTCGGGCCTGCTTCAGTCTACCTGACCCTTTTAGTAATTAGCAATGGCTGCCTTTTCCCCTGGACAAACACAGACACCAGGCGCACGAGTGTAAACTGGGTTTTTGCTCCACAGCAGAGCACCCTCGCGCAGGATGCAATTGCAAACCTTTAATGGGGCCTTGTAGTGATTATTTTGTTTCATCAAGCCTCCAGAGAAAAAAAACTGGAAAGCCCAAAAACTATGCACAAATTGAGTAAATAAAGGCACAGAAGAGGCAGGTGGCAAGAGTATCCCCTATTGTCAAATTCAAGAGCACTGAGCCTCAGAGTAGGAGAAGGTGCCAAACTCAATCTCGGGCATCAGACCATTCTCTTGGGGAAGGAAAGACTATGTCTTGCAAACAGATATCATCTCATCATCTTCAAATGGGATGTCCACAGTCCTGTTCTAGGAATGTCCAAGTCACCTCATGACTCTTCAACCTCCAATTGTTTTCCCTCTGGCCACGGCAATTTGACCTAAAACCTGCCTTTCTTTCTCTGGTCTAAGTAAGTTCTTCATGAGGAGGTTTTACCCTATGTTCTAAACTTTAAAGAATAGGTTGGTATTAACGCATGCAAAGGAGACAAGAGGATAATGGAGTGGGATGTAGAGGGATTAATAAACAGCAACTTTAAATGCTAAAGAATAAATGATAATCAAAGTGGTTTATTTACTTGAAAGAAAGAATCAAACATTTGAAAGGGGGTTGTCCATCTAATAACCATGCTACAGGGAATAGGGCTGGAGTTTTTATGTCATGAGTTCATGAAATCTTTACAACACCCCAGTAGAATTAGTATTAAAATCATTACTTGTGCTGGAATAGGAAAAAGGGAAGGGGTATGATGAGATAAGGGGTAGGAGAACTGATGTCTTAAGGAGGGGAGATGAGAGCTCCCTACCAGAGAAGAAAGCATTTTTTAACTGTAGAAGGATGTGGCAAGCAATATAACATGGGAGTAAGGTCATAGACTTTGCAAACAAATGGAACTGGATTCTAGCCAGCTACAAGGAACTTGGAGAAGTCCATTAATCATTCTAGGCTTGTTTTCCTCTTTGCTAAATGGGGTATAATAATATTAAATAATTCCCACATTACAGTGTTATTGTGAATGATAAATGTTTATAAAGTACTTAACAAAATATCCACCACACCGAAAGTATTCAATAAATAGAGGTTATGATTCAGTTGTGTATTCAAATAATATTAGTGAGAGGGCATGGTGCAGACCAGGAATAAAAGATCGGTGTGGCTTAAATATTGAGAAAGAGTAGTAGAAGATGAAGCTGGGATGAGGAAGGCTGAGGAGGCAGAGGCACACTTTATGGGCCATGGTGGGAATCAATGAGAACCTCCCAAGGATCTTTATTTTGTTGGGATTGACTTGTCAGAAACATGAAGAAGAGTGGGATAACATGCATGTGAGGTTTTGAAAAGATGGATCTTGCTATTTGTGTAGATAATGGTTCAAAAGGAAAAGACAGAATGTTTTGCACTCTATTGTTTTTGCAATGATAACAATGGTCCATGCTAGAAATGATGATGGCTTGATATTGCAATGAATGAAATAATAGAAAGTGAAGGAATCTGAGATCTTTTGAATTGACAGGAACTGGAATCAGAGGTAGAAATGTCCTTATTGCTTCACTGATGCTTCAAATCATTCTCCCTCCTTCCTCACCCCCCCCCCAAAAAAAATTCAGCTTTGACTCTCACATCATGAAACTATATCTGCACTGCCACTTTATATTACAGTCATTTGCTCCATTCCTTAAAGCCAGCCACTATTCCTCAATTGCTGAAGATGTTAGCAATTGTATCACTGTCTTTCTCCTGAACACGACTTCTGTCACAGGTCTTATAGATCAATATCCCCATAGAAACTCCTTCTCATATTCTAGTCTCTCAGATTTTGACCTTCTTCCCACCACCAATCTTGTCAGTTTCTAGTCCTGCTTCAGGACTATTATCAATAATTGCAACTCTTGCAAAACCACAATTTCAAACACTGCAGTCTACAATCACTGCCTTCTGAGTTCAAACTCAACAATTCTTTGACTGCATTTCAAATTTCAATCTATTTATCCTGCCACTTCTTCACAGCCCCTATGTCTTCTTCCTTTCTTATATTCCAAAGCCAATCACCTTTGTCATCTTCTTGCATACACCTTTAATTCCATTGTTGCTCTATTGCTTTGTCATATTTACTTGACTAAGTCATAGTTTGAATTCAATCCAACTCACCGGCTTCTCTGTGGAGGTTATCTATTTAGCTAATAGAAAAACATACCACCTTGCTGGTTGATCTCACTTTACCCTCTCATTATTCTTAAAGCTCCAATTGCTAACAACAATGCTGTATTTCCTTAGCCCAGCCACTCTCTTGGGCAACTATTTCACCCCATTTCTTCTCTTCTTAAACCTCTAAAACTGTTACTCCATCCTTACTCCTAGCTAAAAAATATAAATTCGGTTATTTCACATAGAAAACTAAAAAGAACTTCCACACCTTTCTTCACCACATCTATCCACTTGCCTGATTTTTCTGTTCCTGTATTCATATCATCTCTTCTATACCCATGCTCCTATGTAAGGCTTCTTCCTTCCTGCTGGATCATTCTCATCAGCATACAAATATGGTATTCTTTCTCCCAATATTAATATATAAACAAAAATCCTCTGTTTCTTCTCTTTACAGCAAAACTCATTGAAAGAGTTATCTAAACTCACTCTGTATGAATTCTTTACTCTCAATCTTTCTTAAATCCACCCCAATTAAGCTTTTGTCAAAACTGCCTTCCTCAAGATCATCAATATCTCCCTCATACACACATGCCTAATTCCAACTCTCCTCCTGATTGTACATAACCTTTCACTAGCACTTAATATAGTTGATGACTCTCTTATCTCTCAAACACTTTCTTTACTGGGCTCCAGAACTCTGCACTTGCTGATTTTCCTCTATAGCTGCTTTTTCTCAACCTCCTTTGCTTGTTTTTCACTTTTTCTTTTCCCCCTGCACAGAAGGAAATTTGCTATATTTCTGTTGCATTAATCCATGTTGCATTTGATGACAGCATGGATTCTTCTGTTTCCTTTATTATCACGTCTCTGGAGCCTAGAATGATTTTTAATGCACAATAAGGATTTAAATGAATGAGTGAATCTCCAGGAGGTTTAGTGATTTTTCCCGTTACAATTTAGCAGCTAATAAGTGCCAAAGCCAGAACTCAAGCCTCATTTCAGGGCCCCTGTGCTTCCACGCTGGTGATCTACCCAAGCCAGAATGGGAAACTCTCCATCCCTATTTGGAGGAGTACACCCAGAGTTCCCATTCTCCCTGACTTCTCATAAATGTTCATAATCCCATGAAATAAGCTTTTCCAGTGTCCCTGCTGGGACTTCCCACTCATCTCTAATTTAATGAATCCAAACAAACAGGACAGAAAAGGAGCTGCTTCCCCCAGGAATAGAGAAGCAAGTAAACATCTCCTAAATTTCAAATTGCAATTAGCAATTCCAGATTTTAGTTGAACAGAAATAGCCATCTATTATCAGCCCTGCTGCTAGAATTAAGCCCACTTAGAGGACTATGATTTAATTCAAAGGACAACTAGGAAATAAAGGCTTGTTCATGAAAATTGAACTTGATATAACCCTCCTCTTTAGGGCACAGTTACTTAGAAATTCAGTGTTCAGATTGGCTTGGAAATATTGTATTCTAACTATTAAAGTTCACAAATTTGCTGAAGCACTAAACTACATGCAAGGTACTCTCTTCTGTTGAGAGATCATTATAAAAATAAAAATAAAAGAATAGCCTTCTTTGAACCTTAAATATTGAACTTGAACTTAAAGCTTTATAGTCAATATGTCATTTAATTCTTACAACAGCTTTATAACATGGGATAATGTCCGCATTAAGTCTAAGAATGCTGTTAATTCATCTTCTTATGGCCCTAAAAGAATAACTCGCAGCTAAAGATTCACACTGGAAATTCCAATCCAATACCTTCTGACTCTGATGCTGGGGCCCTTAACTAATGTGTCAGACCACCTTCAGTTAAGAAGATTAAGATGTTCAAAAGGAGTAAGATTCTGACTCACCCCCTAAAAGCTGATATTTTTCAGGAGAAAAATAGAAAAACATCTAACTCTGCTGAAACTGGTTTGGCTCAGCGGTAGAGCGTCAGTCTGCGGACTGAAAGGTCCCAGGTTCGATTCCGGTCAAGGGCATGTACATTGGTTGTGGGCACATCCACGATCGGGGGTGTGCAAGAGGCAGCTGGTCGATGTTTCTCTCTCATCGACGTTTCTAGCTCTCTATCTCTCTCCCTTCCTCTCTGTAAAAAATCAATAAAATATATTTTTTTTTAAAAAGAAAAACATCTAACTCTGATGTGTTGTTGCTTTTTAATGCTGATTACTGTAATGATAGATGTTATTTAGGAAGAAACTTATTCTGAAAGGAGTCAGCTGAAATCCTCAATGTATAAGGTATTTGAATTATAGGTAAGTTTTAAAAGGTTGACCTGGGGCAAAGAAAATTTCAAGGGAAGGAAATGTTACTTGGGGAAAAAACAAACAAACAAAAAAAAACACACCCAAATCTTGAATCCACTAAAACAACTGAAGCAGCAATCTTTATAAATACAAGACTGTTACACTGCTTTATAAATACGCCCAGAAGATGTTATGATTTATCTCAATAGGGAGACACACACTGAACTTCCACACATCATCTGTTGGAATTAAAGAAATTCAGAGGATGCTGCCCCTAAAGTTCTTCTCCATTTGTCCCGAAGACCTCCACTTCCTTACCTTACTATCTCAACTTCTTCCAGAGATATAGTAAACAGGTTAACGACCTGCTTTTAAAAGCTAAAACTCCCAAGAAAATTACAATCTATAAATCACCTCTCAACTCTGTATTGATTTACTCCCTGTGGCTTCCTCCTAACTCAACTGAGAGCTAGCATCTGATGCACAAACAGTATTGATGGGGAGGAAGGATGGGGAAGGAAGAGGAAGCAGTAATTCTAGTACCTGGGGTAAACCCCAAGGGGCAGGTCTAAATGGAGACCTGAGCCCAAACTGTCAATCAGATACTGGAAGAAGAAGGCAAATGGTAGGGGGGAGGAGCCATCACAAGGGACAGAAACCCAGCTCAAACTGGCCTAAGCAAATTAGGGTATTGATTGAATTTTGTCTCTAAACTAAGTTTAGTCAGGTTTATGCTGTGGCTAAACCTGCAGACTTTGTCACTACATCACCTGAGTCCAGATCCCTGCTCAAATCCTTACTGTCAGCATGTTAGTTAAGTTCTCTGGGCTTTACTTCCCCTGAGTGTGATGACAATAATCATGGGTTTGAGTGAATTAATGCATATATTATGGGTTCAATTATGCTCCCCAAAAGATGTTCAAGTCCTAACCCCTAGTGCCTCCAATTTCTTTATTTGGAAATAGGATCTTTGCAAATGTAATTAGTTCAAGTGAGATCATACTGGAGTAGAGTTGCCCGTAATTGAACATGGCTGCCGTCCTAATAATAAGGGGTGAGAGATACAGAGACACAGATACCAAGATGCCATGTGATGATGGAGAGAGAGATTGAAATGCTACAGCTTCAAAGCAAGGAGACCCAGAACTACCAAAGTTGTAAAAGGCAAGAAAAGATTCTTCCCTACAGTTTCAGAGGGTGAGTATTAGTTTGCTTGAATTATTGTAACAAAATACCATAAACAGATTGGCTAAGACAACAGAAATTGGTTTTCTCACAGTTCTGGAGGCTGGAAGTTCTAAATCAAAGTCAGTTAGGGTTGGTTTCTGGTGAACGGTCTCTTCCTGGCTTGCAGGTGGCCACCTTCCCATTGTGTCCTCACATGGTGGAGAGGAAGAATGAGGTCTCTTGTGTATCTTCTTATAAGGTTACTAATTCTATCAAATCATGGCCCAATTCTATGACCTTATTCAACTAAATTACTTCCTCAAAGGACCTACCTCCAAATACAGTCAACACTGGGGGTTTAGGCTTCAATACACAAATTTGAGGGTGGCCTGGAGGGGACACAGTTCAGTTTAGAATAGGGAGCATGGCCCTGCCAATATCTTGAATTTGAATGTTTAGCCTCCAGAACTATGAAGCAATAAGTTTTTTACATTTCTGTTGTTTTAAACTGCCTAGCTTGTAAAACTTTTTTTTTTTTTTTGCAGCTCTAGGAAGCCCATGCAGCATGTGAAATGCTTACACTCATGCTTAGTGCATAGTATTTCATACATGCCAGGTATTATTATTAGAATCAGGTATAATTCAACCCAGGGCCTCAAGCAATACCATCAGTAATTTCTTTTTCCTTTTCTCTCCACTTTGCTTTCTTCTTCTGTATTAGTTCACACTCACAGCCTTTCAGGTTGACTCACCCTCATGCTGACCCCTAGGAACTCCAGTCTTACATGCTATGAGCTTATTAGCCCCCCGGGGGCAGGGAGACATCTCTTTCCCAATAGTTCAAGCAAAAGTCCTGGGGCTGGATCTCATTGGCCTGGATGAGGTCACATGGCCATCACTGAAACAATCACAGTGGCCAGAGGGATGTGGAGTTTTGGCCAGACATGCCCACCCTGCAGCCCTGACTGGAGTCAACTCTGTTAGAAACACAAGGACCAAAAGGTAACTGGGTGATTAGGAAAAAGGAATTCAGACTTCTAGTACCCCAAGAGGGACCAAAATGTTGAGGAGGCATAAACAATAGATAATCATTACATGGGATTTTAGAAAACTGAAATGTATAAACATCTCTGTAGTTCCCAGGATGTTTATGACACTATAATAGTAAGTATTATTGGTTGCAAACACAGAAACCAGGATTAGTTAACGTAAACAGAAAAGGAAATTTCCAGAGAGTCTGGTAGTTTATAAAGCTGAAAAACAAAGAGACTGGAGAATCAGACTTGGGCAGAAATGAGCAATGCTGACTCTCGCCAACATCTCTTCTATGTTCCATCAGTCAGAGGACCAGGAACGTGGATTTCTTCATCCCTCACCTGGCTTCTGAGTGAGAGGCGGGACCCTTCCCCCTACCCATTTAGGATCTCCACCCCCCAAACAAGTAAGGTGTTTTGTTTGGTTGTTGAGTGGGCAAAGAGAAAGGTTCACTATAGTTTTCTAGTTTATAATATTGAGGAAATTGTTGTGAATTGAAAGAGACCTAGAACCTTCCAGAACCTGACATCCAGGAGAGGAGGCTTCTTTAGAACTAACCAACATTCAAGTTAGAGTGCAACACCATGCGCAGAGAGAACCTGAAAAAGCTCCAAGAGGAAAATAACAGCAAGACAATGAGGGCAGCAGCAGGGGTAAAAAATGAGAATTCTAGAAGTGACTGCATGAGTGAAGGCATGGAGAAAAATAGAATCTGTCAAATAAAATAGGTGGATGCTTTTTTGACTTCCAGAAATATGTTTCTCAGCAGCATCTCAATGCCTCAAAGATTATCTATCAGAACAGCTGTTACCCAACAACTACTTGAGGCTTGAAATAAAGGAAAACATTCCCACGCCAATCTGCTCTCGAAATAGAAGCTGAGGAGACACAAAAATATCGAGGCCACTACGGCAGCCTGAGTCAAAGCTTTTTATGGAATAAAGAGCTCTGTGGGTTCCTGAAGGACTCAATTCTCCTCCTCCATGGTTCTGTTTCTCCTGAGCGCTCATGGTCAGGGTGCGGGGAAGGACAAAGGCAAGCAGCCACGGAACCAGAGCTGGCCTCCAGCTCCCCTGCAGCCATGAGGTGTGCTCTTCCCAGGAACAACAGCAATAACTGAAGCTGTCCCTAGAATTTTCTGAGAGTTGAATGGGGCTAAAGCTATTCTGAGAGTTTTGCATGGTTATATCTTCTACCACAACCTTATGAAGTAGATGTTGCTCTAATTCCTATTTTACAGATGAGGGAACTGAGACATAGAAAGTAAAGTCATGTGTCCCAGATCCCTTAGGGTATCCAATCACTCTGCCTCCCACACTACCCAGAAGAATAGCAGCCAACATCTCTGCAGCATTATGGAGCTTTGGAAGGCTGCGGGAAGGGAGGGGCATGAGTGACAACAGGGGAAAAGCTGAAAGTTCTTAAATACTTGCAATGGGCCAGGTTTTGTGCTGAGCACTCTGCATAGTCTAGAAAACAGAAAACAAAGTAAACTCTATTCAACAAATGGGCAACAATATGAATGTGAGTGATGCCACTAAACTGAACATTTGAAAATGGTTAAAATGGCCAGTTTTGTATTTTTCCACAATATATATTTTAAATAAAAATAAAAAGTATTTTTAAAATCTACCAGGTGCGGGCTAATGCTCTAAGCATTAGTTCATTTCACTCTCTCAGCAACCCTACAAGGCAGGTGCCATTGTTTATCCCCAACTGAATGGAGGCTTCTGGAAGTCAAGTTATTCCTTTGGTTATAATTACCAGCTAGTGCAAGCTTTCCATTCCATTATCTTGTGTTGCAAGTAGTACTATCAGTAATATTATTAGTGCTATTAATAATAACTAGTATTATTAATTACCAGTGGTAGTAGTATAAGAAATAATATTATTACTAATAGTACCTAGTATTATTAGCATAGGCTTTCAAGGCAGACAAAATGGTTTTGAATTGCAACTTCATCTACTAGCTGTGTGATCATGGACAAGTTACTTGACCTCTCTGTGCCTGTTTACTCATCATAAAAGAGATAATACTGTGCCTTTTTTATAGGTTTGTCAAGTGGATTGAAATTAGATCATCTGTTAAAAGTGCTTAGTGCAGCCAAAACCGGTTTGGCTCAGTGGATAGAGTTTCAGCCTGCGGACTGAAGGGTCCCAGGTTCGATTCAGGTCAAGGGCATGTACATTGGTTGTGGGCGCATCCCCGATGGGGGGTGTGTAGGGGCAGCTGGTCGATGATTCTCTCTCATCGATGTTTCTCTCTATCTCTCTCCCTTCCTCTCTGTAAAAAAATCAATAAAATATATATTTTTAAATAAGTGCTTAGTGCAGAGCCTGGCAAATAGTAGGTAGGTATAGAATAAAATATTGATGTTACTATATTAAGCTTTTCAAGAGGGAAATTAAGCTAAGGAAAGGGACTGTGCAACTTACTTGAGGCCATACAACTAATGAAAAGGTGGATAGAAAGTCTCATATCTTTGCTGGCCAGGGGGAAAGAAGGTGGCTGTTCATAGGCGACATCATGACACTTCTCATAACTATTACAGAGAGATTTAGGGGTAGGATCTTAGATCAGTGAAGGCTCAGGCACCTTACTGATAAGCCTGTAGCATGTTCAAACTGTAGACATTCCAAAAAAATGCATCCATGTAAAGTGATATAAACTTGCAAACAAGTTTCCAGGATTCTCAGATTCTTGAATTTCTCTTCCCCACCCAGGGGGGACCCACTTGTAGGAATGCCTGCCCTAGACCGCGCAAACCCCAGTCCCACTTCTACTGGCATAGAAGGAAGACTCCCATTGAGGTTCAGGCAGTAGTTCTTACTTCTCTTTCTGATTCAGTAAGCCTGGTGTGTGCTGGAACCTGCCAGCAACGAGCAGTACCTGATTGAGGGGATGAGGATGAGAAAAAAGAAAGACAAGAAAAAATGGGATCGAGAGGCTGAGACTGAAGTCTGCAGTTCCGAGTTTATTTCTTAGCTCGTTTTTATACAGCAAAAGCAGGGAGGTACAAGATACCTAAGTATTTACCCAGCACCACATCTTTGTTTCCGTACGTAAGCAGAGAATTGTTTCCTAATCTATACCCAAGCAGCAGGTTAAACAGTATATGTTATTCTTTACAAAGGTCAGTAGTATTTTTACATTAACAAGCTGCAAAACAAGCTGAACAGCACGTTCTCATGAGAGCTATGACTTTTGTCCTACCAGAGCTGTGTCCACCAAGAGACCCCTGCTTTCAGGGCAGCTCAGAGGAAAAAGTCCCCTGTTTTCAGGGCAGCTCCCAACAGTTGTGCAACGCAGAAATACCAATTTTAACTACCTTCCCAAGAGAGCCACCATATTTTGAGAATTGCAGGTTCATAGGATTTGCCCAAAGTCACCCAGGTAAAATGAGGTCAAGACAGGATTGACCCTAAGAAATTATTTCACTTGAGGAGCCTGAATTCTAACCAGTGGTGTTTTTTGTTGTTGTTGTTTTTTGTTTTTTGGGATGTTTTTTACCTTTCATACAACCTAAAACTATTCTCAAGTGAATTAAACATTTAATACTTTTCAAAATGATGTAAAGAAAAAAATTCTGCATAGGAGGAAACTAGAAGGAAATACACCAAGCTTCTCATAGTGGGATCTCTGAAAAAGTAGAATTATGACCTTTTCCTTCCTTCTATCTCCTTTTTTATATTTTCCAGATTTTGCATAATAAATGTGTTTTGAAGAATAAGACATCTTTGAAAGTAAACCTTATGTTTGATATGTGTATTTTTATATTTGTGTTTTCTAGACAGTTAATTTAGAACATTAAACCACTTCATTTATATTTTTCCTGGCTTCTTAACTTAAAAACAAAATTATGGCTGGCTTAGGGGAAACGAAATGAATTTACTTGAAAGTGAGCCAAAGCAAAAAATCAGAAGGAAAAATGTGGTATTTGATTAACAACTCTGTGAAGAATTGCAGATGCAGACCTAGAATTTGGGGGGGCTTCACTATCATCTTTGACGAGAAAATAAAACTGATAGCACAGCCTTGGATGATTTAATAAGGCTTATGTTTTCAGATCGTCGGTGCTTTGATAAGAACGCCATTAGGAAAAAGGTCAGGAAGACATAAAACGCCTGCATCCTGGGAGTGTGATAACAAAAGAATGATGTGGGAGCCTTATGACTATCTCGCACTTACCAGTTTTCAAAGCCCATTTATAATAATTAGCGATTGGAAAGAACCCAAATGGCTAACAATAGGGGAATGGCTAAACAAACAGCGGTCGATGGACAAAGATGGAATACTTCATAAAGAGAGACGAGACAGTAGGTCTTGAAGAGCAGACTGAGCCAGTTCTGGAAATGCATGCATGACCTCATGTTAACTAAGAAAAAAATGCAGTCCTAAGTGGTGCCTTGGGACTTCAACAAGACATTTTAAAGTGCCTATCACATTAGCATCCTAGCTCAGGGGGAGAGAAAAGAGCTGATGTCAAATTCTGGCTCCACCAAAAGTAGCATTAGAGAGTTTAAAGGTAATCTCCTACTTATGTACATAATGCATTTCTGTTTTCAAAAAAAATTTTTAAACCTGAGTTGAGATATTAACTTACATGTCATAAACAGAATTCTATTCTCTGAGATATATACATATATTAGAGGCCTGGTGTGCAAAATTCGGTGGGGGAGGGGGGTGTCCCTCAGCCCACCCTGTGTTATCTCCAATCTGGAACCCCTCAAGGAATGCCCAACTGTCCATTTAGGCCGAATCCCATTGGGCCTAAATGGGCAGTTGGTCATCCCTCTCACAATCCAGGACTGCTGGCTCCCAACTGCTTGCCTGCCTGCCTGATTACCCCTAACTGCTTCTTCCTGCCAGCCTGATCACCCCCTAACGACTCCCCTGCCAGCCTGGTCAATGCCTAATTGCTCCCCTACCATCCCAATTGCCCCTAACTGCCCTCCCCTGCTGGCCTAGTCACCCTCAATGGCCCTCCCCTGAAGGCATGGTTCTCCCCAACTTCCCTTCCTTGCAAGCCTGGTGTCTCCCCCCCCCCCCCCATCAATTGCCCTCCCCTGCTGGCCTGGTCCTCCCCCAACTGCCCTCCCCTGCAGGCCTGATCCCTCCCAACTGTCCTCCCCTGCAGGCCTGGTACCCCCCCAACTACCCTCCCCTGCAGGTATGGTCCCACAACTGCCCTCCCCTGCAGGCCTGGTCCCCATCAACTGCCCTCTCCTGCAGGCCTGGTCTCCACTAACTGCCCTCCCCTGCAGGCTTGATTTCCCCTAATTGCCCTCCCTTGCAGGCCTGATCCCTCCCAACTGCCTTGCCCTGCTGGCCTGATCTCCCACAACTGCCCTTCCCTGCCGGCTCATCTTGTGGCAGCCATCTTGTGTCTACATTGGGACAGCCATTTTTGACCACATGGGGTGGCCATCTTGTATGTTAAAGTGATGGTCAATTTGCATATTACCCTTTTATTAGATAGGATATGTGAAATCTATAACACATCTTACCTTCATTTTGGGTTTACTTCTAGCAAATCATATAATCTTTAATTTTACTACTTAACCCAATTTAACCCAAAGTCTGAAAGCTTATGAACAAAGAGAATTCATTATTTTTAACATCCCAATCAATTTCATTTTAGTCTCAATTTGCATTAAGAATTAAATTTAAGCCCTAACTGGTTTGGCTTAGTGGCTAGAGCGTCAGCCTGAGATATGATTCCTGTCAAGGGCATGTACCTTGGTTACAGGAGGCAGCTGATGAAAGTTTCTCTCTCATTGATGTTTCTAACTCTCTATCCCTCTCCCTTCCTCTCTGTATAAAAATAAATAAAATATATTTTTTTAAAAGAATTAAATTTGAAGTTCATTATCACCAATAGTGGAACTTAATTTTTTTCCAGTTTTCACATGTTAAAAACTTCCATGGCCAAAGCTTTTCTAAAAGAAAGAGTTTATGGGGTCAAATATTCCCCAGAAAAGAACCAGGTGCTGGGGCCTGTGGTCCAAACCACCAGCAGCAGGACTGGATGGGGAAGGGACCATGTCCATCGCCCTGAGTTGACGGGCTTTTTCAATGCTAATAGAAGAAAAATACTCACATTGGCTACAGATGAACGGGGTGGGAGAGTGAGAAGTGGAACTCCTTCTGGGCCAGATGCAGAGTCCATGAGAAAGAGGTGTTTGCTCCTTTGGGTTGGTGGTAGGAGTTCCCACGGAAGCAGGAAGCAGAGCTGCCTGGTGGTCGGTGGTGCCTGACTATTCTCTTTAGCGAATCACTTATACATCCACATTTATTTAATGCTTATTTAGCATGCATTAAATAAATGTTAAGCAGCCTTTGTTGGCTTTGTCCTGCAGTTGTTAACTGATTTACTTCCCTTGGCTCTTCCTTCCATCCTCTGGCCTGCTATAAATTAACCTGGGATACCTCAGAATTTTCTTCCTGTCACACACAAACCTAGCACATCATGTGTCAGGCGTGATAGCCTTGGCCTTGTTCCATGTAACATTTCTGTCTCAGAGATTTCAGCGAAGAATAAATTCAAACATAGGTAAAAGCTGCTAATGTAATGCCTGAAGCAATTCGTTCTCAGCAGACATTTACTGGATTTTATTTTGAATGCTAATATGGAAATTAATAACAGCGAATAATGGTGCAGACTGAACACTATTGTAAAAGGAGAACAGTACTTGCCTAGACGGAGGCCTTTGCTAACAAGCACCAGGGTCCTGGCTTTGCTCTCCACAGATCTTTATCCCTGCACCAAGCTCAGACCATCAAGCATACACACAATATAAAGCCGAGAAGAGGAGCATCCATCTTGGATAATGGAACAGAAATCTAGAATAATTTCTAAGGTCTGGTTTAAACATACCACGATGAAAACTCTTGAGGAGAATGTAAGTTCTTCCACTTATTTTTAAATTAAATTAATTGGGGTGACATTGGTTACTAAAATCATATATGTTTCAAGGGTACACATTTATGATACATCATCTGTATATTGTATCCTATTTTTTAAATATGTTTTTATTGATTTCAGAGAGGAAGGGAGGGCAAGAGAGACAGAAATACTAATGATGAGAATCATCGATCAGCTGCTTCCTGCATGTCCCGTAACGGGATTGAGCCCACAACCCCAGGTATTTTCCCTGACCAGGAATTGAACTGATCACCTTCATAGGCCCATACTCAACCACTGAGCAACACCAGCCAAGCTGCATCTATTTTTAAAAATGAATTGACCAAAAACAGGTTGGAGAAGAAATAACTTACTCCAGAAGGTAGGGAAAGGATCTAGAGAATTTGGCTAGCAGGCTTTTAATGGTAGGCAAACCAAAAAATTAATATCTAAAGTAAATGTTTTAAATTGAGTGGATGACATGGCTTTCAGGTAATCCTTTATAAACAACACTTCTCTAATCCAAGCTCTGAGATAAGAGCCAGTCCTCTTTAAGTTGATGAGCACTGCCTTTTGCTTTCACTCACTTCCTTTAATGCCCAGGGTATTATGCAGGGCCCTTCTCTTCCGCTAGGTAAGCTGGCCTTCCCCAGACTCTCACCTACAGCCTCTATATACAGCTCACTTTTCTCTTTATGGTTCCAGGCAGCTTGTATGACATGCATCCTCCCACTGGGAACTAAAATTAAGACATCAAAATCTTGTCACATCAGGCACCTAATAATCACTAGTTGTTTGCTAGCACTGTTCATTTGGGATGAATTCAAAATTCTGTTCCTGAAAGAAAACTGCCAGTTTCCATTAGCAGTCACAGTCAATCCAAATACTTTGACTGGTAGCTACAGGCAACCAGCTGATAGGACCAAGGTTAGTGGGACTCTACCCATACCTTGAACCAGCAAATAGAGCTTTGAAAACTGGTGATCCTTCCTATCATTTTCCTTCTGACCACCTTGTATGAGTGCAGCTAAACAGAAGACCTGGAGCGGGAGAAGAGGCATAGAATAATGACCTAGACTAGTGATCAGCAAACTCATTAGTCAACAGAGCCAAAAATCAACAGTACAATGATTGAAATTTCTTTAGAGAGCCACATTTTTTAAAGTTAAACTTTTTCTAATGCCACTTCAAAATAGACTCACCCAGGCCGTGGTATTTTGTGGAAGAGCCACACTCAAGGGGCCAAAGAGCCACATGTGTCTCGTGAGCCACAGTTTGCTGACCATGGACCTAGACGTCATTATTAAAACCTACATGATCCGTGCCAGCCTCCTTTCGACAGCCTTCTTTCTAATCTTAAAGTTATCTTTCCTCTTTTTATCTACTTACCATCTTCCTTTTCCAACTAGAAGTCTTAAATGTAAGGATTTTTGTCTTTCTTTTTGTCTCTGGGACCTAGAAAATGCCCAGCATTTAATAGCTGCTCAATAAGATATGGGCTGGGCAGGTTGGATAAATAACTGAATGACTTTGAATGGCTTTGAAATCTCCCAGCTGGCTTGGCAATGGAGG
The DNA here is from genome assembly GCF_014108245.1 of Pipistrellus kuhlii. Classification (NCBI taxonomy): domain Eukaryota; kingdom Metazoa; phylum Chordata; class Mammalia; order Chiroptera; family Vespertilionidae; genus Pipistrellus; species Pipistrellus kuhlii. The sequence continues at coordinate 11,202,973 of NW_023425595.1, forward strand.
TAACTTATTTTTTCTTTATGGGCTTTAGTTTCTTCCTCTTCAAAAGGAGATGTTTTGGGCTAGAGTGGCTGAGACTGCTGACTGTCCATCAAAATGTGTTGTTTCTACTTCCATGGTAGAAAAACTAAGCTGAGCACGTGTCTAAGTTCCCGCCAATGGAATGTGAGTGGAAGCTATGTGTGCACTCTGGGTTTGAGCCCTGAGACAACAAAGTGCCACCTCCAAGTTCTCTTTTCTCCTTTTCTGCCCACTGGAAGCATCCTGACAGCCACCCACGCTCTAATGCACATGCCATGAGGACAACCAGCAGGAGCTGTCCAGCTAACCTGGACCACTGCTAGCTTGGACAGAGCCCAGCTCCTCACCCCAAAGAGAAAAATGATCCACTGCACTTGGGGGTTTCTTCATTATAACAGTTTACTATCACCCTTGATGAATACAATTAGATAATCATTATATATATATATATATATATATATATATATATATATATATATATATATTTGATTTTTTACAGAGAGGAAGGGACAGGGACAGAGAGCCAGGAACATTGATGAGAGAGAAACATTGATCAGCTGCCTCCTGCACACCTCCTACTGGGGACATGCCCGCAACCAAGGTACCTGCCCTTGAGTGGAATCGAACCTGGGACCCTTCAGTCTGCAGGCTGACGCTCTATTCACTGAGCCAAACCGATTTCGGCCAACTATTATAGATAATCTTAAGGATCCACTCCAGAAGGGCTGACTGATGGCTGACTTCATCACATGTAATGACTTACTTCATTTAAGAATTTGCATTCTTGGGGACTATCATCATTGAAAAATAATGTGTTTAACCCTTAATCTTTTCTTGAGATTTTTTTTTATTTATATGAAGGTGTGTTTTTAAGAAAAAAATTTAGTTTGCATATTTAAAACAACCACCTATATCATCTGGATGGAATAAGGTTGAATACTTGGCTTCTTTATTAACCACCAAAAGTACAATAGCAATAAGCATATAAGTCACTATCATTTCACCTTGAGAAGACCACACATTTAGAGAATGTTCTGGTAACTTTATAGTTCCCAAATTGTGGCAAATACACCCAAAATGGGAGATGAGATGTTTTAGGCAGGATACAAATTATTTTATCATTTAATAACTACATATTACTTTAATGTGTATTTAATGTACTTTGTACTTGTGGTAAATGACTTTACTTCTCAATTAATAGAGTAATATAGTTTTCCTTAAATTTTTTTTTGAGTAAGTAAATAATGACTCTGCTTAGAGCAAAGCATGAATAGTATAAGAAATGACAAACTTTCTGAAGGTGGTATGCAAATGACTAACACTGGGAAACTCAATGGTTATTATTCATTCCTTACACCATCATAGGTATTCAGTAAATGTTTGCTAAATTAGTTAATTTGGTTCTAATGTACTACTCCTTGAAAAATAACTAATTTTTAAGAACAACATAGACTGATGAACAAGAACAGACCCAGAGATAAGGATCCATGATTCAGACTGTTGGACCTGAAAGGGAGGATGGGATAAAAGGGAGAGATCAACCAAAAGACTTATATGCACACCTATGAGCCTAACCAGTGGTCAAGGACAATAGGGGGGTGGGGGCATGAGTGGGGGGGGGGGATCAGAATGGGGGGTTGAGGACAAATATGTGATACCTTAATCAATAAAGAAATTAATTTTTTTTAAAAAGAAAAGAAAGCATTGCCAATGGTGGAATAACTAACATTAAATAAAGCCCTTCAGAGAGATATTAGTCAGAGAAGTTTTATGAATTTCTCCAATCATATCATGTAGACAATTTACCCAGCCAACTCCTGTCTGTGCCTTGACCATTAATAGTTAATCTGGGTGCCCCAGATTTCAGACAAAGAGAAATAGAAAGAAATAGAGATGGTTGCTTTTTTTTTTTCCCCAGCTTCTGTGCCAGAATATAGATAATCCTTTTAAAGAGGAATTTTTAAACTATGTGGGAAGACCTGCCTCATACTCTGCTCCAATTTAGAACCAGGGCTGGGACTGGAATGCAGCCAAAAACTCTGCCATGGATGAGGAAAACATGAGCATGCTCATTGTGCCCAAGGATATGGGAGGGGGGGAAAAAACAAGAAGAAAAAAAAAACATGGGATTTCTTTACATTGATGGCCACCTAAAAGGAGAATTAAGAGAGGACAGTGTGTTCAATCACAAAAAACAAAACCAGAGAGATTTTGCCATTCCCATCCAGCTTGGCAATTACAATGATGAGATTGGTTCTGTGTTTTCACCCCTAAAGGATACAAAGAACTAAAGAATGTATTTGGTTAAGAGATTTTTTTTTTAATGCAATTACCTAGAAATGTCAAGTAAAAGTTGGTATTGTTTAAATAATTCTTGTATTATAAGTTAAGAAAGCCCAGCATTTCAGAAACTTAAGTCAAATTTTAGAAGAACCTAAGTGCCTTTTTTTTTTTTCCAATTACTGTCTCTGTGTTTAAATGTCACCCAGGCAACCATTCTGTAGTTACCATTACAGGTTTGACGAGTATGGGTTTTCTGGGAACCTCATTTTGAAGCTGATTGATTTTTCAGATGTCCTTTGCAAGTGGCCCAGTTAACTGACAACACATAGTGCAGCTGTCAAGCTACCCTAGACAAAAGGAGCTGACGTGGGCACTTTTTGTTTCCTATGAAAATATAATTTATTACAAGTATATTTTCACTGTGTGTTCTGTTTGCGAAGTATAAACATATTTAGATGAGGAGTTGGTCTGGTCAGACACAATTGTGATCCATCTTCAACCAGATAATAATTATTTACTCTTGGGGAAAGGCTTTCTAATGCTCATGTTGATACCTGGATTTGTTCAGTCCATTTGCTCTGTCTGCTTCATGAATAGCTGGAGAGGCAGGCAAGTCTCAACATTAAACACCCTAAACTAAAACTGGCATGGCACTTCTTGGCCTCATGAGACTTCCAAAACCCTTCACAGTCTTCCCTTTGTTCCTCTCTCCAATTCCAGCTTTTCTTTTTCTTTTTACCTTCCATCCTTTTCTGGCTATATCACATTCCTTGAAGTTTCTCAAACATGCTTTCTCTAGTGTAATCTTTTGTCATGCTGTTCTCTCTGCCTTGGACACTCTTCTCTGTACTTTACCCACAGCTGCTCATCCTTCAAGTCTCAATTTAAGCCTCAATTCCTCCTGAAGGCCTTTCTTGAACCCTAAACTTGGCAAGATGTCCCTGTAATGTGTCCCTGGGGCAACCTGTATTTCCCATGTATGTAAATTATGTTTCCTCCACTAAGTAATCAGATCAGCACCTGCCTTGGCCACGTTGCTCCCCCATTGTTGTTATATACACAGTAGACATGAGCTGAATGAGGAGACTGATGAATAAGTCAGCTGTTCCAAACACATCCACATGGTAAGATAACATTCCCTTTCTTGTGTGTATTAATCAAGGTCTAGTGAGCTTAAGACAAGGGCCCCACACCGCTAACATCTTGGCATCAGAACTCATGTTCAAGTCTCCTTTTCCCCGGGCAGTGCCATTTCTATTACTTCAAGGATTACAAACCAAAGTGTCCATTAGGATAATAAGTGAAATGGGAGGACTGTGGGACCACATCTGGTGGAGGGACTGTCATAAACTGAAGGACCCATGCCTTGTTGGAAGAGAGCACCCACAATGTGATCCAGCCAATCATTGCCATAGAACAGAGTCCACTGTTACCAGCGCTTACTTTTCTTTTTTCCAAAAGAATGAAAAATCCAGAACTTTATGTGGAATAGATTTTTTTTTTAATACTGGCCCAAAAATTTTTTGAATGTAATATGTTCTGCATTCCAATCAAAGCATTCTCAGGCTTCAGACTGTAAGCCCCATTGTGCCATGTCCACCTTACTCTACACCTACCTACTTCCTTCTACACACTCAGCTCCACCTTTGGAGAAACCATCCATGTTCTGACAACCAGCATTTGGCAATTCCATGTCACTACTGTAGAAAAATTTCTTGAGTATCAAAAAATTCAATAAAAGACAATGTCTTTCCCTGGTAAGAGACACTCAGCTTCCCCTACCCGCTCCAGTTGTTTTAGAATCGATCCATTCATGGCATTAAACTCAGCTCCCACACAGGTGGCAACTCTGATGATCTCACATGACAGAAATCCAAATTGCAAAAGTAGAAAACCTACTTTTTTCTGAGGAGAATCCAAGTGACACCTAAGGATACGAGGATGGTTTTTATTTCTGGAGAAATTGTACTAAAGTTTCTACCCCCCTCCTACTCCTTTATGACTAGAGAGACCACTGACTACCATTAGACTCAGAGGGATTGGGTTTGCAGTCTGGCCCTCAAACTTGCAGCTCTGTAATCTCAGGACAATTGTAAGCTGCTGAGAGCCTTACTGTCTTCATAAAATAGTTTAACTGAGAAGAAAAGCTATCTCCACATCCATGTCAAGAGTTGCCAACAGGCCCAGCTGACTGGACTTCATCATTCCTGTAGATCTACTCTACGTAGAAATGCCTGGTCCCAAAGTCACTCCTTGGTACTGAGTATGGTACATACAGAACCACATGGTCCAGTGGAGAATAAGTCACACAGAGAGGGAAGCCTGCTTACATACACTTGAGCCTATTTGCCTAATTTTTATCCAGTTAGTCTCCTCTCCTTCTCATTCAAAGATCCAGAAAAAGTCCTACGTACGCCTTATCACTGCTTCCTCACCAACTTTTCTACAATTTGTCAGGAGCTATAACAAATGCCTATTGGGCTCTGACAGGTGCCATTCTCTGTCTGCACTTACCTGTGTTGGCTCACATGATCCTCACATCCAAGCAACAGGGTGTGGAAAGTGGTGAGGCCAGCATTTGGACCCTCTACCTCCAGATTCAGAACATGTAGCCACCATGATACTTACTTCCCCCTCCACTCCTGGAATCTGTCTTTCACCCCCACCATTTCTTCATTCATTCATTTACTCACTCATTCAACAGTTAAGAGTAAGTACTTAGCATCTTAGCATCAGAACTTATGTTCAAGTCTCCTTTTTCCAAGGCAGTGCCATTTCTATTATTTCAAGGATTACAAAACCAAAGTGTCCATTAGGATAATAAGTGAAATGGGAGGACTGTGGGACCACATACAGTGGAGGGACTATCATAAACTGAAGGACCCATGCCTCATTAGAAGGAAACATCCACAATGTGATCCAAAAAAATAAATGGGGGGAAAATGAGAAATAAGCAAAATTAAATATAATAGCTAAGCTATTAAATACTAAGGAAGGAAAATAAAGCCAATAAAAGGAATATGATGACTAAGGCCAGAAGACCAGTCTGACAGTTACAACGTGAGACCCACAGGCATCTACAACTGGTTCGGCACCACGCAGAGAATACATGGGAGCTAGTGCAACAGGGGGAATTTGTAGGAAAGGGACACAACAATGATTAAGTCCCAACTTTGTGCCAAATACACATGTACAACATACATGGTTTAATTTGTCTTCTATCCATCTCATTTATATCAGGTATTGCTATGTCAATTTAACACAACAGATTTGTTATTTTATTATTAATACTCCTTTGAGAAAGGTATGAATCACTATCTAGTTTCACAGATAATGAAGATTGGGGAGGTTACTTAGTTTTCTTGAGGTTACTCAGATGGTAAGTGGCAGGACCATGATTCAAACATGGGAAGCTGAGCAGCTTTCTTTTAAACTGAACAACCTGCCTCAGAGCAGTTGGTAAACAAGCAACCACGCTGGAAACCAGTGTCAAGGAACACAGCAACAGGTGACGGCAAGTGTATTTCTTTGCTAGGACTGACATGACAAATTACCACAGCCTTGTGGCTTAAGTAATAGAAATGTATTTCTTGCAGTTCTGGAGACTAAAAGTCCAAGATCAAGATACAGACAGTTTGGCCCCTCTCCTTGGCTTGCAGACAGCCCCGCTCTCACTGTATCCCTACATGGTCTTTCCTCTGTGCCTGCACATTCAGAAGTCTCTTAAATGTACCCCTGCTGGGAAGTTATGACTTGCATTGCCTTGGCCTGCAGTGTTGGGGATGGGGATGGAAAGCCAGGAAAATTATTCCACTGCTGTTGGAGCAGCTGGGACCCTAGCATTTCTGCCAGTTCACGGCTCTCTATTCAGCTGCCTTTTCTCTTTCATTATAATGTTTCTGTGTGTTATTCTAACTGGGCCTGGCATTTCTAAGTGCCCAGTACTGTTTTACCTACTCCCATCATCAATTAGCTCCATTTAATCCATCTACACCAGCGCCACCCTTATTTAAATGTTTTTTTGTTTATTTTAGAGAGAGAGGAAGGGAAGGGGGAGGAAGAGAGAAACATCAATGGGCTGCCTTCTGTATGCCCCCTACAGGGGATTGAGCCTACTCACCAGCACCATCCTTTATCACCTGTATGCATGTGTGTGGATGTGTCTGTCTGTCTGTCATCTGTCTGTCTATTAAGCAGAAAGGAAGAGATAAGGATAACAGATGTGGAAGAAAGAGAAAGGGTAAGAGAACAAAGTGAGACTCATAGGGGAATAGAATAAGGAGAAAAGGAATCCAGAGGATAAATTTCTAGAAACACGGTGCTGGGATCTGCCATCCTTACAGTTATCAGGTGTCCAAGCTGATCATGCAAGGATCCCTGCCTATAGTATTTTGCTGTAGTAGCCCTACCCATCTACTACAGATATCTGAATAACCTCTACAGAGTTAACACTTGGTTGCCTATCCAAATCCATTTCCTCCTGCCTTCTTGCTAACATAACCCACTTTTTTTTTTTTAAGAGACATTTCACATCACATTCCATCCACTAGCATGGCTAAAACAAAAGACTGACAATACCAAGTATTGATGAAAATGTAGAGCAAGTGAAACACTGATAGTTTGCTGTTGGCATGGGTCCTCAGCAGGCTCACCTACAGACTTCCCCATTTCCAAGCTGTTCTTTGGCCACACTGAATTATTCTACTCTTCTTATGTAATGCTAAATGAGGGTCCGGTCAATCATGCGAGGCTATTTTGATTCTATATGTCTAAGCTATGTTTTAAACAGACAACTGAGGTAGGTGGGTAGTGGGGACTCTGAATAACCCACTTTTATTAAAAAATCAACCCTTCTCCATGTGAAGGAGAGAAAGGTGACCTCACCCCCAGCCCACAGGCACAGTATAAATAAGCAAATATGTTCAATTGATTCCTGCTGCCAGTGATTAACTTAGGAAAAGGGGTGTGGCCAAACTCAGGCCAGAAGGCATGTGGGGTAAATATCTGCTGGGGGCTTCCAGGAAGGATTTCCTCACTACTTATAGACACTGAAGATGTGTCTCTGTTCTCCTAAAAATGTGTGTGTCTCACAAATCCAGTTGAACTGTCTGCACTGATCTGGGGCCTAGCATGAAGCCAGCCTGAGAGCCTAAGGGTGACAAAGAGGAGACACAGATGATGACACCGCTGATGCCATCTCCAGCAATTCTGCCGCACGTCCCACATCAGTGATGACAGATAAAAAATGTCCTGTCTCGTAAAGTCGGTCAGAGTGTTCTGTTGTTGCTGCTTAGGCATCCAGCCAGATCCACTCTCTGACCTGCCCCAGCCCTGTGACCTAGAAACCATGTTCCCAAGACTACTAGTAACAGTTAGCATGTTACAGAGGGACTTACAAACAGCCCACTGTAACCCAATGAATTATGGACTCCCTTTGGCTCCATTTAAGAAAAGAACAGGGGTTAAAGAGGTTGTTACTTGGCCGAAGCCACTCTGAGATGAGGTCAGTATATGAAACTTGTCTGACCTGAGATTTTTTTATCTTACCCACTATCTACCAGGGGAAGAAACAAAAAATTTCCAATCAACCAGAGTCCCTAGCGACCTTATGGGGGTTGAGGGGAGGAGGGGGACCTTGACCATTCAGAAAGCTTCTATTTGAAATATCTACCTTTTCAGAATCTCTTACATTATTTTAAATTCTAAATTGCTGCAAAATTATTAGGTATGGCTAACAAGCAACACATCTAGAGTTACGCTTGGGGTTCTTCAACCAAAACGATAAGTCCCCAGCTAATGTCTACTATCTTTTGATTGTAGAAAAGATTGCATCTTTTTTTCAGTTTAGATGGTGGAAGCTGGATGTAGCCTTCTACAGATGTCTGGGTCACATGATCTTTAAAGCTTCCTTCCACCATGAGATTCTGTTTGGGGAGTTTTAATGATGGCATTGTTCTACCCCGCCCATTCCCTTTGTTTCTCGAACAGAAATGCGAATAGGAAGGCGAAAGGAACAAGAGGGGGCACCCAGCCCTGCTCCTCAGTTACGGAAACTGGGCCCCAGGGTGGTGCTTCCTCCGAGGAGAAATATGGAATACGAGTGGTATATTATCATCAGCCTGAGCAAGGAAGCACAAGCAGGGCTATTTCCTGGACACCTGCCCTCAGTTAATTAGCACTTTCACTCATTAGTCTCAGCTCAGCTCCTGCATTAACCCTTTCCCTTTCTCCATGTGGTCTGGTCACTGGGGCTCCTGGCCAACTGTGTATCAGGAGTGGGGCAGGGTCTGCTCAGACCACTGGCCTAACTCCATCACCCACTACAGAGAGCACTTTCTAAAATGAAGAGGTGATGTTGGCACTCCTTGCTCCAAATCCATCATTGAATCCTGCCCCCACCCACCCACCCCCAACAGGACAAAGATGCTTGGCTCAATCTACAAGACCCTGCATAAAACAGCCTCACCGCACACCACTCTGCAGCCCAGGCAAGCCTGAAGGCGATCCCTCCTTGAGCTCCAGGCCTCACTGAACTGTTTGCAGTTTCCCAGCATGCAGTGTGCTGTCCTGTCTTTATATGCTGGTTCACACTGTTCCTCTCGCCTGGACCACTCCCTCCTCTGGATCACTGGCGGCATTATCACTATCTCACTAGAAGGAAGTCATTTGTGCCCATGTCCTTGTCTCCCTATTGAGCCTTTAACTCTGGACAGACAGAATGAGCCTGGGTATGGGGCATATCTCCAAGGCCTCACGTGTGCACCACCAGTGCATTAAGGAATGTTTGAGAGGAGAACACGGAGAATGCAAATGATGGGGGAGGGGGAGGAAGACGGAGAGAAATAAGGAGAGAGTCCTTCTGTCCTTTAATAGTGGCCCTGACCAGCTTGGCTGTGGAGCCTGGGAAAACAAAGGCCAGCATTTATCAGGCAGAGCAAACTTCTTCCATCTGCCACAGGCTTTCAGGCTTCCAAATCCCCCTGGCATACAAACATTCATTTTTCTCCTCACACCATCCTTTTGAAGTGACCAGCAACTATTCCCATTGGATAAAGAGAAAAGATGGATGTTGGAGAAAGGAAGAGGCTGGGAGGCTACCAATCAGTCATGACACTTAGAGCCGAAGGGATTCTTTTAGCAGAGATGCGGCCCTGCAAGGACTGGTGGTCTCTGAAGGGCCCCAGACCTGGCAGCTGCGGAAAGCCTGGAGGACATCCCACCTTCAGCAGCTGCCCAGGAGCCAGTCCCCACTCACTGGCCAGCTCCTAGCAGGGCACAAACACTGCTCTATTCCCCTGGGTCCAGCAGCCTGACGCCGTCTTTGCTTCCTTCTGGCCCCTGTCTCTGTCCTACATCTGGGGAGAGAGTGAATAATCCTTCCTTTCTTTCTGGAGCTTCTCGCCTTGAAGGTATTTATAGCCTGCTCTTGGCCCGGCTGAGGCATCTTTTCTCCTGGTTAAATTTAGTTCCCTTTGTCTTCTTCCCCTGACTTATCTGCTGATCCCTGTGGGTTTCCTCTGCTGCCTTTGTTCTCTTCTGTGTTTGTTCCACTGCTACTTTTATCTGCTGATCCGAATGAAATAGTCTCCACAGAGTTTCTCTGAAGCCTTTATATAACTTTCTCCTCCACACGCCAACCTCTCTAGTGGTCTTGTCTCTGCCCACTGTCCACTTTCTCTTAACAACTTCCATCTTCATCTTGTCTCGAGCTATCCCCATTTTACATGAAGGGAAAGGAGCATGGCTGAGTTGCAAAGAGAACCAAAAGCCACAACTTCCCAATCTGACCTAACTGAAGCCATCTTTATTTTGTAAAGCTCTTGAGCCCAGCCGGTGTGGCTCACTGGTTGAGCATCGACCTGTGAACCAGGAGGTGACAGTTTGATTCCTAGTCAGAGCACATGCCCAGATTGTGAGCTCAATCCCCAGTGTGGGGAATGTAGGAGGCAACCAATCAATAATTCCCTTTCATCATTGATGTTTCTCTCTCTCTCTCTCTCTCTCTCTCTCTCTCTCTCTCTCTCTCTCTCTCTCCCTCTCCCTTTCTTTCTGAAATCATTAAAAAAATATTTTTTTAAAAAAGAAAAGCTCTTGGTTTCTATGACCCTATCTTGAGTCTCAATCCGGAATTATTTCATCTTATGCATGGAAAGATGTGTTCAAGTGTTATGCATTTTTGTTCTTTCAAAATGCCCTGACACTGATCCTAAAATAATCTTATCCATTGCTAAAAAGAGCAGCTGCCCTCAAAATCCAGAGGAGGAATGTGCACTGTTTTACTTTTAATAACATCTAATGGATATAATGGAGATTGGTATTATATCAATTTGAGGTGTCCCAAGTCCAAATGGGGGTCTCCCATTCCAATGGCTCCAAGGATCAGGCAGGTAGAGAAATTAATGAAGCAGGTCTGGCCACAGATAGTGAGAACCTGCAGTGTGCCCAGTGTGTGTAAAAGAAGTAGCTCACTTCATTGCCCAGATCCTTCTGATTTTCCCACAGAAGTTAAAAAGTGGAGGGGGCCTTTTAAACAATAGCAATTAATTCAAAATTTTTAAAAATACTATGTAAGCAGAATAGAAAGCAGGTCACCAGTTGTGACCTCTGCACTCCACCATCCACCCATGCCTTCACATGTCACTCACAAGCCTGCTCCTCACCACCTCCCTACTCATGGATCATAGAATGGACATGGCTTCCAGGACCATCTAGCATCGCTGTAGCAGCTGGAACACTACTCCAAGCCACTCTCAGCCTCTGGGTCATAGAGCAGCCACCATCTGAAGTGTTTCCCTCATCATGGCAAAGCAAGAAATATGAATGGTTCATTGGCTCTTGAATCTATTCCCCAGTAACACTCACATCCCTTCCACTCACATTTAAGTTCCCAAAGCAGATGACATGGTCACATTGTAATTTAAAAAAAAAAAAAAAAAAAAAAAAAAAAAAAAAAAAAAAAAGGTGAAGGAATGCTATTTCATTATGTGCCTGGAAGGTGAAAAGATAGGAATATTCAGAGAATGGCACTAAATGATCTAAGTATAGTATTTCCACTTTTCAGGGAGGTTTTTAAGTTCTAGCCAATGGTTCTGAATTCATTCATTTAATAGTAGTGACTGAGCAAAGCTCTGAGGGGGTAAATCTGAAGCCAGGAATAAGAACTTGTGTCTGCCTTCAAGCAACTACGGTTTGTTAAGAGGCATTCTTATATCTGTGCCAACAGCTTAGAAACAAGGTACAATTCAAGAAGTGCCACAGGTAAGCATAAACAAAGTCCTGAGCATAAAGAAGGCAGTATACGAGGAGACTGTGGTATCTGAGAAAATCCTTGGAATAGGGGAAAATAGACATGAGCAGGAAGGACTTCCCATCCCCAAGCTGGATCCCTCCAGTCCCATACCTGTGATCACATGGTAGGTCAAAATGCTAAACAGATACAACTGCTAGAATAATTTGTCCTACATCCATGCACAGAATGCAGGCAAAGATAAATGTATAATATGTCACATCTATCGAATATACCCCTATCTAGGTTGCAAGCCTGAACTGAAGCCAATTGCTGAGGTTTAAGCTTCAGCTCCTCCACTCACTTGCTAGATGACCTTGAGCAAGTCATTGCACCACCTGGGCCTGTTTCCTCATCTGCAAATGGGGGTGCTCATAGTTCTGACCTCAGAGAGTCGGTGTGAGAACTGAATGTGTTCATCAAGGTAATGTAACAAGTAAAAGGAGTCTGTGGTCAACATGGTGGGCATCATACCAGTGGTAGCAAGCATCCTTATCCTGCTCTTGTCATTGCCTTCATCTGGTTGTCTTGTTTCTTCTTCCTTCAACAACTTGGTAGCAAGACTGCTATTCCTAAAGGTGTGTTCTGAAGTGTTCTTTGGAAGGAGATTTTTCTCTACATAAAAATACAAGGCAGAAGGAAGGAGGCTCAATACCCTCAAGGTAGGTTCCCCTGAGCTGTTGCCCGCATCCTATCTTTGCCTTGGCACCAATGAACTTCTCATAAATCTGTTTTCATACGCCCACCCCCAGGACTTTGTGAAATTCTAGCTAGAGTCACACTGTGCATAGAATATGCCCAGAGCACAAATCCCTCAAGAGACTCCAAGGGAAGAAAAGCTCCTGTCATATGCTACACATGCGAAACTCCCTCTTGGAAATGACCAAAGCCCGAACCAGAAACCTGTTCTATTTTCACTTTACCCAGCATTTTCTGGGTTAAATTCTGACCATTAGAACTTTATTTTGCAGCTTACACACTTTGGCAAATATTGTGCAAAGACAAGAACTATTTTTTTGTTAACCCAATTATCCACAGAAATGTGGGAAATGCTTTGAGTATAAATAGGCCTGAGAAAATGGTCCATACATTGAACTGAGTTTATGTAACCTTGGGGGAAAAAATATTTCCTCCCTGGGCTTTAGTTCTCCCAATTTTAAAATGAGAGAATTGGACGAGAGAGCTGCTAAAATCCTTTCTATTGCCCGTTATTAGCCAATCTCTTATTCGGTGTTTTTCTTGCCCTTGCCCTTTGCCTGCTCATTATTGAGGCTTGTTCTTTTATTCAAGATGAGAGCAAAATGGCCCACCCCCAGAAGCAGGAAGAAAACAGGAAATGATCAAAGCTGATCTTTACTGCACACCAGCCACTGTTCAGAGTGTCTTACAGGACTATTGCATCTAATCCCAAGAAGCCCAACAGATGTGAGCCGTTATGAAAATAATTACCCTTTTATTGAACATTAAGCCACAGAGAGGCTAAGCTGTGGCTTAAGTAATTCTACCCATTTGGCAGAGATGAGTTTTGAATCCAGGTCATTTGATGCCAAACCCCATACTCTTCACCATGAAGAGACACTGCTTCTGGAGTGGCTGCAGGTACAAGATCCCCAGGGACTCAGTGTCTAGTCCACTCTGTTTCTTGTTAAGAGAGGATAAAAGGCCTTAAAGATCTGTTTAATTGCTTTAGATTGATTCAACATGTTGGCTAATGTAATATTTGTCCATCCCTAGAGTCTGCCCTATTTTTGGCTTCAGCTTTCATGAAAGAATGAAGGCAACAGCAATATCCCAGGACCTTATTCTTTATCAGTTGCCATTATAATAATAATTAGCTACAGCAATTCCAGGAAGCACTTTCACATCCATTATTATCCATTATCAAATGTAATTTTTTCTTTTTACACCTGCCTCCTAAGATACACAGAGAAAATATTACCATGTTGATTTCACAATCAAGGAAACTGGGACTCCAAGAAGTAAAGATATTTGACCCCACGCCAATAAATACAATACATTGTGGATCCTGAATTTGAAGCTGGGTCTTTGGAACTTAGTGAGAAAGTACTCAGGGGCTCATCATGATCCAGGACACTCGGCTGCCGAAGTCAATCCCAGGTTGGGGGTTGGGCAGGGTTAGTGAAGATATAGGAGTGAACTCAAGAGAAATTGACATGGATAGCCTGAAGTAGGAAGGAAACCCAGCATGACAATCAAGGGGAAAGAGTGCCTGGCTACCTGCTTTGATGTTAAAGGCAGGTTTGGGGGGACACATTAGGGGTTTCAGTACTCCTCATGCACCTACTCTCATTCCTCTTTCTTCTCTCTAACCTTCTGCCTCTTCAAGTCACTATCCATCCACCATGTTAGCCACCTGCAAATCATGGAGCTGGGACAGTTTATACATTCACCCACAAGCCTTCACTGAGTACCTATTAAAGGTTGAGCAGAGAGTATTCCTGGCAGAGACTTGAAATCTTTTCTGAGCAAAGCACTGATGCATAGAAAGGACGTGTTTAGAGTTGAGGCTTAAAAGGTAGGTAAAGCCAGACATGGATGGGCCTCAAAGTTCAGCAGAAGACATTGAATTTATCTTCCATGCAAGGAGAGAGCTTTGTGCTTTAGACACAGCTTTCCCCAAGTGCTCAGGCGATTTTGAGCCTACCTTTGGTGTGTACTCTTCTCATAGCAATTCCATCCTCTCAAGGACCCAAAAACCCTAATTCAGAGATTCTCATTATAATTAGAAAAGAATGTGAAGACCAAAAAAAGAGAGAGAAAATATTATTTTCTTTCATGAAAAATGTAACCATAACTTAAGATACACAAAGCCAGGGGATCAGGTGCCAACAGAAGCAGGCAGAGGTCTTATCATTTCCCTTGAACCCAGGAGGCAGGTCCTTAACATAGACTGTATCCCCTCCCATCAATGTGACTGTGAAAGAGAACATGAGTGCTTGTCCTGACATCATTGTTAATGAAATTAGTCTCTCCATCAGAAAACTAAGTGAATAGGGTACTGAGCATTGTGGGATAAGTATGACTCACTCCCTGAGCTCTCCACCCCCTGCAATCTTGGGGAGTGGTTTTGCTGGTGCTATGCACAAATTTGGCACAAGGAGGCAGTGTGGGCCCATAGTCAACCTCAGCCCACACATCTTAGAACCAGAAACCTGGGACAAAGGAAATAGACCCAGAGTTTTAAAAAGTGCAAGGAAATGGATGGGACTTTATTCAACAAATATATTGAAATTTGTTCTTAAGAGATGTACCTGTAGGAAGAACGTCTAATCTACGAATCCAGTCTTTTGAAACTTACAATAGACTCTAAACAAACAGAAATCTTAAGAAAATTCTCATTCCTTCCTCATTTCCTGGAATTGCTGTTTAATACCACTGCCAGCAGGTCTCAACCTGCCATACCAGTTTTCTTATCCAAGCTTTGCCACAGGCAAGATGCTCAAGCCAACATTTCTTCCCTATCCAGGCCCTTGTCTCTGCCTGTGTCCACACTGCTCTCTGGAGCCGCATTTTTCAAAATACCCTTTGTCCATTTCTGATCTAACTCAAATGTCAACCAACAACATGAAGCCTCTCCTGATTCCTAAAAGCCAGAAATCAACTCTTGTGAACTCTCTCTTTCTCTCTCTCTCTCTCTCCTCTGCTTCCCAGAATATTATCTGTCCCTCTGCCACCTACCACCATCTACCTTATATGACAGTCATCGATATATACAGGCAGAAACATTATTTTATGCTTTTGTAGAGCATTCTGAATGTGAGTCCTGCTCACAATAAAACTACTAGATGTGTGTGGGGGGAAAAGGAGGTTAGGTTCTGTCTAAGAAATGGACAGGGATGTTCCTTGTCAGGTGAGCTTCAGTTTCCTAATCTAGACAAGCCTTACGACAAAGAGGTGGATCAATTGGGGACTGATTAATTAAGTTGTGATATATCTATACTACAGAAAACTACACAGCTTTTTAAATGAATGAGAACGTCTTTGTGAGCTGGTATGGAATGTTGCCCAAGATCTATACCTTTAAAGACAAAAATAAAAGTCAAACTACAGAAAAGTATAATGGTATGATGTAATTTATTTAGGAGGTGGGAAAACAACACAGTTTTTTACACATACATACAATCCTTCAAATAGTCAGCATACAATAAAAAGTTACTACATGTGCAAAAAAGTATGAATATGTGAAACATAATTAAAAAAATAAAATAAATAAAAGCAGTCAAGTCAAACAGACTGCAAGATTACCCAGGTGTTGAAATTAACAGACAACCACTTTAAAACAATTTATAAGTTATGTTATAAAAAACAGTTATAAATATGTCTAAGGACTTAAGGGAAAAGATGGTCATAATGAGTGAAAAGCTAGGGATTCACAGTGGAGAATGTGAATCTATTTAAATGAAAACAAAAATAGAAATTCTTGGGCAGAAAAATATAGCATAACACTTGAAATAGAAAACTAACTGGAGCAGAGAAAAAATATCTTTTTAAAATGCGCAGAATCCCAAAGACCCCTGGGATATTATTAAGTAGACAGATATACATATAATTGGAGTCCCAGAGGGGACAAGAGAACAAATGGGGGGGAAGAGGGGGAATGTTTGAAGACTTAATGATCAATATTTTCCTAAATTTGACTTTTTTTGAAAATCAATTTAAAGATGCAAGTAATTCAACAATCCCCAAACAGAATTGATACAGACAGAACCATGCCTACATATATCAGAGTCAAATTGCTAAAAATCAAAAGTAAAGAGAAAATCTTAAAGCAACCATAGGAAGAATAAGGCACATTATAAATGTCACTTGGATGTTCATACTAAACAATAAAGGCAAGACAAAAACAGTAACTTTAAAATACAGAAAGAAAGAAAAAACTATATGTCCAGTGAGAATATCCTTCAAAAATTAGAGTAAAGACAAATTTATTTTAGGTGAACATAATGTGAGAGAATTAATTGAGCAGACTTGAACTATAAGAAATGCTAAAGGATGTTCTTCAGACTAAGGAAAAATGACACCAGATGGAAAATTGGGTCTACCAATAAAACAATAGTAATAAAATTTTAATATCTGATAAATAACACATGTATGCTTAATATATATATATGAATCATAGCACAGAATAAGGGCTAAATGAAGTAGGTGAGGATTTCTACATGAAATAATGTGACATTAATTAAAGGTAGACTAGATAAATTAAGGATATTTGAATTGCCTAAAGCAGTGCTAAAAAAAAAAAATACAAAGAGTTATAGCAAATAGGGAAATTATAATGGGCTACTAATTAATATTTGATTAACCCAAAGAAGGCAGAAAAGAAGGGGGGAAATATACAAATGAGACAAATAGAAAACAAATACTGAGAAGGTAAAGTTAAAACCAATCATATTGTTCATCATTCTAAACCCTCCAATTACACACAAGGGAGGATTTCTGTTATTGATAAAATGACAGAACCATGCCTATGTATATCAGAGTCAAATTAAACTTTGGTCATAATGAGTGAAAAGCATAATGAGTGGTAAAATGAGGAAGTCAGGAAAACCTCTCCCCAAAATTAACTATAAAAACAAAATTATCAAAACAACTATTCAATATTTCAGAACACTGGAAATCAACCAAAGCCATGTAATGAATACGTGAAAAACTACTAAACTTTGAGTAAGAACTGTGGGAGTTTGTGCTGTTCCTATCTTTCATCCTTCCCCAGCCCCAACCCAGCTTGGTCTGGAGGCAATTGCAGCAAAATCAAGTTCCTCTCCCTCTCTCTCTCTCTCTCTCTCTCTCTCTCTCTCTCTCTCTCTCTCTCTCTCTCTCTCTCAGAGAAACCTTTCTAGTGTTTGCCAACAATCTTATCATTTTTTCTGCAGCCACATCATTGCAATCACATGGTGTTCTCCCTATCTTGTCTTTGCATCAGCTTCTCTGTGTGCATGCCTCTGTCTCTAAATGTCCCTCTTTGTATGAGGTCACTGGATGAGGACACAACTTATTTAATAAGAACTCATCTTAATTTGACTGCATCTGCAAAAATGCTATTTCTAAATAAGGTCACATTCTGAGGTACTAGGTGGACATGAACTACCAATGTTGAGGGACACTATTTAATCCAATCCAGATAGCAACAAGCATTTCAACATACTGTCTGCAATCTCAAAGCAACAGGACAGTAACTAACAGGCATCTGTGCTGCAGCTTAACACAGTCTTATAGATTAGGCCAGCGAAGAGGCAATTAGCCAAGTGTGTTCAGACAATTTATTACTTATACAGAAGCAAGGTGTCAGCTTCTTATGTCTGTAGTTTCACAGAAAACACCAAACCAGAGGGGCTAATGACAGGCTGTTCTGGCAGTGGATAGCTCTACTACTGAGAAGTTTTCTCTAAATTATGGCTGGAAATTTTGTAGACATACACAGAAACCTAAAGCTGTACCCTAAAGAGGGTCAAGGTTGAAAGTTGTGTAACTTGAATTGAATAAATGAAACAAGAGGATGGGTGAAAAACAGATCTGTGGGGTTTTTTCTGCAATTTAGGGAAATATATGATAAACTTTCCATGGCAGCTCCCTGTAAGTCTGCTTATCTTCCATTATTCCATTGGAAATAGCAGGCGCTTTACCAAGACTTGAGTCATACTACAGATAAATGTTCCCTCATGGCCTACAAGGACAAGTGTAGGATATCAGAACACAGTAGCAAAACTGTTCCTCTTAATGTAGATATGATAGGAATCCCAGAAGGAAAGGAGAAAAATAAAGGAACAGAAAAAATATTTGAGGAACTTGTGGGCAAAACTCCCCTGTGAATGCCAAGAAAATAAACACCTAGTCATATTGCAGTCAAGCACTTGAAGGCCAAAGACAGAGAAAACCTTGAAAGCATCAAGAGGAGCAATTAAACTCATCACATACATGGAACAATAATATGATTAATGAAGGATTTCCCATAAAAAACAATGGAGGCCAAAAAGTTTGAAAAGATATCCCCAAAATACTGAAAGAAAAATTAACTGTCAGCCAAGAATTCTATAACCAAGAAAACAGTCAATATTGGAGGTGAAATAAAGATATTCTCAGATAAATAAAGACTGAGGGAACTTATTGCAAGTAGATTTGTTTTATAAAGATAGTAAAGGTAATCTTTTTGGCTGAAAGGAAATGACAACAGGTGCTAACTAGAATCCACCAAATAATAATAATAAGTACTAAAAAATGTAAATATGTAGGAGAATATAAAAGCATTATACTTTTTTATTTTCTAAACTTCTTTAAAAATAAGATTATGTAAAACAATAATTACAACACTGAATTGTTGGTTATAATATATATAGATGTCATATATGAGACACTAATAGCACAAAGGAGGGGTTCGAAAAACTTGACAGACTTCTTAAATCATTTAGTAAGTCTAGACAACAGTATAAAGATAGCCAAGATACAGTTCCCTCTTCCAAGAATTCACAAATCTAGTAAAGGATAAGAATGGATACATAAGAATTTAAAAAAAAACAAAAACCGTTAAGTAGTTTTTGCAAAGATAATGTAAAAGTATGGTAAAGAAAGAGATAGGATCTACCATGTATAGGTGCCTAGACATCTGGGAAGGCTCCATGGATTAGGGAGGCTATACGTTCAAATTCTAAGGATGGATGAGACTTGAACAGGCATCATTGGCACATGGACAGATTCTAGGCAGAGAAGAAAAATTTAAACTGAGGTTCTTTATAAGTGAGCCATGCTCAAAGAAAGTTGAGCAGACAAGTTGTCATTAAGGTTTAATGTATGTTAGGAGAGGATGAATGTATGTTAGGGGAGGATGATGGAAAACCATGGAAATGGTGACCTTATTTAGAAATGGGATTTTTGCAGATGTAACTAAATTAAGATGAGTTCATATTAAATTAAGTTGTGTCCTCATCCAGTGACCTCATACAAAGAATAGAATTGGATTATGAGAGACTTTGAAGGCAGGCTGAGGTGATACATTTTATCCTGTGGCCTAGAGTGGATGGGGAGATATAGAAAACTTTAAAGCAAAAAAAGTGACTTGCTTAAAGATATGCATTAAAGTCACTCTGGCAACAGTGTTTGAAAAGTGGTGGTGATGGATGGCAGAGAGGGGATAAGGAGGAAGAAACAAAGTAGGAAGCCAGTCCAGAGATTATCATAGAGTCGAGGTGAGGGGTAAGGTAAACCTGAAGGAAAGCATTAGGAATGAAAAGAGAGGACAGATGAGGCATTGTGGAGGCTTACAGATAGGGTTTGGCTATTGATTAGATATGGGAAAAGAAGTCCAAGATAACTCTGAGATTGAGCTTGAGTGTCTGGGAGAATCATGGTGCCATGAACCAAGATAAGGGACCAGAAAGAGAAACAGGATAAAGGAGGTATGAGGAACTAGGGGAATGATGAGTTTTATTTTGACCATGTTTAGTTAGATGTACCAATGCAACATCGGTTTCCAGGTAGAAATGATCCATCAGAGCGTGGACACTTTGGTTCATTCTAACATCAAAGTGAAAACTTGGAGATCACAATAGCTTATTGTACATCAGGAGGTGCGTTAAATCCTTTGCATATTTATCTCAGTTCCTCTCCATAATAGCCTCTAGAGGAGCATATTTTTATTATTCCCATTTTACAAACGAGGAAATTGAAAGTTCAGGGACATTAAACCACTTGCTGAAAGTTACATACAAATTTAATGGTGAGGTCAAGATTTGCACTCATGCACCTAAATGTTGCCCTATGTGGTAAAACCATGGGCAAAGGGGATTCTGGGTCTTACAGGTGCCCTCACTGACCCTGCTCAAATGTCCAAACTTCAGGATCAAATAGACCTTAGAGATCATTGAGTCTCATGCGCCCAGTTCACAATTATTGGTGACTAAAACCCAGAGGGGAAATTAATTTACCCAAGGTCACAATGAAGTTCCAACAGGCTTTCTCATTACACTGGGGATAAAATCTAACTCCAAGTTTTTGCATGCTCTGGCTTCCTCACCTCTCCAGCCTCATTATCTCACTCTCCCTCACAAGCCAAGCATACTCCCGACTCAGTGCCTCTGCGTTTGATGCTCCCTCCTCCTAGATTGACGTTCCTTATATATTATCATTGCTCCATCCTTCTTATCAATAGGTACCACATCCAATGTCACCTCCTCACAAACACCTGCTCAGATCAGCCAACCTATCATAACCACCATCTATCTATTGTGCACAGTTTTATTTTCTCATTGTGCACAGTTTTATTTTCTTCATAGCAGTTATGGCTACCTCTCAGCACCTTCTTTATCTATTTGATTGTTAATATTCACCTGCCAGGTATACAATAACCTTTACGGTATCCCCAGAACTTGGACAAGAAGGTAACAGTGCGGCTGCTGAAAGGTGAAGTGAGAAAGGCAAGAGGGGGGTTGTCCAGTGCCTTTACTAATGGAGGCTGGACCAGGCCTTTAATACCTCACAGACTCACTGAGAGAATCCTGGCATTGGAAAGGCTGTGAGCTCACTTCTAGAATGAGTAGGGTAAGATCATGCCAGACACCACAGCTAAGCCTGGCCATCTGGGACCAGAGCACCACTACCACATTGTCTCTCTCTGAGTCCATCTCCCTCCGCCCCATTCTATTCTATCTCCTTGGTCTTCTCCTTTAATGCCCACGTCCCTTTCCCCATGGGCCACCATCACCCTGCAGCATATCTTCCTCCTCTCCATCTTCATCCGGGAGGGCTTCTCACTTTTCATCTCCCCCATCCACTTATCTTTCCATCACCCCCCAGCCCACCCAGCTGTGCTTTAGTTCAGCTCCCCAGCCCCCTCTCAGATGTCCCTTTCTCCATCACTGCCTCCTTATCGGCTCATCCCCTCACCCACATGCAATGTTATTTTTTGTCTTCTTGATAGAGGCCCACAGTAAACAACAGACACTCAGAGACTTGCATTCCAGGCTCTGATGGACAGACTGGGGGAGTGAGTGGCAGACCCTCAGAGTTGGGGGAGGGAATTTCTGGGAACACAACTCATAGCTTCACACACAAACGAGGACAGGATGTAAGCTTTGGAATCCAGTAGGATTCCTGCTTCCAGAACTTGACGCATTTTTCATCATGTACTGAGAGATGCTGCACAAACAGCTTCAGCCTCCCTGAGCTGCATCTATAAAACAAGGCTTAAGAATCCCTTCCTCCAAAGATCAAGGGCAGTGCATGGCAAAGGCTGGCCACAGTTTGGAGGCTCTGTGCTTGTTCTTCCCCATCTACAGGTGTACGGAGGTACCAGTATCAATTCCTATAATTGCTTAACTCCTATACAGCTGTGTAACTCCTAGCAATCCTAGAGGCTGTTATTGTTGACTTTTACATTGCACAGATGATGGAACAGAGACCAAGAAAGATTGATGGTCTGGCCTAAGGTCACACAGTCTGCTGCCAGTTGACCTTCCTGGGATCCCACCCTTCCACACAGTGAAGCAACTCTCAATACTATGGGAGGAACCGTTCAGCACCCCCACCAGGCAATTGTCTGCCACAATCCTAAATTCCAAAGCCAAATGAAGCCCATGATGGTCTTCCACTCCCCTATGGAACATTTGTTTGGTTCCCTGGACAAAAGGTGAAGGCAAGAACTGAGTTTCCTCTAAAGAAATGGGAGGGTCCAGCTTCTTCCACTAGGACCTCAGGAAATGACTTTAGCAGCCCTGCTTAGCCAGCTTTCTGGTGTTAATTGTTTTCTCACACCCAAGAATGCCTCGTTCCCACCCCCTGAGCTATAGCCACCTCGTGAGCCCTAGTCTTCCTGATTATAATTAGGAATGTCACCTGGGCGTTGCTGTGGAAAGCAACACCAAGAGCCCTTCACACACCTGCCCTGGGAAGCAGTGGCAGCCCAGCCCTGAGCTGAGCACAGAAACAGCTGCTGCCAGCTTGCTGGGCAGGGACAACAGGCTCACAGAAGGTACGGGTGTCATTGCACTGCATAATAAAGGCAGCCGGAGCTGGGGTCACACTTCCAGGACCAATCTCCGGCTGCTAGAGAGAAATGGTCCTTAGGGACCACCTGCAACCAGCCACCTTATTTTTCGGAAAATGAAATCTGAGGCCAAGAGAGGGGGAAATGTCTGGCCCAGAATCACACAGGACCCACTAGAATGAGAGCCCAGGCTGTCCGCCATTCCAGTCCATGTTTCCCACTCTCCAACTCCACACCAACATTTGGGATACTAATTTTTAATCAGGGTCATTTTGCCACCCAAGGGGTACTTGGCAGTGTCAGGAGACATTTGTGGTTGTCTCAACCGGAGAGGAGAGTGGGGTAGAAGGCAAGGATGCAGCTAAAGCTCCTACAGTGCAAAACTTACTGGATCCAAAATGTCCATAGTGCCCAGATTGAGAAACCCTGGTTTAGAAGCACTACCTCCAGGAAGCCATCCCTGCTTTCTCCTGCTGAGAATCATCTCTCCAGAGAAAATTATTAACACCAGAAAACTGGCCAAGTCAGGCTGCTGAACCCCCGCAGAACTTTAGCAATTCCTCTGATACTGAGAAAAGCACACTTTGTATTAGATTAGAAGGTCATATAATTCAGTCAAGTTTGTGGATTCTGGAGTCTAAAGCCCTGAGTTCAAATTCTGGCTACCCATTTCCTAGCTATGTGACTTTGGACAAGTTACTTAAACAGTCAAAGCCTCAATTGCTTTATCTGTAAAATGGGAGTGAGGGTGATAATATTCCTGCTTCAGAGAATTATTGTGAGCATATCATTAGTTAATCCATAGAATGCACTCAATATATAATTAATCCAATTATATATGAATTAATCTTGCCCCTAACTACACTATGGTCTCTGTCAAGTAATGAGTCAATAGTCTCATTCCCCTACCACATTACCTAACACGTGACACTGCAAATTATAAGTGTTCATTTTTTTTTTAAGAATGTAGGCAGATGAGAAATGTCAAGAGTAATGTTACTTTGGCCCCCTAGATTATGGTCATACCCATAAAAGGGAATCTCCTTCAGGCATAGCCTTGCTCAGTGCCTTTAAGAAGCTACCTACACACACACACACACACACACACACACACACACACATAGACACACACCAAAGACACTTCCTGGTGTAACTCCCACCTTGTGTGATCACTGGGACACAAACACTCTTAAGTAGAATTTATAGCAAGGTTTAGCAATATCATCACTACTGACATTTTGGGCTAGTTAATTTTATGTTGTGGGGTGCTTTCCTGTGCATTCTAAGATGTTTAGCAGAATTCCTGGCCTCTACTTATTAAATTCCATTAGCATACAAAATAAACCCCATAGGGACAACAACAAAAATCTCTCCAAACATTGCAAAATGTCCCCTAGCAGGCAAAACTCCCCGCATTTAAGAGCTAGTGATCTTGCTCAGCCAGAATGGCTCAGTTTGTTGAGTATCATCCTGTGCATTGAAGGTTGCCAGTTCCATTCCCAATCAGGGCACATAACAGAGTTGTGGGTTCAATCCCCAGTCAGAAAGCATACAGAAGGCAACTGGTCAATGTTTCTCTCATCTCTCTTTCTCCCTCTCTTTCTCTCTCTCTCTCTCCCCCTCTCCCTCTCCCTCTCTCCCTCTCTCCCTCTCACTAATCGTGGTTCCGTCACATCCACAATGACTGGAAGTTCAACCAACCAGAAGTCAGTCCTGCAGTCAGTGCTGGGTTGCCATAGTAACATAACACTGATTGCTGATGGGGCTGTAAATCAGGCCCAGAGAGAGGCCTGAAGAGAGAAGCAGGGTCTAATCCATAGCCTCTGTGGCAGCTGTTGATCAGCACTTACCTCTCTCTCCAGGCCTCCTCCAGGGCTGCTGATCAGCCCTACCTTTCTGATCAGACCCTGTTGATAGGCCCAAAGATGCTGACTGGCATAGAAACCAACCAATCAGAACCACATATGGGTGAAGTGTAAGGAGCCAATGGCTACCTAGAAGGTGGAGCCTTTGACGATGACTGGCATAGAAACCAACCAATCAAAACCAAATTGGCCAGCAGAAGAAGGCAATTGGGAGTGAGAACAGGCCTGCAGGGAACAGCAGTTGGAGGCAAAGTCAGGCTGGCAGGGGAGGGCCATTGGGGATGAGATCAGGCCAGTAAGGGAGGGCAGTTGGGGATGATTGGGCCAGCAGGGGAGAGCAGTTAGGTGTTAATCAGGCCATGAGGGGAGCAGT
Source organism: Pipistrellus kuhlii (assembly GCF_014108245.1). Lineage (NCBI taxonomy): Eukaryota > Metazoa > Chordata > Mammalia > Chiroptera > Vespertilionidae > Pipistrellus > Pipistrellus kuhlii. Next base: position 11,227,794 of record NW_023425595.1, read on the forward strand.
TAGGGGGTGATCAGGCTGGCAGGCAGAAGTGGTTAGGGACAATCAGGCAAGCAGGCAGGTGAGCAGTTAGGAGCCAGCAGTTCTGGATTGTGAGAGGGATGTATCCCAGTTTACACAGGGATTGGACCCAAACCAGCAGTCAGTCATCCCCATGGGGTTCCAGATTGGAGAGGGTACAGGCTGGGCTGAGAGATGCAAACCCACCCCACCACCCATGCATGAATTTTGTGCTCTGGGATTCTAGTAAAATATAAAAGAACTACTGGTCTTAGCCATAAATTCTCAGGTGGGATTATATCATCCCCAATGAGGCAAAAATTGGTTCTTAGGATACAAAAAAAAAAAAAAATCTTATCTTTTTATGTGTAAAGCATAGATATACATATAATACACAAACAGATATGCAGTATACTGTGGTAATAAAATTTATAAATGGAGGCAATTAAGGAAGAAAATAAAACACTCTAAAAATGTTCCTGGAATAATAATGAAAAAAGAGTGAGAAACACTGCACAGGCAATTCATCTTTTGTAGGGTGTTGTCAACTGAATAAACGCATATGTTACTAAATACCTAGTAATAATAATATCTTCCAAGCTCTGTGCTAAGCCCTGTGCCCATTCACTCAGGGAAGCCATTGCTTCTGTAACCAGTTTACAGTGCGAGCTTTGAGGTCTTGACAGCCCTGGGAAGACAGAGCCAGGACTCCAAGGCAAATCTATGTGACTACAAAGAGCTCCTGTGACCTACTTAGTCATGGAGCCCTTTCCACTTGCTCACTCATATCCAGGACTTTCCTTGAGGCACACTGTGGTTTTAGGACTTTGAGATGATAACAACGGCTGATAATTATGGACTGACTTCTCTTAGCTAGGTACCGGTGTTAACTCATGCCCTACTCCTAGCAACCCTATAAGATATATTCTATTACTGTTGCCTTTCTATAGATGAGGGAACTAAGACCCATAGAGGCTTTGTCACTTGCTCAAGGTCACACCACCAACAGGCAGAGCTGGGACTTGAATCCTGGCAGTGTGGATCCAGAGCCCATAGCATGGCCACCTCCCTGCCATCCCCACAGCTTCTTTCTTTACAGGCACTCAAGGATCCAGAGGACTTCGGAATTTCTCAAAATAATGTCACCTCATTGTAGCTCTTGTCTTCCCATGGTGGGGAGTGTTCGTGTCCTGTCTGTCCATCCACACCCTGTTCAGGAAAGCAGGGAAGGCCAGAAAGTGGTAAGGAAATGTAGAAAGGCAGGTTGGACAGATGGGAGGAAAAACAAAGGAGACGAAATGAGTGAGGGCACGGGGCAGAGGGGTGGAGAATGGGGAGAAGGGAAGCCTGGAATGAATGGAAAGAAAATACAAGAAAGGAAGTTAGGACTAGGAGCAGGAGCTCAGATACTGGGAAGAGAAGGGAGGACAGAAGAGGGAGCAGCAAGGCTGAGCTATTTTTAAGAATCTGAGTGTCACTGATTTGCATATTTAGCATCTCTTTGCATATTGAGGTCAGAAGGTCCCAACTCCTCATGTGAGAAGGAATAGGAATTCATTAGTGCAGCTTTCTAGAAGACTGTTCAAGTACACTTGCTGGGCTCTTTTCTAATGAAGGAAAAGGCAGTAGAGGGGAAGATCTGATCCATCGTCCTGCAAGGGTGTCACATTGCTAAAGGTGGGATCATTGAATCCTGAGTGAATGCCAGCAGGATACCCACACTGTTCCCACTCATGGCATTTCCCTTGGCAGGTGGTATGTCAGATTCCCCAACCACAAAAGGAAGGGAACTGGGCAGCGAGCTCTCGAAGAAGCCTGATCGAGTTAATTCATAGAAAGAGCTCAAACCTCAAAAGAGGATGGAGTCAAAGGAAGTTAAAGGAAAATGGTTGACAAGGCATCTCAGATACCAAACTCTATGTCCTGAATTTTTGGGTGCAAAAAAATAAAGGAAAGAGAAAAGGAAGGGAGGGAGAGAAGGAGACTGGGAGAGAGAGAAGGAAGGAGGAAGGAAGGTTGGCTTCCAAACTTACATGTTTTTTGCTTGCATTATCCTCAAGCTGCCATATGAAGTAGATACACAGAGAATCCCAATTTGTAGATTGGAAAACAGGCTTGACTTGCCTGTTATTTGCTCACAGTATTAGCGCAGGCCTGTGATTTGAACCCAGGACTATGACATTATACTGACCCACCAAGCATACAAGGACAAGCAATCAAGGGGAGTTTGGGCACATGGGATAAGAACCAGAATAAGAGAAGCCTCTCATGACCCAAATTGTCTCTCCCCCTTTCTCTCCAGTCTCTTCCCCTATGCATCTTTTCTGTTAGCTCAGAGCAAACCAGTTTGGAGAGTCACTTAGGGCTCCCCGGTGCCCCCCAAACCTTTTGGCTTACATGCCAATTTGCTTTGTCACAATAAGAACTCTGACCCCAACTCGGTATTTCAAGTCCCACCACAACTAACCTATTTAGTTTCAGTGTCACTAAGTTCCAGTGCTCCACAGACAAGATGCAGTGCACACAGCGCAGCCTCTGAACTGCTCCCCTTGGAAGGCCCCTGAGATGTCCATGCCTGGTCCATTGAGGTGTGGCCTGGAGAAACAAGAGCAGGGAGCACAAACAGAAAATTTAGATGCCAGGGCTTACCAGGATGAGTAGAAGGGATGCAATGCGGAGCAATGATTGGCTTCTCCAGGAGGTCACTCTCAAAGATGGTGACCTCTGTTCAGGGCAGTCTTTGCTAAAAGGTGATTATAGTGTCCATACTCAAGCTGAGCTAAAAGAGAGAGTAGGCAGAAAGGACAAAAGAACCTTGACAGAAGGACTAGGTGACTGCCCACATGGGAAAACGGGAAGAACACTCTAGAGCCCTCACCGGAAAATATCTCCTCTGCCTGCCCACCTAGTGCCTGGAGATCTGCCATTAAAGATCCCTGTGGAACCTCATTCAAATCATGCAACCTCCCTCTGCAGGAAAAGCATAAAGGGCAGCCCTAGACACTTTGCTCTGATGAGTGGCTAGGAAGGGCTATTAGGTGATTGTGGGCATGCACGTGAGTGTTGGCAGTAACTGCTAGTTGTCTCCCCAGTGTCCATTCTCCCCTTCTCCTAAACAGCTGTCTTATCTGGGCACATGGCCACCCAGCTAAAAACCAGCTTGCCCAATCTTCCTTGCAGCTAGTTGTGAGTTGAGGCCAACACAATGAGAACAGAAGCAATAGTCACATTCTTGAAGGGAAACTGCAAGCTTTGCCTTCTCTCCACTCCTGCTTACTGGTGGGATTCGTGTAGGAGATGAGCTGAATCAGCCACCTAAGGCTTAACAATGGACATGCATTTTGTGGATGGCAGAGCAACAAGACACAAAGTGTCAGGTCCCCAGAGCTGTAAGACCCTCCTGTCAGCACTGATTGCTGGTGCTTGCATTGTTAGATGGATGATATAAAAATTCCTGGCCAGGCAGTATTATTAGCAAGGAAAGACCTGGGCCAGGTGACAGCTCTGACCCCAGCTCAGAATACAATGTTCAAAAGCACCTGCTACCTCTGCTAGGGAGACTTTATTTTCTGATCCCCAAATCTGGACCCATTGTTAAGCAAGGATTTGAAGGCCTCTTTGGGGAACAAGAAGCATACTAGGAGATATAGTCTGCATGATAAAATGACAGTATTTGTGGAATGTTTCAAACAAAGACAAGAACACTGTGACTTAGATGCTGAGTTACACACACCAAAAAAAAATAAAAATAAAAATAAAAAAATAAAAATAAAAAGATGTGCAATATTTTATTTAGGAGATGCTCATAATCCCAATTCTTCCATTTGTCTTTCACCCCACCACCTAACACATTGAAGGTACTTATCTGGACCATAAAAGTATTAAAGTTTACAACCTCCAGTGTAAACGAATCAAAGTAGAAAACGTCCCCAAAGGAGAGGCTAGGCTACAAGAACTCCAGCGTAGACTTGACCATGAATTGTCCAGCTCAGTCTACAATGACAGATTCTCCAACCATCTCCATGTCTCCCCCTCAAAGACTAAATATGTAAAGCACCAAGGAAAGAGTGTCTCTTTGGCTGCAGTCAGACATATGCACACCCCTGGCTTTTTCTAAGAGCAGAGAATGGATAACTGGACCTCCTTAGTTTCCCTGGGAAAGAAGGTGAACCCTGGGAATCAATAGCCCATCAAAACCCACACACATGGTGATGGAGGGGTTACTGTGCTATGAAGACTGGGGGCATGGTCTTGGGAAAAGCCGCAGGTGGTCCAGGAAATGAAAATAAACCCTCTATTTTAAGCCACCTCACCCCCTCAAGAAATAAAAGTGAAATCAAATAAAACAAGAGATGAAAAATGAAACCCCGGAGAGAAGCCCTGGAGCCAAGCAAATGCCTTTCCCACAGAGATATGATCACCAATGGCCTAATCTGATTTTCTAGCAATGCCTGTGAGTCAGTAAATGAGGAGGGGTTGGCATTGTTAGGACACAGGTCACGGGAGAACATCCTCAGGGTATGACCTCTGGAGGAAAGCCTTGAAAGAGGGGGTTGTGGTAAATCCCCACATGTCAAAGCCAAGGCAGGAATGGTCTGTTAAGGGAACAGAACTGGGTACAGTGGTCTGTTCTAGCTATTTTCCCAAACTATACACTCTCTGGCAAGATTCCACAGTGCCCTGTCTCCACCTGGACCTCGTAGGTTATGTCAAGAAGTGTAGTTTATCTTACTATACACCCGAATGCCACTCAGTTGTTCCTGCAGACAGAGGGACCATGTTTCCTGTCAGTACCATCTGGCCACCTGCTATGCTTCTCAGTAATGCCTCCTAAAAATACCCTTCTCCAGTATCCCCTGTGAATTTAACAAAATAAAGAGAAAAAGCAGAGTTAATCTGCTCAGATTGGCTTTCCATCGAGGGAGACTTTTGTAATGTGAGATAGGGTGGGAAAGCAGAAGCTTTGGAGACAGATTTGGATTAGAATAAAAATAAGTATTTTTATCATTATAGCTAAAATGTATTATTAGCATGTGCTGGCCACTGTTACCGTTACCTTGTATGGACTACCTCATTTAATATTCTCAGTAACATTCTGAGTTAAGGATCAGTATGATCTCCATTTTGCAGATAAGGAGGCTGACACATAAGAAATTTCAGCAAGAAAATGGCAGATTTGGTCTGATTCCAGAATCAAACTTGCAACCATTCTGCAAAGTCGCCTCTGAGTGAATGTTAGTGCCTTCCCCCTCTCTCAGATTCTCAGTTCAGACAGACTGGAGCATGAGGCAACTGGACAGGTGGGGAAGGAAAGAAAGATAAAATTTGAGAGGATAAAGGGATGGGAAACCAACAGCCTAGTTGTCCTAAGGACAATCAAACGACATGCAGCATGTGGTCAGGGGGCAGTCTAGGCAGCCACTATGAAGACCCTATGAGGCAGCAGACACTTCTCCAAACTATGCAGCTCCAAATCTTCAGGGAGGCAAGCTGTCAGGGAAATCAAGAAAGACTCCAACCCCAGAATACAAAGAAAGAGAGAAGGAGGGAAGGAAGGAAAGAGGGGAAGAAGGAAAGAAGGGGAAGGGAAGGAAGAAAATTAATAGGTGATAGATAAATAGATATGCTAGATATTGATTGGTAGATAAATAATAACTAGATGGATAATTAATAAGTCATGATAGATAATAGATGACAAATGTATAGATACTAAATAAATTATAGCTAGGTAAATAATAAATAAGAGATAATTATAATAATAATAAATAATAAATAATAAATAAATAATAAATAATAAATAAGAGATAAATGGATGGATAGATAGATAGATAGATAGATAGATGATAGATAGATATTGGATCAGCATGCTATATTAGATGCTTAGCCAGAGAGACACATCCATCTATAAGGTATGAGTAGGTGGACATGTGGATGACATGGGCTGATATAGTATTACTATGTACCAGACCCCTGGCAGAGTGTGGACTGAGGCTGTTGATATGCCTGACCTGGTCAGGGTGACTTCTGAAACTTGGTCTGGGCCTAGTCTCCTGACAGATACATGGTGACTCCAGTCAAGGAGGGCTTAGCTAGTGTGAAAATCTACTTTCCCGCTCCTTATCACTTCTGTGTTCAGTGTGTGGCTCCAGTCACTTCTCTGGGCTTCAGGTCATCATTGCTGTCATCATTCACACTTACTGAGCATTCACTCTGTGCGTGCTTCAAAATGTCTCACCTCTGTTTTTCATTAAACTATCACAACAGGCATATGCCCTTTTAGGTTCTCGGGCTGCCTTGTTCCACTGTCCATCTCTCTCCCTACCACAGCATCCTTGGAGGGCACACGGTTCAGAAAGGAAGGAGAAAAAAATGGCCCAACCTCCTTCAGCCTTTAAAAAAAGTGAGAAATTAACTTTCATTGTGTTGAGTCACTTCGGATTAAGGATTAATTTGATATGTCAGCTTTGCCTGACTAATACACTACTCATAGCCTCATAGGTTTGTTATGGGAAATGAATTTATGCATGTAAAGGATTTGTAATCTTTTTTTAGAAAATCTCATTGAATATTTTATGAATAAAAGTCAGTAAGTTGCTTATGGGTGGGTTTTGAAGATTGACGTGTGGGTTAAATGACTGCTGGAACCTGGCTGTCAGTGAGCTTTTAGTGAATGTGATTTTCTTTGCTATCAATTTGTACCATGCCATTGCTACTATTACCATTAAATAAGGCAGACACAGCACTTTCTACTCTTAAGGCAATAATGCTGGTTGGAAAGAAAAATCCATCTATCATGGAACCAACCTCCATGGAGCTGCTGAACTCTAAGAGTGAGCTGTGTGGGTCTTTGAGTGAATACAAATGTGAGTAAACAAATGCAAACACTAACAAAGGGTATGAATAAACACTTCCAGAAGCATAAGTAAAGTCAGAGAGGTATGATTTCAATCAGTGGATCCCTGCCTTCTTGTTTCTCCTTTCTTTTCTTTTTTCCTTTCTTAATATATTTTTATTGATTTCAGAGAGGAAAGGAGAGGGAGAGAGAAAGAGAGATTAAAACATCAATGAGGCCCTGGCAGGTTTGGCTCAGTGGATAGAGCAACGGCCTGCGGACTCAGGGGTGCCAGTTTCAATTCTGGTGAAGGGCATGTACCTTGGTTGCAGGCACATCCCTGGTGTTGTGCGGGGGGGGGAAGTACAGAATGCAGCTGATTGATGTTTCTCTTTCATCAATGTTTCTGGCTTTCTATCCCTCTCCTTTCCTCTCTGTAATAAAAAAAAAAGAAACAAATAAAATATATTAAAGAAAGAAAGAAACATCAATGAGGAAAGAGAATCACTGATTGGCTGCTTCTTGAATGTCCCATAATAGGGCTTGAGCCCGCAACCCCAGGCACGTGCCCTTGACCAGAATCAAACCTGGAACCCTTTAGTCTGCAGGCTGATGCTCTATCTGCTGAGCCAAACCAGCTTGGGCTTGTTTCTCCTTTCTTCATCATTCTGGGATCAAACAATCACTTGGATATAAATCTGAATTTATTGCTCAGTGCATTGACTGAAAGACCCTCCTTCTATCCTATGAGTTGGATACCATCTTCTTTTTTTTTTTTTTTTTTTTTTTTTTTTTTACTTAACAACTATAGCAATGGACCAGTGTGGCCAACATGCATGTTGAAATTTCATTCCATAGTCTTACTAATTTAGAGGATATGTAATCTTGTCTGATGTGTAGCAAGCTATTTTAATATCATTCTTAGATGACAGAATGCTGGCACTGATCCCCGGAGGATGTGTCTTACAGGTGTTGACACTTAGTGCCCCAGTATAACATCCAGTCAGCTCCTATTCATAACAGCACAGAGCTGGGGCTGGAAGTGCTCGTGTTTGCAAAGGGCTTTGTTGGTTTTTTAAAGAATTATACAATAACCTCCAGCTCTCAGAGTTGTAAAGGATCTTAAAGGTCATCTTATCTATCCCTTACCTCAGGTTTAACTCGGTTTTCCAATCTTTCTACTGTGGGGTCCTTTAGCCTCATCTGCACCCCCAGAGAGCCCACCCAACAGCTCTCACTGCCAGGAAGTTTTCCTTATTCCTGCCTGATTCTATATCCAGTAGCCCCAGCCATGGCCAGTACACCCACCCAGCCCATCCAATAGCCCGAAGACCATTCGTGCAACTCATTCAGCAAACAGTTATTGAGCCCTACTATGTGCCTCTCTGAGCTTCAAAGCCTCTATAAAATCAGAGTAACAACATCACCTAATTTGCTGAGTTGTTGGGAGCATTGAATAAGGCGATATATACAGGGAGCATATCACAGAGTCTGGCATATAGCAAGTGGTCAACAGACATTAGTTTTAATTGTCATTGTGTAGTTGCAACATATTAGGGAAAAAATAGAAGTTGAGTCCATATTTGCAAGTCTGATAAGCGCTGTGAAATAGAAAGGATGGGGTGCCACGGAAACACTGAGTGAATTTGAATTGGGTCTCATTATTCAATAGGAAGAGAAATGCAGTGGGTTACCAGAGGACCCTGAGAAAGGCCTGGGAATCCAAGCTGAGAAGCCACAGTAAAGAACTTAGTGGGTCCCCCTTGAAAGGTGCCAACCACATACGGTGGGACAGCTGTTTTGTGGGTGGCAGCAGAATGAGTTTGGCAGCAGCACAACCAGGGGAGTGAGAGCAGCTCAGGATTCAGTGCAAAAGGTGACCCAGGAACAGGATGTGATGGTTTCTGGGATCTACTATGTGACACAGGGCAGTCCTAGCAGCTTAAAGGAATGAGGCAGTACAAGCACAAGAGAAAACAGATGTGTCTTTTTTCTCAGTCACCCAGTCCCCTGGCAAGGAAGTTCTCACAGTTGCCCAGCACAGGGCAATTCAGGAGAGAGGAACCAGGCCCCATGGGTGTGTTGCAAATTGGGCTTCTGCTTATGAACCACTGCTTCCCCTCATGCTAATGGAGGAGGGGGCGTTGGGAACAGAAGGAGGGGCTGGTGTCAGTCTCCTCACCACATGGCCCAGCCTCACTATGATGTCAGACCAGCCAAATGGAGCACACACTTTGTTTTTATTGTTGCTGCTTTGGCTGTTGTTGTTGTTGCTGATGTTATTGTTGTTGCTACTGCTATTATTGTTGTTGCTGCTACTGCTGTTGTTGTAATTGTTGCTGTTGTAATTGTGGCTATTGTTGTGGCTGCTGTGGCTATTGCTGTTCATTACTGTTGTTATTTTTGCTGCTGTTGCTGTTGCTGCTGCTGGTACTGTTGCTGCTCTTGTTGCTGTTGCTGCCCCTATTGTTGTTTGACTACATCTTCTCTCACTGCATCTTTTTTCCTAAGCAGTGCTGAGGAGGAAGGCTCTGTCTCCTCCCTGTGCCTGCTGCTTGCCTGCTGTTTCACTGATTGCCCTTCAAATTTTCAAGCAGTAGCTGTGATGTGACCACGGAGGGCAGGCAGCCCTGCAGTGGGCGGAGGCAGCTCCTCCTCTGAGTCACAGGGATATTCCCCACCCCCGCTTAATTGTCAATAAAACAGCAAGCACAAGTCTCCCTGAGAGCCAGAGAAGAACCCCACTAGATCCTGTTGAAAGTAGTTTAGGTGTGTGTGTGTGTGTGTGTGTGTGTGTGTGTGTGTTTCTGTTTAGGGTCTTATTTTTATAATCACGAGGAAGAGATTCTTTTCCCCTTTCAGGAGCTAAATTGTTAAGTGGAGGTGCCCTGCACCGCAGCAGTAAGAACCCTGAAGAGGTCAGGAAGGCGGTAGCAGAGAGGGTGACGGAGGAAGTCTGCCCATTGAGTCACACGGACTGTTCGCTGACACCGCTTTCCAGTTGACAGCTCTATTCAGCATTCAGGCTCAGGGCCAGGCCCCAGTGAGCCAACTACAGTAACAGACACTGACAGTCTCCATCAGGTGACCAGCATGGCTCAGTGCCTCCACCAGCAGAGTAGAGTCATGGGGAAAGCCACAGCCTGAGTGTGATTCCTGACTACATTCTGAATATTCTGAGTGATCTTTAGGGAGTCATGGCACCTCTCTGAGCCTCAGCTTTCTCATCTGCAAATTGGAGCCAATGTTAACCTGATAGGATTCCAGGGAAGATTAAATAAGATGAACATATTTAAAGAGCTAAACATGTGCCAAGCCTATCATAAGCACTCCAAGCTAGCAGCTATTAAAATCTATAACTATCATGAACATGAGGCTGGTTGCACAAAGCTTGTGCCTTCAAAAGGAAACAAGGATTCAGCCAGTGTAGCTCAGTGGTTTGATGTCAACCTATAAACCAGGACATCATGGTTCAATTCCCCATCAAGGCATATGCCTAGGTAGCAGGCTCAATCCTCAGCAGGGGGTGTGCAGGAGGCAGCCATGTAATGATTCTTTCTCATCATTGATGTTTCTATCACTCTCTCTATCTCCCTCTCTGAAATCAATAAAAATTTAAAAAACAAAAAGGGCCTAGGTATATGTCACTCTCTGCAGTGTGCTGACTCAGCGCCTAGAATTCTGAAGACACTTTTGGGGAAAATGGCAAAAGATTCAGCTTTGTCTTTCTTCATGTTATTGGTTCCTTAGATTTAAAACTCCTTCTTCAGGTCACTTTTTATTCCCTTTATCACAACAGTATCAAAGACTGGTAAGGACCCCACATAGGTGATCTGGCAGATGCCCTTGCTTTCCAATGGAGCAGAGGATGTGGGAGTAAAGCTTGCAGGGGGGGAGGGGGAGTGGAGAAGGGAGGGAATGTCCCTGCAAATGTTCTTAAAGACCCTGTGGAGAGAGCACACAGCATCTCAGCTGACATTTGCAAACAGAGCTAAATTGAGAGCTGTCACCTTCTCCAGCAAGGTCAAAAGAGTCATGCCTATTAACCTGGAGAGGTGGGAATCACAGGCGGCAAATAAAATCGCACTGCCACTTGAAAACCTGCCAACTGCTACATTCAGGGTAAAAATAATTGAAAAAGTAAGTCATGTGTGAATCAGATGCTCTGGCATGAGTGGAGGTTTGGAATGCTGGCATAGAGTTCTCCTCTTCCTGAGCTCTCTCCTGCCCTGGCTTCCAGGGCATGGTTTCTGCCCAGTGCTCTTCTGCTGGCCAGCCAGCCCTGTCCCCTTCCCTGCTTCTCATTCCCATCCCATGCCCTAGGGCTGGGTCCTCTGTCATTGGTCCTTCTCCCCTTGAATATTGCATTCCCGAGGGTTTATCCTTTATAGGACTTATCTCCCCCCTCCCCAGCCTCACTGATGATTCCCACCAAGCTAGTACTCTAACCTAGAGCCCTCCCTGCCCCAGGCTTCCCATGGCTCACAGGCCAGTTTTTCTTGGATACTCCTGAGTAAGCCACTCGTGCACTGGTTTATTCCATCAGCAAATATTCAGTATCTGTTACATGCCAGGCACTGGACTCAATGATGGATCTGGAGAAGTAAAACACATCCTGTTGGGCATTCTATTGCAAAATTGTTTTTTTTTAAATTTAAAGAAATTTTTTAACAATTAAAAATTGTCAAAAATTGAAGAATAAAACATGGCCCAACATAGACAAATCAAGGGTAGAGGGAAGAAAAAAATCTACTTTTTATAAAAAACACTCTGAGCTGATGATGTTGATGGTAAAACTTGAAGGTGAGGGAGAGCCAGGTGTGCAAATGGAGAGATCATTCTAGAAAGATGAGCTAGCATGAGAAAGGCTCTCCACAAGTTCTTTACAAGATCATTTGATTTGTGCGGAGAGCATGAAATGGAGAGACTCCAATTCACTGATTATCAAGCAGAAGTTAAAAGCAGACAGACTATGATTTCTTTTTTTCTTAATGCTTTAACCAGACATCCAAATAATACTAAATTCTCCCAACCCTGACATTTATCACCAGCCCTTCCCTGGGAGGTCTGTAATTGGGAAAATAATGAGAAGAAAGTTATTTTGTAATTACCCAGCATGAATTATAACTCTGAGAGGCTATTTCCAGGGGTGCTTAGTGTAATTTAGTTGGTCATTATGGGAGTCTAATTTACTATGATATTTAGTAGTTCACAGAAGCTCAAAATAACAGATTTACATCCTGGCACTCCTCGCCCTCTGACTGTGGATGCTAAACTCGACTGCCTTCTCTGTGGTATTGGAATAATAATTCTGCTTTACGCAGTTCCCAAGGGAGCTGGGAGATTCAGATAAGGCAATGAATGTAGAAATGCTTTGCAAGCTGCAAAGCACTGTTCTCCAAAGGCCTCATTCTTCATGACTCACATTGAGGTTGGAGAACCACCTTTTGGTTGCAACTGACAAAAGAAAAACTAACTCAAACTGGTATATGGAAGGAAAATGTACCGACCACAATAACAAAAGAGCTAGGGTTTACTAGCTTTAGTTATGGTTTGATCCCATCTGTACCAAGATCTCTTTCCATCAGCTGTCTCTTCTCCATGAGATTTCTTCTTAGGCTCTTCATGGTGGCTGATGATTGCCTTCAACCTATAACCTCCCAGGTTCAAATTCAGCAGGAAAAAGCCAATGCCTCTCTCAGTGACTCAAGGAAAGCCCTGAACCTGATTCTCTCTGACCCTACTCAGGTTATGGGACCATCCCTGCACTGACCATTGTGTCCAAGGAATAAAGAGCCTTGAGGAGCCTTATCTGAGTCATATGCTCAATTCTCAAGCAAGAAGCACATGAACCAAAAATAGGGGATGGATAGATTCCTAGAGACACCAAGAAAAAGATGAAAGGTAGTTAGACAGCAAAACAGCAGCAGATGTCCACTGTACTTCATATCTTAAATCCTTTCACAGGAATTTCCCAGGTCAGTCTTCAGGGTCTCAGGGTTGTGGTAACTAAAGGCAGACTAGAGATAGGAACCTACCCCTGCTTAAGAATAAAGTCCTACAGAAACTCACGGTGCCGAGCTTTCTAAGTCCACATAGTCCAGCTTGTTCTCCAGCATCTCATCTTTCTGTTCAGATCTGGTCTACCTCTTCCCATCCCAGCCTAGGTCCTTCCAGGTTTCTGAGGACCTATATTGTGAGCTTTGTTCCTTTCTCCTTTAAGTTGTGACTCCTTCCATTAAGCAATATACCTGTATTCTAGCCCTGGATTCTCTCCTGCTCCACAGCATTTGTTTTGCTTGTTTGTTTGTTTGCTTGCTTGTTTCAGGTATTAGAACGTATAAAAGATGCATTGGAGAGTACCAAGACATGTTAACTGCTTGGGGGGATTTGGGAGATGACCGGGAGGAAGGGGTGAAAGAGAAAGCATCACAAAGGACAATTGAACTGAGTCTTAAGTAATGATTAAGAATTTGCTAGAATAAGATGAAAGAAGGTCATTCCAGGCATGAATCATTGCATCCAAAAGTATTTTGATCTCTTTGCAGAAAAAAAAAAAAAAATCTTTTCTCAACCCAGAAGTTGTAAATCAGCAGCCTGCAGACAGATCAGGCTGACAGATGTGTTATATTTGGCCCACACTGTGTTTTGTGAATCGAAATTAGTTGCCAACATTTAAAAATGGTGAGATTTTACATAAGGATCTGTATTTCCAGCTGCTCTAAGAAATCTCAGTAGCTCTGGGAGCCCTGGACCTGAGTCCCTATTGGGGCAATAATTCACCGCATTAAGTAGCACCTACCCTCTTGAGACAAGGCAGGGTCCACACAACCTGCTGACCTCCTTGTTCTCATTTGTCATCACCTGGCCCCATTAGATACTGTGACCCTGTCTCTCAACCCAAACAACTGTTTACTCTTCAGACCATTTTCATTATTTTCTTGTTATATTACATCATACTGTATCCTATCATACCATATAATTTCCCATCAAACAATCTAATCTATTTACTCCCTTACTTAAAAGTCTCCAGGGATTCTCCAAATCAACAGAATAAAGTCTAAACACCCAACGCAGACTGAGTTCACCTCACCCCTCTCCATATTCACAAACGTTCCAGTCCTAAAACTCTGTGCTCTGGGTGTTGGTCATTTTCTAATTTCATCCTTTCCCATGATTGCATACTCTTTTTGTTGTTTACATAATTACAGATGCCACCCATTTCCTTCCTTTGCCCCCTCTACCCAGTCCTCACCCCCCTCAGGCCTTCACCGCATTATTTTGTATGTCCTTGGGCTATGCATATATGTTCTCTGGTTAATCTCTTCCAGTACTCTCCCCACACCCATCTCCTCTGAGATCTATCAGTCTGTTCCATGTATCCATGCCTCTGAGCCTATTTTGTTCCTCCGTTTATTTTATTCATTAGATTCTACATATAAGTGAGGTCATGTGATATTTTTCTTCCTCTGGCTGCCTTATTTTGCTCAGCATAATAATCTCTCGGTCCATCCCTGCTGTCACAAAGGGTAAAAAATTCCTTCTTTTTTTACAGCTGCATAGTATTTCATTGTGTAAATGTATCACAGCTTTTTATCCACTCACCTACTGGTGGTCACAGGCTGTTTCCAGATCTAAACTATTGTAAATAACATTGCAATGAACATAAGGGTGCATGTATAGAGGAGCACATATTCTTTCTGATTGATGTTTCAGGAATCTTAGGATATATTCCCACATGTGGGATCACTGGACCAAAAAGCCGTTCCATTTTTAATGTTTTGAGGAAATTCCATACTGTTTTTCTACAGTGTCTGCACCAGTATACTAGTAAACTCCCACCAACAGTGTATGTGGGTTCTCTTTTCTCCATGTCCTCACTAGCATTTATTGTTTGTTGACTTATTAATGTTAGCTATTCTGGCAGGTGCAAGGTGATACCTCATTTAGTTTTAATTTGGATCTTTCTAATGATTAGTGACATTGAGCATTTTTTTCATGTCTATTGATCTTCTCTATGTCCGCTTTGGAGAATTATCTATTCCAGTCCTTTGTCCACTTTTTAAATGGATTGTTTGTCTTCTTAGTGTTAAGTTGTATAAGTTCTTTATATATTTTGGATTAACCCCTTATCAGCTGTATACTGGGGAATATATTCTCTCATACAGTGGGTTCCTTTTTCATTTTGATGATGGTTTCTTTTGCCATACAGAAGCCTTTTACTTTGATATAGTCCCGTGTGTTTGTTGTTTTTTATTTGTTCCCCTTGCCCTAGGAGATGTATTGGCAAACATACTGCTACATGAGATATGACTGCATACTATTAGCACATGCTGTCCCTCCCAGCTGCTCTCTACTGGTCAAACTTCCCTTGCTTGTCAATGACCAGAAGAGAGGTTACCTCCTCTAGACACACCACACTGACTCTTCTAGGTAAAACCTTCCCTCTCCTCCTGGATTCCCCAGCGGCACTGTGTTCCTACCTTGGCTTCAGCACCTGCCATGTTTCTCTCTAATTATCTGTTTACATGGCTGCCGCCTCCACACTCACTCAGACTGAGATCCTTGAAAGCAGAAACCGTAACTGATTCATCATTGTACATTCAGTGTTGTCTGCATTCCTTGGCAGATATCACATACTCAATAAATTCTTGTTGAATGAAAAAAAGGAACAAACACAGGGGAAGGAATTGGCATGTGTTCATGGAATGTCACACCTTAGCAATTGTAATGAAAGAAGTTCTGTCTACTCTAACCACCAGGAAGCTTTCCCTTCTCTGGATCTCTGTAGAAGCAGTAGTTTACGATAGACCCTAGGTGAGAGAGATCCCAGAATGTTATTACTTTCTCACTCAACTCCAGACACACTTGGCCAACTTGTGCCTTGAAGACACTAGTGCCCCACCACCACCACCACCTCAGGTGCCCTGCACTTTCTATTCCCTCTGCCTGGAATTCTCTTCTTGGTTTTACTGGGCCCACTCCTTTACTCTATTCATATAAGAGATCACATTGAACCTTCTCAGAAAAGCCTCCTCTGGTCAACAAAATAAAACTGTAAAAGTGTCCCCATGCCCTGCCACTGCTTTACTTGGCTTTGAGGAAGAACTGTAGAAAGCAGGACATTAGGGACCAGAGAAAGCCAGGATTTATGTCACCAAAACTGCTCTCTCCTCTTTGTCATTCATATTTGTATATTCTACTAGGCTCCATCCTTTTCTTTCTCTACATGAAGGAACAGTCATGAGTTACATCCTTCAAGATATCCCAGTGAGAATAATCTCAGAGAAATAATCTGATTTGTCTAGTTTGAGTCACATGCCGATAAGCCATGACCACAGCAAAAGGATGTCTCTCTCTCTCTCTCTCTCTCTCTCTCTCTCTCTCTCTCTCTCTCTCTCTCTCTCTCTCTCTCTCTCTCTCTCTCTCTCTCTCTCTTTCTCTCTCCCTCTCTCTCTCATTATTAATACTCACTCAAGAATATTTTTTCCATTGATTTTTTTAGAAGACTGCAAGGGAGAGGGAGAGACACAGAGAAAGAAATGTCTATGTGAGAGAGACATACCAATTGGTTGCCTCCCACACAAGCCCAACCAGGGCCAGGGACCGAACCTGTGACCGAGGTACATGTCCTTGACCCTGAATCGAACCCACAACCCTTGAGTCTGAAGCCAACCTTCTAACCACTGAGCAAAACTGGCTAGAGCAGGATGTGTGTTCTTATTGATCAGGTCTGGATCTGCCCCCAAGTTTGGCTCTGATGATGTCTTTGTACTTTTATTCATCTCCCAACCTGTCATTGTGACCAGAGGAAGAAATACTCACCTGTCCAAACCTGAGCACATGCATACTTGGAGCTAGGAGTAGAGCAAGCTCCATATAAACCAAACAGTTAAGAACAGGTGAATGTAAAATCATGGTGCAACTGCTCCCCAGACAGAAAAGACAAATGGACACCAGGCAGTCAGGTGTCAGATATGTGATTGTGGTATCACACAGTTTCCAAAGTACTTTCTCCTATTCTTTACTCCACTGAATCTTCATGCCAGTTCTATGCAATTGGCCAGGCGTATTACCTTCAAGGTAATATTGAAAATATTGAACAACCAGCATGGGATGGGCACTGGCCAAGCAGAATGGACCTGTTATTTTTTTTTTTTTTTTGGTTGTTATAACAAGATACCATAGGCTAGGTGGCTTAAAAACAAAAGAAATTTATTTCTCACAGTGGAGGCTGGAAGTCTGAGATCAAGGTGCCAGCATGGTTGGGTTCTGGCTTACAGACTGGCAACTTCTCATTGCATCCTTTGGCAGGAAGAAAGATAGCCAGCTCTCTGGCCTCTTCTTATCAGGGCACTAACCGTGATCATGATAGTTCTATTCTTCATGACTTAATGACCTCCCAAAGCGACACCTCTAAATGCCATCATAATGGGGGTTATAATTGCAACATATGAATCTAGGAAGAACACATACATACAGTCCATAACAGGACCCCAGCTATGAACAATGAGAGAGGCACCCTGCTGAACAGCAGTGAAACACTAGCCTGATTTTCCTCATGTTACAAGTGAAGCTATTGAAACCAAAAGATATGTTTTGGTTGTGTCCAGGCACATGGCAAGAACTTAATATCCCTGGCACCACCTCTAGTCCTCTTTTCACTGTCCTAAGCAACTCCTTCTGTCCTCATCTACCAAGGACATGAAGTAAGGCAGAACTAAAAGAACCAGGCAAGAGTTGCTATTGTTATCCCATTGGCTTGCAGGGAGAAGCCAGCATGCTATAGCACACAAGGAGGGTTGCTTTCCACAAAACCTGGAAAGCAATGCCAGCCAGACGGCAGAGTTAGGAAGGAGCCAATGAGATGGGAGTTTGCAGCCAGGATGGCAGATGCCAGGAGGACTGCAGCTATTCTGGGATGTAAGCCGTGGCTGCTTCATTACCTTGGCCCTAGCGATCTCCACTTACCTGGGGTTGGGGAGAGGACCTCACCCTCTCTCCAGCTCCTTATTGATGTAGAGTCTGAGACCTGAGACTTCAAAGCCAAGCAGTCAGGCCAAAGGAAATCAGCTTCTTAGAAAAAAGAATGATTAACTGTACTTCACATCATGATAAATGCTTAGTCATTGTCCTTAATAGAACTCTACAGTCACCAACAATCTACTCAGAATTTATCTGGTCCAGCCAAGACCGGTTTGGCTGAATGGATAGAGTGTCAGCCTGAGGACCGAAAAGTCCCAGGTTTGATTCCAGTCAAGGGCATGTACCTTGGTCATTCTCCCTCATCAATGTTTCTAGCTCTCTATCCCTCTTCCTCTCTGTAAAAAATCAATAAAATATATTTTTTTAAAAAGAATTTATCTGGTCCAAATGTCCCATTTTCCTAGATAAAGAAACTGAGTCCCAAAGAGGGAATGTGACTTGCCTCAAGGTCCTGCAGCAAATTTGATGGAGAGTTGAGCAATGCCTGATTGATTTCTCAGTTCAGGACTCCTTCACCTGGGCTGCCTATGATCAGGAGCTTATCTGATTCTCATTCTTGGGATTATCAATCTTTCACTTCATGGGACCAGTTGAGCTTACCTCTATGTGCCCCATCCTTCCAATAAGGGCCATGCTATTGCTGCAGGTATGGATTCTTGTTACAGCCCCTCTCCGGTTACCTCATGTGCTGTACTGAGGGCTTCGCAATGCAGGCTTAGGTCCCACTCTGTCTTCTGGATTCAGAGCCAGAGCCAAATCCAAAGTATTCATTCCCCTTTTCACTTTCTGTGCCACAGGGTCCTTCCAGGTAGGAACACCTTAGCCCCAGATGTCTCTCCTGGAAAGAGAGAGAAACAAAAGAATTAGTAAGAAAGAAATTCCTTCTTTACTGCTCCTAACAGGACCCAGCATTCTTTCCACTGGCCTCGCCTTTCCATCTGGATGGACAACAAACATTATTTCATGCAGCCCCATCAGGCCCTCCACATTGGGTCACAGGCTCTGAATTTACTAGATATACCAGAGGTAAGTATGGGACCTGTACACTTTACTACACCTGCCTGTTTGCTCATCTGAAAAAAATGGGCATATGATGGTGTCAAAATCAAAGAGTTGGGAGGTTTTAATGGCATCAAGGATTTGGCTCTGTACCTAGGATAGAGTCAGCCCTCCGGACTTTTTAGCTGTGGGATGATAGCAATGTCCCCACAATGTGGGTGGAGGTAGAATGTCACTGCAGTCACTACTATTCTCCCTGCTCCTCTCAGCCCATCTAAAGCCCTGCTGCCCAGAAGCTTTCTCTGATTATGCTTATCCCTCCATCCATTTCCCTTCGCAGGACTTCCATTCCTCAGCCAGTGCTGAGTTAAATTCCATGTCTAATTATTCGGTATTGGTGGTAGTCTTGTTTCTTCATCTAAAGCGTTAAATTTCTATCATGGAAGACCAACGAGTTTTCTTCCCCAGACCTGTCTCCTCCACCCCACCCATCACCCACCTTACACACACACACACACATACACACCCTAGCAATGCAAACCCCAGGACCAGTCATGTAGAAGTTCTGGAAAATTCAGCCATTAGGTGAGTGAACAGATGACTCTTTTCATGGAAATAGAGTAAAGCAATCTGTATTTCTTTTATCCTTTGCTCCTCTGATCTGTAAAACCTGAACATCCCAGGGCACATTCATGAGATCTTGGAGCCAGACCTACAAATCGGTCAAGTGAGGCAGCCCCAGCCTCTCTTGTTTATTACCCAAAAGAGGGAAGATTAACAACATGTGTATAGAGTGTTCAATAGTTTATGAAATGCCCTTAATTCACTGAGAGAGGAAGCAGCTTTTCCATTTGCACAGAGGGATACCAAGGCTCAGAGGGGTTGGGAGACTAATCCCTACTCACACAGCTGACAAGGAGCATGTGGGGAGTTTGGGCCCCCTGCTGCTGGCCCCAGGTCTTGTGCTTCACCCTCTCCACCAGAAACTACCTGAGAAGTCCACAAAATCACTCCTACCTGGCCAAAGGTGAGCTGGGCCATCCCTTCCCCTTAATCAAACTTCCAGTGGCTGCTATGTTCAGTGTATGTTTCTCTAATGTCAATTCCACTAGAATGTTCAAGGAAACCCAACCCAATTTAACAAGGCCATTCCTGTAACAGATGTCAGGGACACTTGGCTGCCCGAGTTCTCCCTGTCTCTGTGCTCCCAGGCCTGGAGCAGACCTGGCTGAGGGAAAGTGCACCTGGGAAGGCACATCCCCTTCACAGCCACTCACCAGAATGATGAGCCACTCTACAGAAACCACAGGCATGTTCTGCTTTAAGCCTGTTTGGCAACCAAGATAAGTACCATCCCATTTAACAGAGAGAGAAGACTGAGGTTCATAAAGACAGAGTTGGCTTGAGCTTTGGAAGGAGAATAACCAAGTTGAAGTTCTTCCTGCCATTTACAAGTTGTGGGAGTTTAGGCAAATTACTTAATTTCTCTGCTCCTTAATTTTCCTATGTAAAAGATGGGGCTATCATACTTACATGTCAAATTATTTCAGAGTTTTTAAAAGATGTCATATATAAAGCACTAAACAGAAAGTAAGCATTTAATGAGTGACAATCATAAGTTATTCTACCTACTAACTGTGTTATCTTCATAAATTAATTCATTTTCATTTTTTTAAAGAAAAGAACCCTTCTCATGGGGACGCCATTAGAACTTAATAAGACAACCCACATGGCACTATGCTGGTTCCTATACAAAGTAGATGCTCAATAAATGCTAGCTATGCATTGCCATCCCCAGACAGAGCCAGAAAACAGCTTTGACCAAGTTCCTCTGGCTCTAATCCTGCAGCCCCTGGACAAGGTTGGAAATTGTGAGCAAACAGAGAAATCATCAATGGTGGTCTCTCTGGCATGGGCAAGAATAAACCACTCCAGACATAAGGGATATATGTTGTACCTTTATCCATGTGGACAGGTGAGACAGAGGGAGAATACATATGACACAAAGATGGTCATGACCTCATTGCAACTTCAGGATATTTCTGGGCAAAACCTCTCTTGGGGAGACTTATTGGGCATCATCCTAAAAATAGGACTTAGAGTGTCTGGGGGAAAAGTCTGCAGCCTTTCCCAGTCCCTGCCTCTCATCTCTTTTTCCTTAGACACTGCTGCTCTCCTTTTCCAGGAAATTCAGGACAGGATCTGGGTTGCCTCCCACCATCCTCTTCCCAGAATTCTAAGAATGCCTGGGAGAAGGCGACTGACTCCCCTGCATGTGTCAGAGGGATGATTCAGAGTCCGATGCTGGTAATAAGCATTGCTCTGTGGTCTGGCCGTGGAGCCCAGGGCCCAGGAAGTACATCTGGATAGCATCAGAATCACAAATGGAAGAGATCTTGGAAGGACTCAGCCCCAGCAGGCACCCACAAAGCAGGAATATGTAGGGAGCCAGACAGGAGGAGGGGGTGATGGTCTTCAAAGTTAATGAGCCTGTATTAACAATATATTTTTTTATATATATATTTCTCTACACAGAGAAAAGAGAGAGGTGAGATACCATGAAAGAGTCCAAGGGAATTTCCAAGTAGAGTATGTTCTATAGGTAATGGCCAGAACAGTACCATCAAGAGCTGTATAAAATCAGTTGGAAACAACTGGATAATTTTATCAGTCGTTATTGCAGTGTGGTTTCTATAAGGCCGTAACACACATCTTATTGCCCTCTCAACTCATATTCAGGGCACTCAGGAGAAATAATGTTTTTCTTATTGTTGCCTCTTGGTTCATTAAAATCTATATTTCATAGAATGAAGCTAATTATATCACTGAGAGAGGCAACATTTACAAAAAACATCTGAATAAAATGACACCACAAAATGTAAAGAATAAATTGCTTGTATGAGCATAAAAATATTATGGTGTGCATTGCATGTAAAACATGGTTGTACCCTAGTTCCTAGCACAAGGTCTGGAATGTATATATAATATTTATTATATCAATTTATAAAAATTAGTGTTATAGCATTTCCTCTTTTTTTCATTACCATTTACCCCTCTGTACCCTCTTACACACACACACACACACACACACACACACACACACACACAAAACAATCGCCACACTGTCATCCATATCCATGAGTTCTCTCTTTTATTTCTTTCTTTTTTGCTCAATCCTTCCACCCCTTAAACACACTACCATCACCAGAGCTGGCTTGCCTGCTCTCATTTCTTAATATATTTTGCATGAATTATTTCAAGTCACTTATGTCTAAAATCCATTTTTCCATTGAATTTCTTTCCTTTCTCTCTGATTTTGTAATCATTTTTGCTCAATGGAACCTTGCTGTTTTTTCAATGTTGTTTATTTGACAAAAACGGTGGTAGTGCTAATGACATTCTCCATGTCCTCAACACACAGAAAGATATCTTCTTGCCACAGCTAGGGCAAATGTGCTGTTCTGTTCATTTCCTGGTTTGAATTTTGTGATTGTTTGTTTCTCTGTTTAGTTCTTTGAACCATTTGGAATGTTTTCAATGTATAAAAGTGAAGGATAGTCCTAAGGTCTCGATACATTTCTTATACTAAAATTACTTTCAACATTGTGGTTGTGTTTCCCATTTTTCATTTTCTGTATTCTGCTGGTGAGAATCACTTTCTCAAAATCTTGTCTATCCCATAGGTCATTTTTCAAAGCACAAATGTTGAGTAATGCCATTGGTTGATTTTCAGTTTGCAATATATTTTTTAATCTTTCAGTTAGAGAACTCTACTGCCATTACTTTCAAGCATTTCCTTCATCATCATCTTGTTAATATCATATTTGCATCCTCTCCATTTTCTCCCAGATGGCTTTCTCTACCAGTTGACCACATTCTGCTAAATACTTCATTAAATTATTGTAATGTAGAAAGCAGAGTCATTATTTTATTTTTGAAGGTTTCCAGCAACTAGAGAGACCAGCTTTCCATTATTCCTGTATCTTCATCCTACTAAGGTTTCATATTTTTCCCTGAACACATTTCTTATGTAATAGATTAAATTAATTCGCATGTATTATGTATTTAAACATTTTACAGTCACTATTACAACTAATTTACTATGTATGTCAAGAAATCATAATGTTGAAAATGATTTTTCAATTCATTTGTAGTCTCTAACTGTTAGACTAATTTCAGTGTATTTTCCCAGTAGAATAATTCTTGACATTTATGACTGAATAACTTGCAAGAGACTCCAAAAGGCCATGATATGTTATTATTTAAGATTTTGCTGGAACTCAAAATTGAATCACTCCCCCTGCAAGGCTACTGTGTAAGAGAAGGTCACATTGCTAAGGGGAGTAGCGAGCCACCCAACATAAGGGTAATACTGGATATTATACATCTTCCATCCTTCCTTGGAGAGTCTCCATTAATGCATTAAAGCCTTGAGAAGTCTTGGAAAAAATAAATTTATTTAATTTTGTTTAACTCAATGTTTCTCAAACTTATTTGAGAATATTTTTCTCACAGCACACAGGATATCATGAGACACCAGTTTAAGAAACAATCATTATAGAATGATTATGGGTAAGAAGTTTTCTAAAAGACTTCTGCCTTCACTTAAACTCACTTTTACAGAAGACTTACATGCAACGATAATGTTCTGGGTTGGGGACCCTCAAAGTTTTTGAGACTTATCGTTCACAAGAATACATTCAAGTCATCTGCAGATGTGACATTTTTCTTTCTTTAGTCCCCATTTTTGTGCAATTGTTTTCCTTGTTGCATAACTATTTCAATTTAATACTTTGACATTTATTTTACTTGATTTATTCATTTAGCAAACACATCTGTAGTGCTCACTCTATACTGTCTTACATGCTTTATTAATCCTCTAAAACAATCTCATGAGCTCAATGCCATTATTATTATCCCAATTTTACTGGTCAGAAAGCTGTAGTTTCCAATGATGATGAGGTGTTTGTTCCTGACTAAATCCTATTTTTTAAAGGAAACTGCCACATTTTTATTTAGTCATACTATTGTTTCTAATTGTAAATATAAACTGGTATATTATACAAAGGAAGAAAACCTCCATTCTTTTTTATTTGTTTCTTAAGTGTATTCGGTTAATATTAAATATAGAAATATGCTATTACCTTTCTTAGCCTCAATTGAGATAATTATGTTTTCTACCATTTATCACTTATTATTAAAAAGGTATCATGCTAGCTTTGCTTTCCTTGATTATACTGGATTACTTGTTCTAATGTGTTGCTGTGTTTTCTGCATAAAGATTAAGATTTTATTTCTAGCCGAAACTGGTTTGGCTCAGTGGTAGAGCGTCGGTCTGCAGACTGAAAGGTCCCAGGTTCGATTCCTGTCACAGGCATGTACGTTGGTTGCGGGCACATCCCCGGTGCGGGGTGTGCAAGAGGCAGATGGTCGATGTTTCTCTCTCATCGACGTTTCTAGCTTTCTATCTCTCTCTCCTCCTCTCTGTAAAAAAATCAATTAAAAAATATTTTAAAAAAATATTTTATTTCTAAGCTCATCTTTAAGGTGGAAGGTGGTGGCAACTATATTTACCTCAACCAATGCAATGTATAAATATTAATGCAGCAGCTCCCTTGTTACTGTGTGTTGCACTCTGTAGAACATGAAAGATTCAATGAGCAGAATATGAGCGAGGACAATGGAAAGGGAAGCAGACCTTCTATGGCCATATAGAAAAAAGAGAAGTCAGTGATCCTGAGAACTTTATAAAACCTCAGATCTGTACAACTGAACTTTCACTTTCTGTTACTCCATTTTAGTTTTCCTAAAAATCTGGAAGCTTGGAGAGATAGGAGCAGGTCAGCAGACAGTCCTGGGGGCCTGGTGAAAAAGAACAGGACCACAAGGTGTTCTGGCAGCTCTGACTGCCCTACAGACAGATCTGATTGTTTCTATAGCTCCAGGCACCTGGACCTGGCAGTTGACCCTTCACATCCCAAAAGCCCTCAAAGCTTGTAGCATCAGGACTTAGTGACAATTTAGGAATCAAGAAAAGGTTTCACCTCCTATAGTTGTACCTGACAAGCCCTGAGCCAGTCCAGTCACCTGCTACCTGGTGACCAAAATGTATTAAAACTCAGGGAAGCAAATGTTATATGTGGACTAAATAGCGATACTCCATCAAGTGAGCCAATTTGTCATATCCACTTCCCTTTTTTCTTTCCATCCTTATTCATGTCTTCATGGCCTCCCTGCATTTTTTCACCTGCCCTCCACCGCCCACTAAGTCCCATTCTCCATTCCAAGCCCTCTTTACTGTCCCTTCTGTATCTGGTGCCCTGAAACTCCCCCTCCTCTATCTCAGAGTCCACTGGGCCCTTTGCCCTCTCTCCCTGCTTCTCCCCTCTGCCCATGTCCTGTTCTGTCAATGCCCCCCCCCCCAACCCCTTGTTCCCCTTGCCTAGGATCTGTGTGTGGCTGTGAATTCTACAACTGCTTCTTTCTGTCTCTTCTTAGTGGGGTCCATAGACAGCGCTCCTGTTGCTCAGAGATGTGGAGGCAGTTGCTAAGAGACAGTGAAACGTCAGTACCTGGCCCTCGAGGAAAAAAGGGGAGTGAAAAAGGAAGAGAGGAGGGGGAGAGGGAGGGAAGGGAAGGGAGGGAAAGATCTGACAAACCCTGGCAGCAGCCTCAGCACCAAGCTGAGTTTCTGGAAGAAGCATTCGGATTCTGTGAACTTTCTTCTCAGCATCCTCCCTCGGATTCTCTTTTCGGGTAAAAGAAGGAGACCAGCTCGGGGACCACAGAACAGGAAACCACCGAGGATGCAGCCTGAGCAGCCAGGAACCATGGAGGAGAAGCCGGGGGAGGAGACTAGCCGAGGAGGCAATCTGTTCCCCTGAAGCCGCAAGCAGGGATTCCAGCAGGAGGGAGGGAGCCCCTGTCTGCCGCAGATTGATGGCTGTGTCCTTGGAACAGAGTAAGTGGGCTCTTGGGGGCCTGTGGGAGTGCAGGTGGAGACTTTAGGGTACAGAAAAATGAGTCTGGATCAAGGGGAGCTGGGGTGACTTCCCAGTGGGTGGGATGAAGGCAGGAATCAGTGGGAAGAGAAGCAGTGTCAGAGGAAGGGATGTGGGGAGGACAAGTGAGGACAGCAGGTGGGCACCGGAGAATCCAGGGGCTCAGAGGCTGGCTGCAGAGTGGATGGCAGGGTGAGCCACCAAGTATGGCATCATGCTCTGCCCCTCTGCCTGGCCAAGTGTGGGTGTGGGCTCAAGCTGGGGTGATAAGGGGAGAGTGGAGTGTTTGTGGGGAAGGATGCTGGGATTAGGAGTGTGCACTGGGGTGAAAGATGGTGGGGACAGACTGGGAGGGGCAGAGTACATGTACAGAAGGAAGCTGGAAAGAAAACTGGGGAGGCATGAGCACAGGGCAGGGCAAATGTGCTGGAGTCATAGGAGTGGAACAACGTGTGTGTGTGTGTGTGTGTGTGTGTGTGTGTGTGTGTGTGTGTGTCAGAGAGAGAGACAGAAAGACAGAAAAAGAGAAAGAGAGCTAGAGCTCTGAAAGAGGTCTGCAATCTGCCGGAGCGTGCATGCCTTTTTTCTTTGAGAGTTGTTCAAGGGTGGGGTAGTTGGTGCTGGTGGAGGTGGGGCTATGGAGAATGAGAAAATGCATCCAGCGCAGGACAAGACACTTAGGAGGATGCTCAAGGAAGGGGCCTGCAAGGTTAGCGAGTAACACCCGTGTGAGTTTGGGGTCTGAGCCCACCATGGCCACACCTGAGATTCAGACAGTATACAGAGGACTCTGCAGCAGAGGGGGGATGAGGGGGCACTGAGCCTAGGAGAGAAGCCACGGGGAGAAGAAGGCACCGTTTCTCTGCCTGAGTGCTTTCCTTGTTGCCAGAAGGAATTCTGCCTCCACCCGCCGAACACAAAGCTGCTTAGAGAAGCACCAACTTGGGAAGTTGCCAGAGCTCCTAGCAGCCCCCTCCTGCACCTTTGGGACACATGACTCTTTCCAAGCTCAGCAGTGCAAACAATGGGTGGCCCTTGGGGTCTTCCCCTCCCCGGGGATTACCATAGACACTGAGCCAAGGACTCGGGCTTTCCGAAGGCCCATGGAGATCCACTTCACTCCGGGCTCCCTGCCCAAAACACCCACCCATGGACCCCCTTGGACTCGAGTCCACTGGGCCACCAATAGAATCCCCTTTGAGTCCTTGAATGCTGGAGACCCCAACGCAGCTCTGGCATCTGATCATCAATCCCAGACTTGGGGCGGGGCTGGGGACTTTTAGATATTCTGGGACCTTTAAAAGGCCCCTTTCGTGTCCTTAGCTCCCCCCTCCCATCTCTCAGACACTGCACAAAGAGGAAGCTCCCAGAAGTCATGGGTGCGAGGGACACAAAAGATCTGCAGGGACCCTTCCACTTCCAGCTGGCAGCTGGCCCAGCCCCACCCTTGCCTCCTTTCTTTCTCAAGTTTTGATCGTCTTTGCAGACCCTGGAGAACCTCAAACAGGTTGCTTGCCCCCTAAACTCCAAAGGGGACTTCCTGTGGCTCTCACTCAGTGGCTCCCAGGAAAGGCTTGAGCCATGACGTCCCTACTCAGAAGACCCACCCTCCAGGGCTCTAAGCCCCGATGCCGCTGCCTTCCTGTGCCACTGACTCTCAATTCTATGGACACAACAGCCCCAGCCCCTGTGGACTCCATTCAGCACTGCCGTTGCCAGCTGCCTAAGATGGGTGACACCTGGTCCCAGCTGCCCTGGCCTGGGCCACCACAACCAGCCGTGCTCCTGGTCTCCCTCCTCTTGGCAGCCGGGGTGATGCACTCGGACGCAGGCACCAGCTGCCCCGTCCTTTGCACATGCCATAACCAGGTGGTGGATTGCAGCAGCCAACGGCTATTCTCCGTGCCCCCAGACCTGCCAATGGACACGCGCAACCTCAGCCTGGCCCACAACCGCATCGCCACTGTGCCGCCGGGCTACCTCACGTGCTACATGGAGCTCAGGGTGTTGGATTTGCACAACAACTCCTTGATCGAGCTGCCCCCAGGCCTCTTCCTCCATGCCAAGCGCTTGGCACACCTGGATCTGAGTTACAACAACCTCAGCCACGTGCCAGCTGACATGTTCCAGGAAGCCCATGGCCTGGTGCACATCGACCTGAGCCACAACCCGTGGTTGCGCAGGGTGCACCCGCAGGCCTTCCAGGGACTGATGCAGCTCCGAGACCTGGACCTCAGCTACGGGGGCCTGGCCTTCCTCAGCCTCGAGGCCCTGGAAGGCTTGCCAGGGCTGGTGACCCTGCAGATCGGTGGCAACCCCTGGGTGTGCGGCTGCACCATGGAGCCCCTGCTGAAGTGGCTGCGAAACCGGATCCAGCGCTGCACCTCAGGTAAGGGAGGGGGGAGGCAGGACTGGGGGTATGAGGGATAGAAGGTTCTGGCCTCACTGAAAGGAACTCCTCAAAAGAAGAGAGGAAGCCTTAGAGATCTTGAGCCCCTACGGTGTGCTCTGATTTATGCTCCTGTCTCCATACCCAGCTCTTTTGCTCCACGAGTATTTGTAGAGTTTGTAGACCCATTCATTAATGTAACAGACACTGCCCTTGCCTTTATGGCACTTATGACCTAATGAGGCAGACAGACAATAAACAAGAAGAGCTCATAATAAACAGTGTTTATTGAGCTCACACCAGGACCAAGAACTTGGCATGCATGGTCCCACTTTTAGCACCCCATTTTGTGGGTGAAGAAACTGAGATTTAGAACCATGGAAAGAGTAGCCCAGAATCAGTTACAAACTGGCAGAACCATGGATAAAGCTCAAGTGTATTGACTTCAAAGTCCTTCCTACTCTTCAAGACTGCTTCTTAAGTGTTCTGAGTGCTGGCAGTCTTTCAGAGACAGAAATGGCTAGCGATATTTATTTTTGTACTTACTGTCCTGCTCTATTCCAAGCATGTTATATATTTTAGTTCATCTCATCCTCGCCTTAGTGAGCCATCCCTACTCTACAGAAGGTGAAACTGAGGCATAGAGAGGTTTGTTAACTTGCCTGAAGTTACAGCTCTGCTAAGTGTTGGAGTCAGAAATCAACCCTTGCAGTCTGGCTGCCTCTGGTTGTATCCTACAGAGTCCATTCTAGGCTGATGGGAGAGTCGGGGCATGAATTCTGGCCTAAGTTCTGAACCAAAGGGTCTCAGCAGAGTTCCACAAGATTTGAGCAGGAGATTGAGAGTTGAGAGGAGAAACTAGGATGTGACAATTTAACCAGACAATTCCAACCAGGGATGGATTGGCTACTAAAGGAGCCTGAATCACGAATGTTTAATGGGCCCTGGACTCACCCACCGGTATCCAAACCTAGCCTGGAGGCAGGCAATATTCAGTGGTGGCCCCCATCACCAGTTCTCCTATGTGGCAGCACTGAGCTTTGGCATAAGCCCCAGCAGTAAAATAACAGAAATAGCTTAGGGCACTATCCCAGGGGATGTCCCAGAGCCTGGGCTCAGAGTGTGTTCAGAAGTGATGATGAATGTAGGAGGGAGAGGAGGACTGAGTGGGGAGTACGGGACCAAAATAGCTTGGGGGAGCTGTGGGACACAATTCCCATGTTTCCTCAGAGCTGTGGGAGGATGTTCTCTGGGACCAAAATAGCTGGGGACTGAGATAGGGTGATGGTAAGGGGCATGAGGAAGAGGCTGCGTGGAGTGATCCCTCCATCTGTTCAACCTTTGCAAGTTGCATCTGCTCCCCTCTCTCCTGGGCACTAGAAACAGAAGGGGCACACTAGGCGCTAAGCTTCCACCACACATGGGCTCCTTCTTTTCAGTAATCTCTGAGATCCCTGATGCCCTTCAAAAAAAAAAAAAAAAGCTCAAATTCCCAGTGAGTGGGAAAGGGATCCAAGATCCCATCACCAAGGCCTCATGTCAGTACAGATGATGAACCGAAGCTCCAGAAGGGAAAGTGACTGCGAACTAAAAAGTGAGAACACAAGTACGCCACAGCTAGAAGCCCAGGTTCTCTGTTCCTCCACAGAACACACTTTGAACCTCACCACACTCCAGGATACTTCCTCTTGGGGGTGAAGAACTTACCAGTGTAGGTAGGATTAGGCAATCCTCTGTCCTCTGTCTGTTCTGGCTTCTTCTCCCTTTTTCATGGGATTCCAAAGACTATCTACAACTTTTAGACAAATCCCAACACGGAGAAACATAAGGGTGCCCTTGGAATATAACTTAACTTCAAGACTGGTCCTTTGACTTACCAGAAAGTTTTGTCAGCCCCAGGCTTTCTTCCTGGAGTCCTGCAGGGTCCAGTCCTTGGAGCCTCCTCTGGTTGGTCCACACCAATTACCCTCACTGTCTCCACACACCTCAGCTTTATATTGTCTCGCCAAATCCAGGAACACAGTAGATTTGGGTGCTCAGCATCTTCCAGTTCCAAAAGAAGAGCCTCTGGATGGTCAACTCCAGATACAATCTTTTTCTTGGAAGAGTCTGGAGTACTTTGCATACAGCCTATAGGGACCCACCTCAACCTGAGATTGGGGACAGATTGCATTCTTTTTCTGAATCTAGCTCTCCATTTCTAAGGAGAATGATGCTCATCCATTTTCACAAAAGGTCAATCCAAATCCATGATTTTATTCTTTGGCCCCAAAGTCTATAGAAAGAGTAAAAAGCTTTTTGCCCCATTTAATTTAGAAAAGTCCTTCACATCTTCACATTGACATTCCCAGACAATAAGTTAGATTATCTCCTTTTTATGTATCCACTTTCTTCATGAAAGCCAGAAAGGAAAAAAAAAAAAAAAAAAAACTTGTCCAAGGTGAAAACTTAATTAATTTGAACAAAGGAATGGCAGACTGCTACCTGCATGCCACTTTTACTCCCAAGGCAGAGCACAATGGAACCATTGACTGTCATCAAGCATTTATTTGTACATGTGCCCCTGGAAGGATGGGATGGGACCATCAATGATGGAGAGAATGGCAACCCATTGACCTGTCCAAAAAGACCAAAATAAAGTAATAATAAAAGCATACATTACTCAATACTTATATTCCAAGAACATATCATTTAAATGTTAACTCATAGACTCCTCATAACAACCCTATGAGGTAGATACTACTATTCATCTGCTCATTTTACAGATGAAGAAGCTAAGACACAGAGGGGCTAAATGGCTTATACTTAATCGCACAACTTGGGAGAAATAAAGAAGGGATTTAAACCCAGGACAATGACTCCAGAGCCCACATTCTTAACCCTACACTTTGTATATCTGGAAAAGCCACATGGGGTAGTAGAAAGACCCAATGCTTTGGAGTTGGACAGAATCATTTATTCCCATATTCATTTAACAAAGATTCACTGAATACTTACATAGGCTAAGAATACTATGGGAAATGCTTATATTCAAGGTGGAGGAGATAGATAATAAACAAGCTGTCAAACAGTGGTAAACACTATGAAGAAAAAATGGGCAGAGTAGCTAAGACAGGAAATGCCTGGGAAAGATGACATATGGGATACTCTTGAAAGAGTATCATAAGGGAAGTCCAATAAGGTGATATTTGAGCAAAGTCTCAAAGGACATGAGGAATTGAGCTGTGCAGAGATGCAGAAGAGAAGCATCCTCACCCAGAGACAAATGCAAAGGCACTCCCTCCCTACCCAAAAGGGGACAAGCTCAGGTGATGGAAGAATGACCAGGAAGTTTAAGTGGATAAAACAGAGTCAGCCAGGAGTAGAGTAGAAACAATGGGGAGAAGTCCTTGCAGCCCCTGGTGAGGACATTAGCTTTCAGTCTGTGTGAAGATAAGAAGCAGAGTGACATAACAGGACTTCAGGTTTGACTGGATCACTCAGCCACTGTGTTGAAATGGGTTAAGGGCAGAAGCCCAGATATTAGTTGGAAGGCTTATATAAGAGACAATGGTAGCAGACAAAAGCCCGAGTTCTATTATTAATAGTGGCTATTGGATTTCAGATCAGTTACTATATTCTCTATTTTTATAGATGTGGCGACAGTGGTCGCCACATCTATAAAAATGGGTATAAAAGTATTTGCCTTGAGGGCTGTTGAGAGAACTAAAGAAGGTAAGTAAAAATTTTGGCACAAAAAAACCTAAACTTTTCCTGTAGGGTGGGTCTTCTCCATTCCATTCTGTCTCCCCAGGCCTTTCACCTTCCCTGGGTTCTGTGTTACAGATTCTCAGCTGGCTGAGTGCCGGGGGCCCCCTGAAGTTGAGGGTGCCCCACTCTTCTCCCTCACTGAGGAGAGCTTCAAGGCTTGTCACCTGACCCTGACCCTGGATGATTACCTCTTCATCGCATTCGTGGGCTTCGTGGTATCCATCGCATCTGTGGCCACCAACTTCCTCCTGGGCATCACAGCCAACTGCTGCCACCGTTGGAGCAAAGCCAGTGAAGAGGAAGAGATATGATGTACGTGGCTGACATCCCCTCCATGCTGCTGACCACCTCTGCCATTCATACCAGACACTCTCCCTGGCTGCTCACTCTAGCCCCATGGTGCCCTGGCCACCTCTGTCATAGCTCATGCAATGTCAGGAAACTGCTTTTGAATAGCTTCTACTGTGGGCCAGGCACTGTGCTAGGAACTGGCAGTGTTAAATGAAGTCACCTAGTTCCTGTCCTCCAGGTACTTCCCTCTGTTAGAGGAGAAAGAATCAGAAAATATTCCCATTAAGACAATCTGTTGGCATTCTAAATACATAGCTATGGAAGCCCAGAGGAGGGGTTATCAACTGTGCTTCAAAAAGTTCAAGAGAAGAATAAGAGTAGAGATGGCTCATGAGCTGGGTCATCAAAACTGTCTGTGTTGTCAAGTAGACCAAGAAGTGTACATACACAAATGATAGGCCAGAATATGTGTGGTACATTGAGAAGCATGGTGAGCAATCCCTCGGACCTCAGTGTACAGAAGGAAAGTGGCACAGGACCAAAACTTTCCCTCTGACACCCACCTGTCATTGCTCAGAGCTGCCTACCATTGCCTCCAGAGGGTGAAAACCCCCAATGCCAACCCTCTTGGCTGCCTCCTACCAGCAGCTAACAGGTGAGACCACCTCCCAGTGACTGCCCATCACACTAGATCACCAGTTGTAGCCTGCTGTCAAGGTCCCAGTAGCAAGCTGAGGACACCTTCAGTGCCCTTTCTCCCACCTCTGTTTTCTGCCTCTCACTCCGGCCTCAGGCCTCAGAAGGAAGAAGCAGGAGGCCCAGGAATGGGCAGCATGAGTCCTGACACTCAGACTCCTAATCTCGTGACTATTCCTGCCACAGTGCTCATGCCAAGGAATGTCACCAGGAAAATGCACTGTGGGCTGCATCCCTGTAGCATGATAATACAGGACTGAGGGAGGATTTGCTCTTTCTTCTAAACAACTTAACTCATTTAAGTATAAAGGTGAGAGAGCTATTAATTACCAAACACTTGCCAGTGTCAGGCACTGTGATAAACACTCTCCACAATTTTCTTTAACTCACACAACAATCTTCTGAGGTGAGCATTATAGTTCTCGTTTTACATATGGGCAAGTAAAGCCCAGAGAGGTCAAGATTATGTGATACTTATGAGCAAAATAAGTTTATGCTCTTTTAACTATCCCAGTCAAGTAAGAAAACATCACAGTTCCCTTCAAAAGTATATAAGTTCAAAGTCAAGTAGTGCTGATGAAGCTCCTATTAAGAGCCAGCATTCTTTTGGACACTATTACATCTATTGATTCAATTATACTAGTTTTCACAGCAACATTGCCTGGTAGCTTTTATTATTCCCATTTTACAGATTAATTCATTGCTGAAAGCTGAGTATCTTACCCAAGGTTATCCAGATAAACTCTAGAAGGAAGGTGTTAGGTAAAACCGTGTCTAATCAGGCTGTTAGAAATCAATTATCTTCACGTATAAAGCACAATTACCGTCATTGTCGTCATCTTCATTATCAGTGTCATCAGCTTCATCATCATTTTCTCTACATTTTTTCAGCACTGGACAGTTCCTGAAGAGCTTTGACATCATTCTTCCTAACTCTTCACAACCCTGTGGGGCAGGCAAACTATCATTTCTCCTATTTTACAGATTAAAAAAAAAAAAAAAATAGAGACTCAAGAGCGGTGTGACTTGCCTAAATGGCAAGATTGAGATTCAACTCCAGCATGGCTCTCTTTCCGGTACTGCCCCAGGTGCTTGGAAAGAGAATGCCTGGGAGGCTAGATAGTGGAGCCCTAGGACTCAGCAGCTATGAACATCTTAGTAGATCAGCTATATAAATGACAGTAAAAAGTAGCTGCTGTACAGATTTAGGTAGGGCAAATCACAGCCTCTGATACTTAGAAGCAGCACAGGCAGCACCTGAATGAGTCACCTGCCTTGCAATGTGCAAATAATGCATTAGAAATGGTAGCCATCTAAAAAAATAAGAACTTTTGGAAACAGGAGAGAAAGCTATGTTAACCCCTTCTATTTAAGCCCTGCTGTGTTGTGTTGCAAGAGATACAAAGGGTGTCAGAAAGCTGTGGATAAGAACCTCTGCACGATAGGGAAAGACTTTAAGGCATGGTCCAACATGTTTCCAAGGCTGGTCAGCATATAAATTAAAACAGGGGCTTCCTACCTTGCCCCCAACTCCAGCTGACTTGCATCATCCCATCTTCCTGGCAGGTCTGAAGGGATGAAGGAGAAACATCATCTTCCAAGAATTCTTACTCATGCTCCCTGAGCTAGTCAACCAAAAGAGTACCCAGAACTTTGCTAGACCCGGGGTACTTGAACCTTGTGTGTTGTGTTGCTTACAACATCTGGGCCAGACCCTGCTCTTGTGACACCTGGAGCAGAACTGTGCCCCATCTCTTCTTCCACTATGTCCAGGACAGGTGGATTGGGGATGCCCTTCACTAGTCAATCTCATAGTCTAAGGTATTTGGAAAGGTTCTTGTAGAAATAATAGTCCTGATACAAATAGATAAGCCTCCCATAGAAGAACATCATATGCATCTATGATAATCTCCTAGATACTCTTGTTTGCTAAAATATAGTTAATATATTTTTAGATATGTACTTGTTTTTTGCATAGAACTAGAACCAAACAAGACACCAAATGACCCTTGAAATAAAATGTACTATCTAATGAGATTACATAGTCCCTGTAAATGAGTAGGATACATGGTTTTTAGAAGGTCTCCAGCTGCTAGAAGGTCCCCAGTTAACTAAAGCACAATGAGGAAAATTCCCTCACCTCCTACCATCAGTATCTTGTGCAGACTATCAGAAGCAAGCTTCTAGAGGCACACTTCTAGAGGAAATCTAGCAGTACTGATTGAAACAGTTCCCATAGTACTGCTGGCCAAGAACCCACAATGGTGATCCCACAAGGTGTCATTAGTTTTTTTCCAGATTAGTTAACATGTAAGTGTTGGAGTATCTCTGAATCCATGTGTCTGTTCATGAAGTTTCATGTTCATTAGATGTCTACTGATATGGGGGCAAACTCTCTGGAACTTGACTTCAGTTCTCCAATAGTCTACTCAGCCATCTGTTTATTGCATTGTTTAATACACTAATATGGAATCCCATTGGGGATTGAGTAGGGATAGCTACCTATTTGAATAATATTGGGGGTATTAAAAAAAACAACAACAGAGATGTGGTAGAGGCAGACTAATGAAAGCCTAACTACTTCTCTCTGTTCTCCTCTATCCCTCTGAGATTATCCTAATCAAAGAACTTTCCTCATGGGCTTGAGGATATCAAAGTTTAGTTAATCAACAGTGTTGTGATAGTCAATATCTGGGCCATTGTTCTTTAAAAATGACCCCACATTTACACCATACCACTTTGGACCGGTTCCTTTTGATCACCCTCAGACTGCCTCCATTGTTTATCCATTACTATAGAGATTCCCAGAGAGCCCTGCAGAAATGGGTCCTCAGAGTTGCTCTAGAATCTGCTGGCTCCTTCTAAGGAGGTTGGTGTATAGAATTTGATCACAGACCAAAACAAGTATTTCTCTTCCACCATCAGGAAAGACTTACAATTCCTATAGATGTCTATATCAATATATACCGTATTTTTCGGACCATAAGACCCTCCGGACCATAAGACGCACCAGTTTTTAGAGAAGGGAAATGAAGAAAAAAAGATTCTGAAACAAATAGTGTCCTAAAATATTTTATGTGCATTAAAACCCAACATCACAGTCATAAACACATGTAATCAACCCTGTAAAGTAAACAGCAGCATTTAGAACCATTTTAGAGCCAGGCAAGCATACAGAGACCACACAGAGCCGGGCAAGTAAAAAAACTTTTTTTTTAAAGTATATGTGTAGGCTATATTTGGACCATAAGACGCAGGGACTTTTTCCCCCCACTTCTGGGGGGAAAAAAGTGCGTCTTATGGTCCGAAAAATACGGTAAATATTGATATAGCTCTGACATCCTTTCCAGCTCCAGAAAGGAAATATCTTTGTCCATTCTTCCCAAAGCTAAGAAACTTGTCCACTCTTCTCACCCAAGAAGGAGGGAGAAGAGAAGTGAAGGAAGCAAGTTGCAAGGTTCTGTGTACATTAGCACCATGTTTGTCACAGGGCTGGGTGGAGAGATCTAGAGCCACAGATCTCTGTTTTTCTGAGTGCTGTCCTGAGGAATGCTGATGTCTGGGGTGGGAGGGTTAGGGAGGGTTGGGGAAAGGGGAGATGCCAACCTTTGTATGGAGATGATTTTATAACCTTGCACTTTTGTAACTGTGAAGAATTTTTCATAAATGTGCATTAATAATAAAGAGTGTATAGTTTAACATATTTTCTAAAAGAGTTGTGAAGAGGAGGGAAAGAGAGGGAGGCAGATAAAGAGAGTGAAGAAGGAACTAGGCAGAATCAAGAGGATGTGTGCCAAAATATACACACAAAAGGTCTATGGGGAGGGAGTAGATGGGAATAATTAGGAGATGTGCCAGCCATGGATGGGGCATGTGTGGGAGTAGAAGGAACACCACAGAAGCATATTTCTACCAGGCAAAAAAGAATATGTGTGTGTCTGTATGCACACATCCCTATGTGTAGGCATATTTTGGAGGCTAAAATTATACAAAAAGAGCATATGTTTTATACATGTTTGTGTTTGCAGCTTGGGTCATCTATAAAACATGCCAAGGCAAGTAGGTGTGCCTGCCTAGTTAGCATCACTAAAGAATGTATGCCAGAGAGATGGGCCTTTTCAGTCATGTGGGCAAAAGGACACTAGCTCAGACATACAGGTAAACCATTTAAATGGATGGTGTGGGGGATAGATGAGGCCATGACTGGTATAGTTTCAATCTCTGTTCTCATAGGTTAAAAAAGAAGGGAAGGGAATCTAAACCTCCTGAGTCTTGCAAGTGCAGCCTATATACCATTGGAACTGAGATGGTTGGGCAGTGTACCTTGAGAACAGAGACAGAAAAATGAGGAGCAAGTGTGCAGTGGCAGCCATTTTTTATTCTAGTACACTGAAGAGGAAGTGGCTTCCCCTGTGTGGCTCAGTTGGTTGGAGCATTCTCACGTGCACTGAAAGGTTGCAGGTTTGATTCTGGTCAGGGCACATATGTATGTTGCAGGTTTGATCCCCAGCCAGAGCACCTATGGGACACAACCAATTGATGTTTCTCTCTCACAACTATAACTCTCTCTCTCTCTCTCTCTCTCTCTCTCTCTCTCTCTCTCTCTCTCTCTCTCTCTCTCCCTTACTCTCTCCCTAAAATCAAGGAAAAAATGTATGCCCAAAGTTTCACAGCTAGTAAATCCAGGTTACACATTCAATAATACTATTGATTTCAGGGGAGAAGAACAACATGACACAGTAAAGAACAGCCATTCTCAATGAGAAGTAAACTTTTGCCACAGAAGTCTTCTTTGATTACTTGGTGGGAAAAAAATGGAGGGTAATAGGTAAAACGAACACATATCCTCTATGCTTCATTGGGTAAAGCTTTGAATACTGCATTGGTCAAGGTGGGCTAATAATTCCAAAATTCTCAACAGAATAAAGGTTTGCTTACTAGATTATTTTCAAATAATAAAGGCTTATATCCAGCTCATGTCACATTTTAATGCATGTCAAGATTATCAATTCAAGCCAGAATTCAGTTTCATCGCTCCATTTAACTTTAAGGGAGTAGATTATATGTACCAAGAAGGCAAAGGAAACAGGGTTTGGTAAACCCCACTAGTCTCTAACATCACCTGCTGTACTAGTCACCAAATACATTTTCAATCTTCCTTCCATACTTATCTTAAACTGTACAACCACATCCAGTTAAAGCTCAAAATCACTGATGATTTTTCATCAGGTTTCCTCCTTGTGGTCTAGTGACCTATGAACTAAAAAATAAAGTTACCACCCAACCACTTACATATATCCAGTATACAATGGTGACACAAGGACAGAGTAACAGATAATTAAAACAGACTTGTGTTTTCATAGCAATTCATCTCCCTTAAAAACTTGGTAGACTTTTATTCGATTTGCTTCAACTACTAGTAAGTTCCGTGTTTCAGTGCACACACAAAGTTGTCTAAAATGTGTTTTCAAGGCTACCTTGATTCCTTGCTTTCTCTTCCTTAGTGCCTTCTTTCCCTCTCTCTCTCTCTCTCTCTCTCTCTCTCTCTCTCTCTCTCTCTCTCTCTGTGTGTGTGTGTGTGTGTGTGTGTGTGTGTGTGTGTGCCTTCTCTCTTAATGGCAACAATGAAATTATCTTAAATAATATATAAGAAGGCCACTTTCTTATTCTTATTTGTTTCCACTTGGCTAAGTTACTTTAACTAAAAAATTTTAGTGGGTCTTGATGCTCAAAGCCTTTTTTCAATTTTATCTCTAATCAGGTAGGTCTAGAAACAGCTTTTCCAATTTTATCTCTTATCATTTAAGTCTAGAAATAGTCATCACTTGCTTTTTTTTTTTTTTCTGCTACTGAATTTTACTTTCTCTCTCTTCCTTTTCATTTTTACTTTCAAACTGCTTTAAAACATCAGAAACCTAAGTTAGGTCAATTTGGGATAAGACCAAAATGTTTGAAGCACACAAACAATAATGCTACATAAACTTCATGAAGGAGCTGAACCTCTTTATTGGAAATGGTAAGGAAACTGAGGTTGGGTAAATGCTAGCTATGGCATTCAGAATTCAGAATGTTTATCATAAATTGGAGAAATAAGAGGAATTAATGGGTATGAGTTATTGCCCATGCAAAGTGGTTAAGAGGCTACCTGAGGAGAAAATGTTGGCTATTTTATGTCACTGATCATTTCCCAACCCACTCACTAGAAGACAGAGATCATAAGGTCACTATGACAGAGCTATGAAAAAAAAATAATATAATCAAGTGGGTTCCCCATCACCCCCAGCTTCACACATAGCTCATGGAGTCATTCAGGAGCACACAGCATGAAATTCTAGAAAATGCATAATAACATGGCAGATTTTACAACTCTAAGGATTCTACTCCTATAGCTGAGCCAGTATTCAAAAAAGATCTCTATGTACATAAGTTAAAAGGTGGGGAAGTCCCATAAGCTGGGACACCATGGAGGCATCTCTGTATTGGTCCCATTGAAAGATGTTCTAAGGGGTACCATGAAAACAGTGGAGAGGAAACACACTGAGGATATATTTTAGAGGCAGAGCCAGGGAGACTTAGATATGGGGAGATAGAACAAAAAAGGACTCAAGGAAAATGACTGATTTTTTTTTTTAACTTTATCTAGAGCTATGCTCAGCAAGACCCAAGCAGCACAAAGGCTGTCTTAAGGCTATGAAGAAAATACCATTAGACAGCCAACAATCAGTAAATCACAAAACCCTGATGAGTAAGTTGGAAGCATGAGGGAGGAAGTAGATAAACAAACTGATTCATAATGACAGGAAACAGCCCAAACCTAAACACCCAGAGACAAGGGTAGAAAATTCTGAACAGACAGCATTGGTTTACATTCTCTGTATCCTGTTGAAGTTCCCAGTGGATCTTAAACCGAGCAATGAAGCTTCAGGAACGGGAGTTAAAACCTAAAGAAGCAGCAGCATTTTCAGAGCACAGATAGACTGGTCTCCACAGTGATGTATGTGCTAGACACAGAGCATCAACCTAAAATGATTTCCTAGAAGGAAAGTGAAAGACTCCCTCAGCTCTAGACAAAAATGAAAATCCAGGAAACCAATTATATTTGAGATGGGCCCAAATATGTTTGAAATAGGAATAGTACAAAGAATCAAATTTTTCAAAATGGGAATGAACAGCTTGTTCTCATCTCAGCCAAGGGACGAAAGGCTGGTGACATTAGTAGCCTTTGTCAAAACCAAAAGATTTTTACAAGAACAACCATTCATTGATGTTGTCCTGGGAGATGGCTATGATTGAGAACTGCAAGCATAATGAAGAGTTAGGCTAGGGAGCATGGAACTTGTCTGGGTTCAAATTGCAGGACTGACACTTGCCAGCCATGTGAACATGGGCTGATGATGTCATCTCTTTGTATCTGAATTTCTCTGACTGTGAATTTGAAAGGACAATGGTAGCCACTGCATAGGGCACATGTGTCAAACACAAGGCCCGCGGGCCAAATCCGTCCCGCCAGGCCTTGCAATGTGGCCCGCACCGCGCTGTCATCACTGCACTCCGCTGCGTTTCCATCACAATGACAGTTTATGACTGTTCAGTAAACCATTCGGCCCGCGATTTAGGCTGGATTTTAGATTTTGGCCCCTTCTCTGAGTTCGACACCCCTAGCATAGGGTCTCTGAACAAATTAAATGAGTTCACATATGTAAAGTTCTTAGGACGGTACCTGGCACAGAATGATATTCAATTAGTGGGAGCTAAAGGGAAAGAACTAGACAGCCTTTGTGCTGCTTGGGTCTTGCTGAGCATAGCTATAGATAAGGAACTATGATTAAAGAACTTATCTAACATCACACAGCTGAAATGTGGCACAGCAGGGTTTTAATTCACAACTGTCCTCTAAACCGCGGGTGCTGAATCCTTATCATATACCAGTCCACTCCCACACTGAATCTAGACTGGCCCTGTGACTCAACTTAACTAAAGGAAGGCAGCAGAAATGTATTAGTTCCAGAACCAGGAGGGCCTGGCAGCCTCTGTGTCTGTGCTCTTGGGAGCCCTGAGCACCCATGAATTATGTCTGATCCATGGAGACAAATGGAGAGTCCATAAACCATGCAGAGAGAAAAGAGTCTCAGATGTTTGTGCCAGCTGAGCCCAGCTTTCCAGCCATGCCCTCCAGACACCAGACACATTAGTGTATCTGTCTTGAACATTCCAGCCCAGCCACCCTCTGACCACAGCCCCATGGAAGAACCCAAGCAAGAGCAATAAAAGAACTGTCTAGCTTAGCTACAGGGCTGGCGTCTGTTAATTAATTAAACAGAGGCCATTAGACTGAGGTGGCTTTGATGCCTTAGTAGCCCACGTCAGCAAATCAAAGCCTAAGCTTGTAGATACCTCACAGTTAATAAATCAAAACTTAAGGAAAACCAGCCACAAGTAGCCAACTAGTCTTTTCCAAATAAACCAATAGCTTAATCTATAGCCAATCAAATAATTTTCTTGTTTTGCTTCTGTGCCTTATCTCTAAACTCTTGCCCCTAGTTCCTATCAGAAGAGGGCTCCTAATCACTTCTGGTTTCACATTGCCTGATGTGAATCAATGTTTGCTCACATAAACTCTTAAATTTGAATATGCCTCAGTGGGACCTATTTGTTATGAAGTAATACATAACCAAAACACTAGTCTATGAGGAAAAGACTTTTAGGAGATAAATATGTGTCAGCAACATAAGGCTGGAGCCCAGAGTGACCATCCCATTCCAGATGCAAGCTGGATAATGGGATTACACCACTCAAGTTCAAGTCCTGCTATTGCTTTTTATTAATTAGATAAGTTGTTCAGTATTTCCCTAATTTATTTCCTTCTCTGAATAATGGGGATACTACCTATCTCATAGTGTTTTACTAGTGACTTAGTGGTGTAATTCTTACAAACAAGCTTAGAATGGTGCCTGGAACATAGTAAGAAATCAACAAAAAAAATAGGTAGTACAATTTTTCATTATTAAAAATAATTTTTCTAGAGTGATTAAATTGATCAACACAAGCAACCGGTGAAATCCCAAGTTCTACTTTCTTACCTTTCCAAGAATAATGCCACAGGAACTTTATATCACTCTCCTTCATGTTAAGAAATGACAATGCACATTATTGTCAAGATATTACTATTAAAGGAGTTTGACAAGGACAAAAAAATTAATAAAGAGGAGAAGATTACAGCCCATCTCGTACTGATCTTGAAGAGGATTGGCATCTCAAGCTACTGCTGCAAAATGCCATTGTTACAGAGAAATGGATCATGGCGGTGTGGTTTTTCACCATGGAAAAGTCATTCACAACACAGACACAAAGTAGTAGTGACTGCTCCCATGCAAGTCATTTAAAATGTCATACCACTCCATGCTCATGGAAGGAGTTTCCAGAAATAATGCAGCAGCCAAAGTGAGCACAGACGTGGACATGGACAAAGGGAGCACAGAGACTTCCAGGGAGGTGAGCGGCTGCCCAGTCACTATTCTGATGAATAGATAAGGAAGGACCAAAGGCTTCCTTAGAAATAAAGATGGCTTCTAAATATTACTCTGGGCAAATACTAAATAAATAATAAAGCCCTCATAAGGAGAACTAGACATTCCAATAGAGAACAGACCTCAGGGGACAAGAGCAAGTTGGAACCTGCAGAAGACCTCTAACTGGACAGAACAGAATCATCTCAGTGGAGATGAGAAGTCTCAGTGGACCTTTGGGAAAGTGGATTCCTAATACATGAGGCTGTTACTCATCCTGTATTGCCTCATCGAAAATGTTTCAATGGGGAATTGTGCATGCCTTGTTTTGGTACAGACTTTCTCCTTTATCAGTCATTGGTGATACTGTATATGGATTTCTGGATGGCATGAACCTTTTCTCATTTAATTATTCTTGAGATTCTGCTGCCCAGAGTTGAGAAAACCAAGGATACAACCCACTCTCTGAATGCTCCTTAAAGAACTTATTTCTGTCTGAAAGTGCTATGTAATTGTGAAAGGCAGCCATAGTAAAGTGGAAGAAACCTTGGGCTGAAATTCAAAAGTCATATTCACTCAACAAACACTTGCCAAGGCCCTGGTGTGGACAAGGCAATGTAGGTGCACGATAGAATTACTAAGATCAAAGAGAACCAGGATCCTCACTTCAAATTCTACCCACAGAGCCCAGCACAGGCCTGGGTGTGAGGCCGCTTTTCAACAAATGTTTGTTAAACCAAGTCAATTTTACTAACTCACAAGTCAATTCCCTCTTCAGCATTCACATGCCACCTTAGTCAAACAAAGAACAGTGGGTTACAGCAGCAATTCTAAAACTTTAATGTGCATAATAGTTCCCTGGAGCTCTTGCCAAAGCTTGGATGCTATAAGCTTGGAAGGAACTAGCAGCTGCATTTCTAACAAGCCTCCGGCATCATTGGTGCTCGGACCATATTTTGAGTAGCTAGGAGTCAGCTGATCTCTCTGGGAGAGATTCTGGATACAACCGAGAGGTCCTCCAACTCTACATTGTTTAAGGGTGGAAAACACTACAGAGTCTAACTGTGGAAAAAGAGAAAGAGAAGTGAAGGTGCCTGGTGCGGATCCAAGAGATTAGCAGAGGTTTCTGGAGGCCAGCAGGAAAAGCCCACTCCTGTCACAAACGCACAAACAAAGCTTTTGGTGACTGTAAAAGGAATCAGGGATAATTTTGCTGGCTCAGAAGGCTCTGTGTCTTAATGATTCTTCCTGTTTTTCTCAGCCTGACCTAAGAGAATGAGAAAACAGCCCTGGTGAAGGTCAGCCGAGGTCAGAGAGGTCCCTGGAGAGGACTGTTTTCAGCTGCACTTAGTGGGGAAAATGGGGGAGGCAGACAGAGCCCCCCACCACTACCAGGTCTACCTAGTTCTAGCCCTACTCTTTGACTCATCCAGTCCAATACCAGGGTATCAGGGAGACAAGAGTCCCAGTATGGGGAGCTCTGCACCAAGTCAACACATTCAATTCCACATTCATTAAAACCACTGAGTGTGCCAATGTGCTCCACACCCACATGATGGCAGGACAAAACAGGGTCAGGGCCCACCAGAAGCTCACAGTCTAATATGGGAAGAATGGTACAGTCACAGGAAGACGGATTACAGTGCAGAATGCAATCAGAGCACACAAAGAGACCTGCAAGTAATACAGAAATTTACAGAAGCAAGAAATCAAATTCCCTTTAAGGCACCAAGCAATGTACCTGGAGAAGATCACATCTGAGATTCGAAGATGGATATGAGGCCCTCAAGTGAAGATGGAGATGAGCTGTTCCAGGTAGGAAAGAAGGCATAAGGGAAGGAAGGTGTGTGTCCAGCATGGAGTTTGGTGTGGCTAAAACAAGGACATATGTGAGAGAATAGCCTATTGTGGAGGAGCTGGGACCTCAAGGGAGCATCTTTAGGGTCTTAGGTCTCTTTCCCATCATAGGGTCTGATAGAAACTCCACAAACACACACTCTTACCTGGCCCAGGTTTAAGACCACACCTGCACAAATGGTACCCAGATTAAGCGGTTCCTTTGCTCAACAATTTTTATTGCACCCCTAATATGTGTGAAGCGCCGTTCGAGGCATTGGAAATACAGTGGAGGCCAGACATGTTCCCAAGAGCCAGACAAACAATGAGTAACACAGGAACTGAAATCAGAGAGAAGTCTTGGGTATGAATCCAAGCTGTGCTGTGAATGGAAGATTTCATATCTCTGCACTCAGTCTCTGCCTCCCTGCTGGGCATAATTATACCCATTGCACAGGATGGTTGTAGAACTTAACCTCTAGGGGGAGACCTCAGACTGTGCCAAGCACACCACAGGCACTCACTGCCCATCCGTTCTGTATTCAGTCACAAAGAGAGTGGGATAATCTTCAAGGTCCCTTTCAGTGTCCTAAGACACTGTGGCACCTGTAACTGTGCCCACTGACTGGGCGGCTGGCACATCCCAGAGAGGGAGCTTCTAGCCCTCCTTGAGGCAGAAGCCAGGGT
Organism: Pipistrellus kuhlii; assembly: GCF_014108245.1. NCBI lineage: Eukaryota > Metazoa > Chordata > Mammalia > Chiroptera > Vespertilionidae > Pipistrellus > Pipistrellus kuhlii. The sequence continues at coordinate 11,272,764 of NW_023425595.1, forward strand.
GGCCAGAGAGAGGCCAGGGGATCAGGCAGCCATTCATCAGGCTGCCGCCCTCGCTAGCCCTGGCGCCGGCAGACCAGGCAGCGCTCTGGCTGCTTAGCTGGCCCGATCGATTGGCTTCCTCACCACTCCACAGACCCGTTGCCATGGCAGTGGACCTCAAGGGACCTCTAGGAGAGGCCAGCACTGAAGAGGAAGGTTCTGTTCTTCTGAACCCATCTGACTCAATCTTGGTTGATTTCAGAGTCCTGGAAGGAGACATAATAACAACTGCAGTTTACTGAGTGCTTTTCGATGCCAGACATCATGTTAAGTGCTTTTCATCAGTTATCTCATTTCATGTTTACAATGACACTGTGAAATAGGTGTCTTCGCCCCTCCTTAGAAAAACAGGAAACAGGTTCGGAGAGGCAAGTACCAATATTACTGAAGTCAGGACATGGTTGTGCTCCAAAAATTGTATGATTTTGAAGACTGTGCTTGTCCAGATGCCAGTCTTCCCGGCCACCTGAGCCCCCAGGGTGAACATTCCTGAGGGCTCAAGAAGACAGCTGTGGAAAATTGACACTCAGAGTCCCTCTGAGACATTCAGGACAAAGCCAGGTCACACTGACAATAAACTACTCAGCCAGCTGCCCCAAAAAATGTTCTGAAATTCCCTAATGCAATCCCAATCTCAAATATTCAGCCTGCTTTTCAAAAGAAAGAGGGAGAGAGAGAGAGAGAAAAGAAGAAGAAGAAGAAGAAGAAGAAGAAGAAGAAGAAGAAGAAGAAGAAGAAGAAGAAGAAGAAGAAGAAGGAGAAGAAGAAGAAGAAGAAGGAGAAGAGAGAGAAAGAAAGAAAGAAAGAAAGAAAGAAAGAAAGAAAGAAAGAAAGAAAGAAAGAGAAAGAAAAGAAGGAAGAAGGAAGGAAGGAAGGAAGGAAGGAAGGAAGGAAGGAAGGAAGGAAGGAAGGAAGGAAGGAAGGAAGGAAGGAAGGAAGGAAATGTTGGCATCCATGCTAACATATCTCCCAATGATGTCTTACACTGGGAAGCAGCAGGCTTTGACAACATCTGTCAGACCCTGGCACAATATTCAATTCTAAAGAGCGAAGTCCCTGTATGTAGGCACACGGTGCTGCCTGGCAGGTTGTGGCTTTAGCTGCAAGGCTCTGCCTGACTGGAGGGGGGCACATCCAGGGCACCCAAGGAAGTCAGTCCTCTCCCTAAACTCAGATGCTGGGAAATGCAGTGAAAGAAGAGCTTGGCTTTCCTTCCCTGCCACTCACCCCCTACAGCATGACTGCTGAGCTGGGAACCCATGATGTGGGAAAATCCGGCTGGCTTCAGTGGCCCCAGACATCTGGATTCCCTAACCCCGAGGCAGCCAGCTGAGAGAGGCCAGCGGGCGCAAGGAGGCTTGGGAAAGCATTTGTAGGGACTTCTGCCAAGTTATGTCCCTCCTGAAAAAACACCCGTCCCACTATCTAGGGGTCACTCGAGCCATGTTTATGTATGCCCAGACCATCCAGCTGATTAATTAATTAACTCCCTGGGTGGCCTTTGGCCCCTTAAGCCTTCACCCCTTGGGGCCTCAATTTCCATATCTATAAAATATTAGACTGAGTGGTTTCTAAGGCTCCTTCCTGCTCTGACTCTTTCTGATGCTGGGATTCTATTGTGAAGAACAGGAAAAGCACAGGGTTGGAATCCAGCACTCTGCCAGTGTGGCCATGTCCTTCTCTATCTCTGAATCTCTGTTTCCTTCTGTAGTTGGGTGAGGAGTGGACTAGATGACCTTGCAGTCCTCCACAGCTCTGTCATTTCCAAAACCAGAAGACGTCGTTGACAGACCCACTCCTGGCCACCTGCATGCATTCTACCACACTTCCAAAACTGACTCCACCCAGCACCTTCACCATAGTTCAGGCTGACCGATCTCTCACCTGGACCATTGCAGTAATCTCCTAAGTGATCCAGCAATGCCCGCCCATTCTCATCAAGGCATCAGATCTGACATATTAGCCCCTGCCAATATGAATTCCCATTGCTTTTGGGATAAAGAACAAAAACCTTCTTTCAACCTGCAGTACCAGGAGGGCTAAGTCAGCTAACCCTTCAGCATCATGTCACATCACCTTTCCTTTCCCTCAGCATACCAGCCACCTGGCCTTCTCTTACCACCTTAATGGACCAGGGTTCCTAGGTTCTTGGAACTAGAACTAGGCTCTCTGTTCTTGCTATTCCTTTGCCTAGAAAACTGACCTATTCCTTCTCTATCCCACCCTATTCTTCAACTAGCAAGTTTCTTCTCTTCCTTTAGATTCTCACCTCAAGCCTCCCTATTCAGGTGTCCTTCCAGGCAGCTCAGATGCCCTGCTTAGACTTTCCTGCACAGGAGTGTGTGTGTGTGTGTGTGTGTGTGTGTGTGTGTGTGTGTGTGTGTTTTCATTACTGTGTGGGCACACTGATGAGATTATCTGTTTTCTCTCTTCGTCTTGCCCCTAGTCTACACTCAGTGCATATTCCCAAGATGGACAGATGGAGCAGAGGTGTGCAGCCCTTGAGGGATGGATGGCATCTCGTTCAGCAAACCCTGACAGAGACCAAGGCTATGTAGGCTATGATCTAAGACTTTGAGGCTCCTGAGGAGACATCCTGCTGACTGCTGGGAATCTCTGCCCCAGGCAAGCTTGTGACTTAAAGTCAACTGTGGGCTGAGCTTCAAATTCATTCCAGCAGAAGGTGCTCATAAGTCCACCCCAGAGACCTCTGGTGCTGGCTGCCTTCCCAGCCAGGCAGACAGAGGGGTGGCTCCAAAACATCAGTCAGAGGGGAACAAGAGCTTAGGGAGCCAGAGAATATGCTGCAAAAGCAAGATATTGTTCTTTCTACTTTGCACTGATAATTCAAGTGTAAATGTAGCCTTCCTATACCTCCCCAGCTGGACAGAGGGCCCTATGCTGTGCCTCAACACCCCCAGGCATCCCTTTAGCAATGTACTCAGTACATTATAATGAAAGCATATTTTCACATATGCCTCCCACCAGATTGAAGGCTGCCTGAGGGAAGTGGCCTAGCCTTTTTCATCTTTTGTCTTCAGTACCCAGTGCCAAGAACACAGCTGTCACTAAGAAAAGTGTCCATCATTGTATCGGTGAGAAAACTAAATCCCTGAGAGGAAGAGTGTCACATCCCAAGGTTGCACAGCATGTCACTTACTGTCAGAACCAGGCATGTAACCCAGGTCTCCTAAATTGAGTTGACATCCTTCCCCATTGCCATCCTGCCTTCATAGGGATGAGTCCTGTTTGTGATTCTAGGGACCAAGGCCTCCAAAGACTTGGGATAGTGAATCATCCTTTTATTAGGAGGGTCCAGAAAGCAGGATTGGTGGACTGTCCATGGAGAGAGCAGCTGTGGCTGTGTGTCCCCAGCTCCCCAGCTAGAGAGGCTGACCTCACTCAGGACTGAGATTACTAGAGAATCCAACCTATTCCAGGAGGTGGGGAGCACATTTTGGTGATCCCTCCTTCTCTGCACACATGAAATCCATTTTCCAGGACACAGAGACTTATGATCCTCCCTCCATGCCTTACCACCAATCAAATGCTTTCTGAGAATCAGCCAGCATTCACCAAGCATGCTGTCTCATCCAGTCATGCACCCCAGCCCATAAGCTTCTTGAGGGCCAGAAGATTTATCTTAGGTTTGGATCATAGAATATAGTAACTGAAAAGGCCTTTTTTATTTACCTGGTCCCATCTTTGTTTTATATACTTGGGAAATAGGGTCCAAAGGGTAAAAGTGACTTTCCCAGTTCCCTCCATCCCATATAATGGTAAAGACCCCAGGAACTGGGACAGTATCTGTCCCCATCATCACTGCATCTTCACAGACAAGCTCTGCCCTGAAAAGGCTTCAACAAAAATTGGTGTTTTGATTAGCAGGTTAAGAACCACTCCCCTTCTCTGGTCCTGCTCCTTGACTCAGTGGAACCACTGGAAGGGGAGGCCGAGTATGCACCTGAGCTCCAGCTAAGGCAGGGAGGGCGAGGGGTGGGGGAGGACATGGGAGCACCCCACAGGGAAAGAGCTACCAATCTGCCCTACAGGAATGTCCATCCAGGAGAGCTGCCATTCTGGTCTCATATCATTCCAGGATGCATTCGGAGGAGGAAGTCTTCATGTCCCTCTGATCGGGGCTGCTACTTCCTGAGCCTCCTGAGGGCTAAGGGACCGAAGGGTAGACAGGCGGGCAGTGAGGCTGCCACATGCTCCCACCCCAGCTCAGATCCTGTCTCTGCCTCTTCTGGCAGGATGTTATTGCACAGTCCCGGCTGTTATTGTCAGGAGATGGGCTTTCCTGAACTCATTAAAAGGCCTCTGTCCTTTCTCCAGGACCAGCCCCCCCTTTTCCTCTGTCCCCAATCAACACTGAGAGAAAGGAACCCTGGGGCAACTCCAGGTGGAGTGTGACAGCTTCCCTCCCTCTCTGTTTCTCTACTTGGCTGCCGATAACTATGAGTGTAGATGGCAATGGCCCCACTGGGATGCCTTTGTGTGTCAGGCAGTGCTAGACATTCATGGCCATTGTCTAATTTAGCCAATCAATGGTCTAATGGCCATTGTCTAATTTAGTCTCACTTTTACAGTAGGACAATCTGAGGCTCAGAGAGGTAAAATGATGTGCCCAAGGTTACACAAAAAGAAGGAAATAAGACAGAGATTCAAACCCACATCTGCCTTCTCTAGCACCCATTCCCTTGCATGATCCCCTTGCTGCCAACCTAGCCCACGAGCTAGCTGTCATTCTGTGTAAATGGAGAACTCCAGTGAACGAAGTGGGGAAGGCCTTCCCAGGAGCCAGCATTTCCCTGCAGGGATCTAGAGGTCATGGGATCTCCCCTCCTCCCTGGGAAAGAGCTGGAGTAAGAAGGAATAAATGAGATAGCTCCCGGCTTGTGTTTGTTCAGGCCTTTACCAAATCTAGGCACTTCCACTCCTGGAAGAGAGGGGCTCCTAATCATTCTTAGGCCAAGCTGACCAGAATGAGGCTGCCCCAAAACTGGAGGCAAAAACAAGCATAATTTCTCTTGAGGGATCTCATGTTGAGAAGAGCAGAAAAGCGGCAGCCAACACAACATGTCTTCTTCTACACCTGATTCCTGCTAGCTGGGTAATCCTGCACATCACACTTTCCGAGGCCTTACTTTCCTGGTTTGGGAATTGGGGTAACTACTCCACCACACAGGGCATAGCATCAGTACCCAACCACGGTTCCATGGGCATCAACACACCTTATAGAGTTAAATACACAAAACTCTGATTTCAGATTATGGACATTTTGATCTTTCTTTTTCTGTTAAGATAATAGCTTTGGGGCCTGAATCTGGAGTCACATCTCAGCTCTGTTCGTTACTAGCTAGGTAAATGGCAGATGCGTGTTTTAACGACACTAAGCGTCTGTTACTTGATATGAAAAAAGGAGAGAAGGGGAAACAAGAGAGCGAGAGCAGCACAGGAGATTTTGCACAAGGAGCCAGCCTGGACCCACTACCTGTCAACAGGGAGCTGTCCTGGTTCCTCACACCCAGCAGCTAGAGCCACACCTCCCTACCATAAAATAAAACAAACAGACAGACAGGGAGACAGTGAGAGAAGCACAGAAGATTCTCTTGGAATAGACACATGATGAAAATCACAGACCTGCCTGGAGTAGCATTGTCCTTATCTCCAGAGTGATGCCTGCAAGGTCTTTGCCCAACATCAGTTCGTTCAACCACTACCACATCCCAAAGAGGTAGGTACAGCGATAATCCCCAGTTTACAAAGAAGGAAACTGACTTGGAGAGGTTGAGTGACTTGTCCATAGTCACACACTTAGAAGCATGATTGAACCCCAGAAGGACTCCACAGCCCACTTTCTTTAACACTCAGACCAGATCTAAAGGCCAGTGCCATCATTCATTGGCTGACTGACCTTGGGAAAGAACTCACCTTTCCTGGATTTCCATTGTCCTTACCTGTGACAAAGGTACAGATAAAGGCCATCATGGTGGCCTTGGGAGCCTTTGACCACAGCCCAGCACAGTGCCTGACCTAAAAGGTGAGTGACATTCTTTCAGTCTCTAGTGTACATCAATTTTCCCAAAACTGCTTCACCATAAGAATTAACATAATTAACAAAATTAACAAAAAATACAGAGTCCTGAGACCTGCCAGCTCAGATTCCTGACAGAACTTTCCTAAGCGTTTGTTTGTTTGTTTGTTTGTTTGTTTGTTTGTTTAAAGCTCCCAATGATCCTTATAGCAAAGTAAATTTCAGGCTCAGTGGGCCAGTGCTGACTGCACATTCAAATTGCTTGGGGAACTTTTGAAAAATCTCAATGCAAAACCCCATCCTAGATCTACTGACTGAAAGTCTTGGGGGGGAGCTCCAGCCTGATATCAGGGCTTCTCATCAGCTCCCAGGTGATTCCAGCTGGCAGCCAGGGTGGAGAATCACTGCTTGGGCCAGTGCTGTCCAAAAGGACATTTCTGCGGTGATCACCATGTCCTCTACCTGCACTGCCCAACCTAACAGGTGCCAGTCATGTGGCTGTTAAGAACCGAAATATGGCTAGTGGGACTAAAAAGCTGAAATGTTGCTATGGTTTCATTTTAAATCATGGAAATTTGACCAGCGACATAGAGCTAGCGGCTACCATACTGCACCCTGCAGCCCCAGACCTGAGAGTGCACACTGCCCCTCTGCGTGACAGGCAGGGGCTGAGGAATGAAAAGAAGGTCCTCCCTCCTTCATAAAAGGGGTGAGGAGGGCTCTCTGAGATGTTTCCTTGGAAATCAAAGCATTTTCATAAGATCCAAGACAATAATTGTTCTCGGTGGTCTGTTCCATTGGTAACTTTCCCAGCAGGCCCCTTGCTTGGCTCAACTGGAGAAGGAAAACAGCCACCTCCAGGCTTCCAATGAGAGCCTTGAAGTTGCAGGAAAAGCCAGGGGGTGGGCCAAGGAGACGAGAGCTTCTATTTTAAAGACGTTTTCCTCTTTGGAATAAGCTCCATCCTCCAGTGGTGCCGACAGGGCAAAGGTTGTGACTGACATTGTGCTGCTGGACATTAAACAGCCTCCGAGGTCACCTGGCAGCTGGTGGGCACGTCCTGACAGACGGTCCTTAATCACTCACCCTGCCCCTGGGAACCTTGAAGCCCGGTGAGAGGGGACCGCGGAGACCAGCTGGTGGTGATCCCCCTCCATGCCACTGCCCCTCCACATCACCCCGCCCCCTGGCCTGCGGGTGATGGATGTTTGTGAGTTAAGTGGATATGCACAGGCAGGGGGTTCAGGGACCAGACCACCAGGGCAACAGCACAGGAAGCTCTACGGAGTGTCTCCTCCCTGGTGTGAGCTCACTCCTGGATGACAAGCTGTGATTTCCAGCCAAATGTTTTCTTACCATCACCACACCTATTGGTTCTCTCTCCTCTGGGAGCAATTAGCAGGTCTTTCAAGGGGTCATCTTACTCTAGTTCCATTAGGGCTTGGGACCTTAAGACCTCAGGCCAGGGTCAGGGAGGAAATATGGACCTTGGACTGGTGGAGGTGCTGATGTGCCTGAGCAAGTCTCTTCGCCATTAAAATGGGGACAGTAATAGCTGCTTCTCAAGGCGGCTGGGAAAACAAAGCCAGATGAGGGTTTGTAAATAAAAATGGTTGGCAGGCAGTAGGTACCCAAGTATTTTTAAAAATCTAAGCTTTCTTAACCTCCATTCCTTAGGATTTCTTAATCTTCACCTTGCTCTTTCCCTAAATTTCCTTTTAAGAACTTCAGTATCCTAAGCTTTGACTTCTGACCCCTACACATTTGTTACCCTAAGAATATCTCCCAAATACCCCAATAGCACTCAAGCCCCAGCGGGCCCCACACTATTCCCCACCTGGACTCAATGAGCATCCCAGCGCTATTTTCTCCACCAACCTTTAGCTCAACTGAACAAACATTTGCTGTGTGCTTCTCAGTAGGGCAGCTGAGTACTTGTGCATGGAGTTGGGGCAAGAGGCCAGCAAATCTCCTGTGCTCAGAGAACTCCAATGGAGACAAGGACACACAACCTCAGGGCAGTTTCAAAGCACCATCCTGACAACAGCTCTTAGGATCTTTAAAACAGCCTTGGGGAAATTGTCACCATAATTTCTATCTATCAGATGAGGAAACTAAGGTTCGGAGAATTGGAATGTCTTGCCCAAGTTCACAAGCATGCAGAGCCAAGCTCACACTCAGATGGATGTTTACTTCTAATGATATTCTGCATGCAAAGCACTCATGATAGGAACTGAATTGTTGATTTGTGTGACTGTGATCCAAATTCTATACTCTTTCCAACGGGAGGAAAAGAGCCTGGGTTTTAAAAACAAACAGGCTGTGATTAAGCACAGACACAAGGGTTCAGAGAAACCAGATATTAATATGTACATGCAAGACACAGAGATAGAGGCATGTTTTGAAGACCCTGGTAAAGAATGTGAGCTGGGCAACTTCAAAGAGAAGCTGGGACTTGAGTGTGGAAGAAGGAGTAGGCCTTAGTTCAGAGGGAGAAAGGAGGAAGAATTAGACCTTTATAGGCATGGGGCCAAGTACTAGAGATGCAGAAATGAATGACAAGGCAGCTGCCCTGGAGAAACTTACAGTAGCAAGCCGAACACTCCTGGGGGACTACCCGGGGAGGAAATGAAGGAAAGTGGACAGCTCTAGTGTATGGTGGTCCAGGAAATTTAGGGTTTATATCAAAGGCAATGTGGTGGGGATAGGGTGTCCCTCCAGTCCCTTTGTCCCAGCCTTTGAATCACACTCAGGTCCCAGGACATAGCTCCAAGTCCCTTTCAGCTTCCTCCTCTAAGCCATGAGGCTCCATTGGCCTGCAATTAATTAATTAGAAAGCTACAGACTTAGGACAATAAATCCTCCTTAGTGACACCTCTGCTCCCCCTCCCTCACCTTTTGTCCCTCCCCTTGGGCTGAAGAGGAAGCTTCCCACCCTGTGGAGAGGCCAGGCTCTCCTCCTCCCTCTCCCTTCCTTTCACCCCACTTCAAATCAGCTTTATGGTTTCCATGGAAACCAGAGAGACCAGGCAGCCAGGGGTCTCACAAATACATTGTTTGTGACACCATTTGGGATGGGGGAGAAGTGAGAAAGTAGCTTATAAATGTCTTCCCTGCCACGCAGCCATGAAATTGCTCTGGATTGGGAGAGACTCGGCTTTCTAATTTCCACTTCAAAGGGGCTTTGCTGAATTAAGTCCAAACACAGCCGTAAAGGAACACATACACACACACACACACACACACACACACACACACACACACTCACACTCATATACACACTCACATATACACAACACACACTCATATACACACTCACACACTCACTCATATACATATATTCACACAGATGCACACATATACACTCATTCATCACCTTTACCAGTACAGCTGGGCTCAGTCCACTGAGAAAACAAACCTCCCATAAGATGGCCCCTCTCCTACCTCCCCACCTCACACCCCACTCACAGGCACTTAGAACCCTCTATTCTCAGCAGGTAGAAACCCCCAGAGACCTCCCAGAGCTGCCACACCTTCAGCAGCCCTCAGCCCCCAGCAGCTGGTCCCTCAAACACTCCGGTCTTAAGCCTCACCAATGGGGAACTAGCTTCTCAGCCCCTTTAAAGTCCGTGACAGGAGAGTTACAGCTGCTGTGGACTGGAAGCCCTGCCCCTCTGGAGGCTTGCCCAGTGGACGCCAGTAGAAGCCATCAATCCTGCTCAAAATGACAAAGGACCGTGGGCATGTGATAAATGAGAACAGGAGACAAATACTTTATCTCCCACTTTGATGGGTCTAAGCTTGGAATCCAGGTTGCTGAGAGTGCACTTAGCTTGGAGAGGGGTCCCTGGTATCAGCACTATTTCTTTAAGCAGCCCAGGTGAGCCAGAGCATATATCCTCTGTATATGGAATGGACAAGAGCCTAAATTATTCTCATCAGCCATCACAAGGCAGTCCAGAATTCTCGAGGGCAATTCTGTTGCTTCAGCTTAATATCTTGGTCAATGTGGGAATCTAGGGATTAGTTCACATTCAGCAGAGTCTGCTTGGGAGTCCATTCATTTCTGAGCACAAAGAGATCATTGGAGGATTAATATGTGGGACCACTGGCCCAAGCCCCTTGACTCTTGGCTTGTGAGTTTATTCTGTCCCTGTAGTTTGCACGTGAGTTTACTCCATCCCTGTAGCTTGCATTAGTTCTCCACTCTTCAAAAGAAAAACAAATAAGAGAGCCCTCCTTTCCTCTGCCTAAGTCTCATCCTAGCATGTGGAGCAGAATGTCAACCTGGTCCTCCCTCCATTTAAATTTTTTATCCCACACCTGGAGGGTATAGTAGACTTGGGGTAGGTCCCTAACCTGACTTCCATTTATAGTGTTGCCCTGAGAAAATTCATTTAACTCTAAATTTGATCTGTAAAATGGGCATAATAACATAGCACCCTTCCCCAAGGCAGTTGCAATGATTTGGGGATAAAACCCCTGGCACAAGTGTGTTAAGCACATGTTACCTCTCTTCAGGGCACTGGATAGAGGTAAATAGGAAATAATATTAACTATGACCTCTCTTGCCATATTTTTCACCTCAAGGAGGCAATAGGTCTTACATATGCACATTAATGCCTACTCTCTCTAAACCAGTCTCTCGGTACTCAGGATAATTAATTTTTAGCTCTTCAATTTTGAGTGTCTAAAGGACAGTCTCAGCACCATTACCCAAGCAGAAATGTAAATTGAAGTTAAGATTATTGTGGCTTACATACAAATAATTGAGCAATACCTTGTGTAAGACAGAGAATGAGTAAAACAGACATATCCTCTGCCCTGGGTCTCATCTACCCAGGTTTCAATCCCAATTCTCCCCTGCTGGCTATCATTTCGTATTTGGCCTTTTTTTTTTTTTTTTTTTTTTTTTTTTTCCTGAGCCTCTATTTTCTTACCTGGAAAATGGGACTGATCACCTACCAGGACTGAATGAAGTAAAGCCCATGAAATACTCAAGCTCAGGGAATGTCTAGTATAGGAAGTGCTTGATTAACTTTAGCTGATGCTGCTATGGCTGTTATTGTTATTTTTATCAATCCATCCCATTCTGGATTAATTCAGTCGCAAGAATGACACAGTAGAGCTGTGAGAGGAGGTGCAAAGTGTCTGAGTGACCCTGGGAACTCACTTCCCCTCTCTGGGCCTTTGTTACATAAAGCAAAACAGCAGAGAGATAAGACCCAGGGATCCTCTGTCACTCAATGGCTTCATGATATACTCAAGATCTAAGAGCCATGAACAAAAACAAACAACAAAAAACATGAAGGGGCTCCTTAAGGCTCACAGTTCAGCGGGTCCTCCTACTCACCTTGGTTCCAGGACAGCCAATATTTTTTTTCCAGAAAACTTTTTTTTTTTCCCATCGCTCCTCCCTATGCCTTCCCCTCCTCCCTGCCACCTTCCTCCTCCCGGGGAAGCAGAAGTTCCTGAAGTCTAGAGAGAAGGTCAGAGGTCTCCACCGGCCTGGCCAGGAGCCACCTGGACTGCTTCCTGCCAGGAGTCTTCAGTGAGCTGCTGCCCACCCCAGGGAAACCCAAATAAAGTCACCTCCCCACCCGAAAGCATTTTTCCCTTTAAGGAAAGGTTGTGTTTGGAGCTGAGAATATATTTATGTCTTGAAGGAGAATTCATCCAACCTCTTACGGACACAGTCTGCATCAAAGGGGCCCACCCAAGCCCATTTGCTATTGCTCTCAGGGGCAGACTTGGCCTGGATCCGAATAAATTACAAAGTCACTGAATTTGGCTTGTGATAAACCCTTTCTTTGTTCTTTCTTCCCTTCTTCTATCTCCATGTCCCACCCAAGACTTCCTTTGCTATGGCCAACCAGGCTTACAATCTAATCAAATTCTGTCTTTTCAAAGATGAGACCGATGGCAAATTATTCACAAGGACCATCTAATGTGGCTGAATACATTTCCACCCCAATTAAGTGTATGACTTAATAATTAAGTCTTAATTGATGCTACCAGGTTTGGGTCTGTCCATGATTGAGGTGGCAGGCAGGCCACCTTCACTCTAGGACATCTTCCATGACAACAGCTTCTCCATCCAGAAAGGGAAATACACTTGACTTCCCAGAGATTTGGGGAAAGTAGGAGATTTTTAGATATTGGGTAAGTTTCTGCCATTCTATGAGATAGTTAGGAAGATAGAGAGATGATAAATAGATGAGTATGGATATAGATATATAGAGCGGTAGAAAGTTGTGTAGAGGTATGTGCGGTAGATATGGAGTTTTCATATCAGTTAGAAATAACCCAGTGGGACTCAGGAGTGTGGCCTGGTGACATCAACACTGATTTTATCAGGAAGCAATCCCAGCTTGGAATCCTGGCATGGCCATTTACTGACTACATGACCTTGAACAATTTGCCTCACACTTCCAAGCTTTAGTTTTCCCTTCTGCAAAATAGAGCTGATAGTATCTGCTTTTACAGAGCTATTAAAGAGATTTGGAATCTTTTTATGTAAAATATCTAGCATTGCTTGAGAGTGATAGATATTTAACAAGTGGTATTATTATGCTTCTTATTTGAAATAGCAAGGACGTTTTAGTGTGATGAAAATGTTCTATATGTTGATTATAGTGGGTGTTAGCATACATTTGTTAAAATGATTAAATTATATGCTTCAACTGGTACATTTTATTGTATATAAATTATACCTCAATAAAGCTGATTTTAAAATTTACAAAGAAGAAGCTCTCCAAAGGCATCAACCATACATATCCCCAGGTTGAATGGGGGCCAAAAAAATAGTCCAGCCCTTTCATCCTTATCTTACCAATCAGAGAGATGGAGAGCTCCAAATCCAGGCATTCCTAAATAAAAGAGATATTTTCACCAGCAAAAAGCAGCTGCTCTGGCCTTTTGGGAATAGTCCTCTGCCTTAAATCCCCTTCTTGACCACCCATGCTTAGAGACCCCCGGCGTGACTCACAGAACCTGTAAGTCCCCATCCAGCCTTGCTTCCAGTCAGTCCCCTTCCCACTCACACACCTCCAAGCAGCTGTTCAGCCCACCAGCTCTCAAACACAGCAGCCGTCGCTTTGGTCCTGCTTTTCCACTGCCTGAAGAACCCTTTTATCACCAGGAGCCCAGCCAGAACCCATCCAGCAAAATCAACCACCGTTTTCTCAGCAGTCCCATCACACTTTATATTGAAGGGAGGAAAGGACAGATGTGGGGGCCTCAGGGTAACTAAGCTTGCTGTGTCAGCCCCTGGCTGCTCTGTATACTATATACTACTTACTCTTTCAAACAACCACATGAGCTAAGTCTTATTAGCTCCTCTTTGCAGAAGGGAAATCTAGTCCACAAAGCCTCAGGCATAATCCCAGGATGGAAAGACCCCCTCAAGACCATTTTTCCTCTACTCCCCGTACCCCACTGACACCTAGTTAATCACAGATTGTCTGTCACCAACACTAAACTTACTCTTCTCAGAAACCCCTCATGGCCCAGGCTCAGGCCCCTGTGCCTAGTAAAGCTTCAATAAACACTCGTCATGAATCCTTCTTCACATATCACATGTCCTTTCTGATCATTGGAGACTGGACAGAAGGGATTCTGATCACTAAGGAATAGCATTGCCAAGTAGAATATCTCAACATTCTCCACGGACACAGGTTTGCTGGCAGGAGGATTTGACCTTGACCACCACCCATTTCTCTTTTAACTACATTTGCTTTAAAGGGAAGTCTAAATTACAATTAGCACAGAAAGTGTAGCTTTCTGCAGTCTCTGAGCTGGTGATCAAACTGTGTGAAGATGGGCCATTGGACCTAAAAGGATAATGTATACCTAAGGGCATCTTTCCCAAATTCTAAGCATAAGGGCCCAAAGAAGTCTACAGCTTAGGGGGGGAACCATTGCCATGTCTGTAGAATTCACCTGTTTTGTTTTGGTTTTTTGCATAGGCTCCCTATGTCTGGGGATCTTCCCACAATCTGAACCCCATCTCCAAAGTAGGAGAATCTACTTTGGAGGTGGATCTTCCCACAATCTGAACCCCATTCTCCAAGTAGGAGAATCTACTTCGAAAGAGAACAAGCTGAGGACCCAGGAGCTGTGTGGAATCTGTTTTGTGGCTGAGGTGGAGGAGAGGCAAAAATCACCAAGGTCAGCAGAGGTGGAAGAGCTGTGTCCAGTCCCAGCAGAACTTCCTGGTGCAAGCAATGTGGTCCCCACAAGAACTGGGTAATTCAAGGATGGCTTCTTCCTGAACCATAATTCTCCAAAGATGCTGTGAGCTACTTAGTATGCTTCACTAAATTTGGTTTCTGCATAAAAAGGTGGGGAAGGTTCTGTTGCTTGCATTTAAGATATCAGACACATGCAAACTTCATGCACACCAGCTTTGCAAAACAAAACCTTTTCAAACCAAATATACCTCACAGCGATAGCTGACCCCCCGAAGCTTGATGGGGATCTCATGGGCCTAGAACATGCTGAGTGCCAAGTACCTATGTGTTCAAATAAGATGTAGAGAGGCCCCATTTCTAGGCTGCTTCTCGGGCTCTCAGACCCAGGCTCTCCAGTGCGGTGGGCTGTCTTTGTGACTCAGAGCTGGATCTGAAGATCAGATAGCTGAAGGAGTTTCCAGAAATGGTTGGAACAATGGCAGCATCACTAGAAATAAGTCTGTCACCTCCCACAGAAGCGACTTTGAGGGAAAACATGTGGGGCTTTTTTTTTTTTAATTTGCAATTCTGAAGCATTTGCTAAAACGTCACTTCCATGACGAGTTGTGGCAGAAAACACCAAGTGTCAAAAGAGTCTTGTTTCAGTTCTGCTGCCAACCTCCTATGTGCATATTTCCCTTTTCTGTGCCTCAGTTTCCCTGCCTGTAAAATCAGAGTGTTGATCTTTGCTCCCCGTGACCTCTTTCGGGATATTTCTCTTGCAAAAAGCTGACTTTTTTTATGCCTGTGCCATTCAACTGGAACTACCAGGTATGGATGGCTCTACTAGGTTGCCCAAGTAGGGTGTGTCCTTGCCAAGAATGCCCATCTGAGGGGTGAATAAAATCCAGCCCACATTCCCCACCCTATGCTTCTTCCCATTGGAGAAGAGGCATTTTTTCCTAATTTGCACAGAAGCATATGGGCTAACCATGTCCCTACTTATAGTTATTTCATACCCATGCCATCCTTCTCATTGGGCTCCTTCTACTCTTCTCTTAGTCATTATTCCTCCTTTACTGCACACTTTAGCTCCTGGGTACAATCATATTCACTGCCTTCTTCCTACAATAATCCTCAGAACGTCAATATATATAGAGAGTGAGCTCACCCAACAGCTTGGACTCTCCATTTCTTGATGTCTTTGACCCCAACAATCTTGTTGTTCATTCCACTTCAGCTATCCTCTCAACAGTTACACCATAGACCCTGTCATTGCCAGAAATTTCTATTTTGAAATCTTATTCTTTGACCTCCACTTCCCATTCCTCTAGCTCACTTGCTGTAGTGGGGCTACCCACTCCCACATTTCTTGTCCCTTTTAATGACCACTAACCCATGTCCACCACATGTCCATATGCCTACCTCCTGTCTCTGCTTCCTTCCTTATAGAAATTAATTCCATTGCACTTCTTTATAACTACTCTCTTGCAGACAACCCCAACACCTCATGCCTCCCTCCTCTGTCACAATCACCTTGCAAACTCCCAACACTTAATGAGCATCTTCTCTATGCTTGTAACCACAGCAACTAAATGCCAGAGAAAAATCACACAACCTGACTAATTGATTCCCCTTTATACTCATGGACACAAATCTCAAAGGAGAGAATTAGCACTGTATACTTCCCTAGGAATTTTGCTTTATCGTTGCCCAAAATGATACTTTAAGTCTTCAAAACTTTATATACACCTTTCACTACCTCCTGCACACCTGATGAACTCCTCTTACAAGTCACTTGAAAATTAAAAATACAAAACCAGGATTCCATCATTTTCCCACCACTAAAGTCTAGCAACTTACCTGCTAGTTAACTCCTCCATGTGAGGTCATAGTGAGAAGACGGCTTCCCATGAATAAGTGGGATCTCATCAGACACTGAACCTGCCAGGGCCATGAATTTGAACTTTCCAGCCTCCACCACTGTGAGAATTATATGTTTGTTGTTTAGAAGCCATTGAGTTTATGATATTTAGTTCTATCAGCCCAAATGGACTGGAACATTATTGATTACTTTTTATGTGCCCAAAACTGTGCAAGCATTACTCATGGAACCTTCAAACAAGTACTATGGGTAACCACTTTTATTATCCCATTTTATAGATTAGAAAGCAGTCCATTGATGAATATTATGTCCCAGATCTTTGCTCCCCTGAGTGTGTTCCTTGGACCTACAGCATGCACCATTGCCAGAAGTCTTTTAAAGAAACAACATCCTCTGGACACACCCCAGACCTACTGAATCAGAATCTGTATTTTAACATCACCAATGATTCTTCTTCACACTAAAGTTTAAGAAATACTGGTTTTGATGACACAAACAAAGAAGAGTTGGGATTCAGACTAGACCTGACTAATTGTGCTCTTAACAGAATGGACAGCAGAAACTAACATCATAGTTTTGACTAAAAAAAGCTAAATTATCACTAACACAAGTTGGACATGACAATACTACCTTTTATTTTCTGTCTACTCTAACAAATATTCCTTCCAAAACCATCTATAGTTTAGAAAAGAGATAACTTGGTGACATGAAAAGCAAGCAGGCCTGGGAATTAAGAGAGCCCCATCAACCAACTTAGCTACTACCTATCAATGACATTTAAAAAGTCATTTACCTTCCCCAGGGTTTACTTTCTTCATTAGTAAAGTAGGAGGGTAAAAACATTCCTTGCCAACTCAATTAATGCTGTGTTTTTTCATGCCAGCATGTTGGGCTGCTGGGACTTCCACAGTCAGAATGGAATCACTTCCTCCTCCAGCCTCAACATCTGTCTTTAGTCAACTCCTTTGGTAATTGCTGTTCCACTTTTCCCAAACATCAAAATAGCTAATAATTAGCACAGCAAATAACCATCACCTTCCAGGGATCCTGATAGTGTGATAACAACCCCAATACAGAACTGGCAGCCAGCTGAATCCCAGGGATGCTCAATGGCTTCCGGGTCTCATCCCGGAAACCAACTAACCACTATATTGGTGCATCCTTTTTCCTATGGTAAGGATCACATCCATGCTCTTCAATCCTGTCACCTTGGGATGACAGTCCCCAAACTCTGGGTCACTATTATCCCTGCTGTCAAAAATCTGTTCTCTGTCAAAAGAGATGCCATTTCACCCCATCATACAGGAAAAGCTCTTGAACTTATGGACATATTCCAGACCCAGAAGAAAGACTGCCAAATCTTCTTGGATGCCCTTAAGCCTGGACCAGATTTTCTTAAGGTCCGGAAGAGAAGTTTTCCCTGGGTATTTTTATAGAAGGGGGAAGTCCAAGATTTTATTTTTTACTCAATTGGCACATCCCACCATCATGAGAGTCCTTCCTCCATGAACAGTTAACCAGAAACTGACTCAGTGCCAGCTCGTTAGCTCGCCGATTAACTTCCACAGGAAGCCAACCAGCCTCGCACAATACCATCCAACCAGAGAGACCTGAAGTCAAAGTGTTCAGCATAAATACGGAACTAATTATTGCAAAATTATACTTTGAGAAATTCTGTGTTTTTTAAACACTGAACTGATCATTGCAAAACTATACTTTGAGAAATTCTGTGTGTGTTTTTAAACACTGAACTGATCACTACAAAACTATACTGTGTTTACCCATCTTTGTACTATATAGAGCCATTACATTGCAGTCAAAAAGGGCTCTTCTATAAATATGTTCCCACAAAAGTAAAAGACAAGAAGGGTGCTGACTGTGTGGGGTAGTTCAGGCAGATTTGGGGAATCCACTTCCTGTCCATTCTTGAGTAGGCAAGAAATGTGTCACACGACTAAATAATAAAGTACAGAACAATAAGGGATAAGATGCCCACTGAATACAATATGCTTTTGTCTCATGTCCTCAAGTTTCCAGTCATTCAGGCCAGAAATGAGCTCTAGGATGCTTTGGAGGTGGAAGAGAATGCCACATTTGAAACCAGGTGGAGCTGCAGATGACCTATGTTTTCAGCCAGTGCATTGACCCATCTGTGATCACTCATTGTTGCACAGGAAAAGACGGGTGGTGCCTCCGTGGCATGCTGTGCTTCCTTCAATGATGCTACTACACTTTACTACTCATTGTTAAACTGCCAGAGAGCAGGAATCACTTGTATTTTATTTATTGCTCTCTCCTTATCATCTAGCATGTGCCTGGTATGTGGAAATAAAAGCGTATTTGTTTTAAAAAGTACACAGAACAAAATACCGGACATGTACTTCTCAAAACTGTCAGGGCCAACAAAAACAAGGTCAAAAAAACAGTCCTAACATGGAGGAGCCTAAGGAGACATAATGACTAAATGCAATGAGGTCTCCTAGATAACGACCTAAGACAGAAAAAGGACATAGGTAAAAAGTAAGGAAGGCTGAATAATGTATGGGCAGTTAGTAGTAATATAGGGTGTCCCAAAAAAATGTATACACACTTGGAATAATTATTCATTCCAATGGGTTAAATCTGGGGGGGGGGGGGGGGGGGAATGTCCATTGAACTATCAGCTTTTAGTGGTGTGTACATTTTGGGGGGACATCCTGTATATCAATGTTGGTTCATTAATTGTGACAAGTATGTCCTACTAATGTTAGATGTTAGATGTGGAATATATGGAGCTCCCTATATTCAATGCTTCTTAAAACTACAACTCTTCTAAAATAAAAGGTGTATTAATGAAACTATGGCTAACCATCTCTCAGCCCCTTTGTGCCTTCCCACTCCCCAGTTAGTGATCCATCATTGCTTTGACCCTCTCCACTTGTTCTTCATAGCCTCGATAAAAGACCCTTTCTATTTTCTAAACCTGGAAACATGGAACATGCTATTGCCCGGCAGTGAGAAGCCTGAGTTCTAGTCCCACTCTGCCATCCTTCCACCATAAGATATTGTATAGATGGGTCCTCCTCTGTGGGCCTTAATTTATCCATCTATTCAATGGGAAGTTAAGACTAGAAGGTTCTTTAAGTTGCTCGATGAAGACAGAGGTCATATCTGGCCCACCTCTGTATCCTCAGCTTCTAACAGTCCCCGACGCATGATAGGTCTGTTGAATGAATAAATCAATGAATATTGCTTGATGCTCTAACATTCAAACTACAAATTGAAACTTCTAGAATCAGCCCAACATTTCCAAATCTCCTTTCTTGTGCACTTAATTTTAAGTTCTGAGTCATGTCTTTGTGACTCTAACATCGCTCATAGCAACTTTACAAGCATTTTGGGCAATAAGTGAAAAGAACTGCACCCGATGAATCATGCCTTGCTAGCTTCATGCACCCTGGAGTTCAGACTGAGTGGTACCGCTGAGACAGCAGGATAATCAGAGCAAGATTCTATTATGCTGGATGTCATTCTAGTTTCAGGGAGGTCTTCCCAAAGGATCCATCTACCCCTTCTTAGCAATTTTTTCCAACAGACCCAGCATGAGAGGGTCTCTTTAGAAGACCTTGACAGATATCTTAGAGGAAGGTAGGTCAAGCCTAAGGGTGAGAGAAACTAGAAGCCACAAAAAAAAAAAAAAAAAAAAATCTGACTCCCCTACATTGTTTAGAGACCCAGATTTTAGCCCCAGCCCCAATCTGCTTGTCATCCATACCCTGAGACCTGGGCAAACTTTTCCCAGTGCCTCTGCCTGGCTCACCTCCCAGAGCTGAGGAGGGGTTGGGGTGAGAACTAGATGAGCTCTCTTTCCAGCTCTTCAGAGGAGCTGCACGCTCTCTCATCTGTGGGCATTTCCTCTGCACAGAGTGGTTTCTCCATGTATCGCTCACCCTCACCCTGCGAGAGCAGCCTCCTGGCATCCATCCTGTATCTAAAGTCTGCCCTGATACACGCCCAGACTCGTTCCATCGCTTAGATAAGGCCCTCCACACACTTCTACATTCCCTTTCTTCAAGCCACACTCCAATATAATCACTCATTCAACAGTCTGTTTCCATCACCAGACTGGCAGCCACAGGGTCCTATTCACTGTTTGATCCTGTGCCCAGCATGTTCCTTGGCACCTAAGTAATAAATAAGAACTTGTTGAAGAAACAGGTAAGTGAGTGAGTGAGTGAGTGAGTGAGTGAGTGAGTGAAGAAACGTGTGAACAAATGAATTATTAACTGTTCTATAATCTTACAATTTGGGGGGTAGCTTACCTCAAATTTCTCTATAGAGCTGGTGAGGCTTTTTCAGCATCTGTAGCAAAATTGTCTGAATAGTTCATTGTTGCAGTTGTAAATCCCCACAGGGTTTTCCCTGGTGTGTTTCAGAAGACTGAACACAAGCACTGATACCCTGTCTTCCAACTCCTCCCTGCCTCCTAGTTTCTGCTTTCCACCTACCTCCCTACACTCTGTCCTATTTCTCTTTGTCTCTGTATCTCCTTTCTGCTGTCTCTGTCTCCATCTGTTTCTTTTCCCTTCCCTTCCCCTTTCTCTCTTTTTCTCCCTCTTTCTTATGCATCATCCACCCTCTCAGTCCCATCTCCATCCTGCCCCATCCACCCACGCCTGGAGCACTCTCCATGTATGGTCCACCTGTGGCAGGCACCTTACAGGTGGACACCTCACTTTCCATCCTACCCACCTGGTACAGCCTCGTTTGTACTTTGGGGGGGACAGTGGTCAAGAGCATGAGCTTTGGTGTTAGACTTAGCTGGTTCTAGGCCTGGACTGGCTGTGTAATCTTGGTCAAGGGACCTAACTAAGTTCTCTGATCGTCAGCGTCCTGATCAGCAAAATGAGGTTAAAATGTCCCTGGTAGAGGATTGCAAGGATTAAGTGAGATAATGCTTGGGAAATGCTAGTGCTGTGGTAAATGTGATCTCTCATGTTCCTGCCCATTCTACATTCTACCACAGTGACTGCGTCTGTGTTATCTGCAAACATTCTTAGTAAGTAGAGGTCTTTGTGGAAGATGGTGAACACATCTTCATTCCAGCCCTGTCCTCTCCCAATTCTATAACTGCCCAGAGCCTGGGTGCTTCTGCCTCTGACTCTCTAGTCTTTTTGTGCCAAATGTTAATTTGGACAGAATCTATATAGAAGGAAACATCTCCAAACGTGGCCTCCCCCAAAATCATTTGAGGAGCTTTTAGTAATTAAAAACATGTGGGGTAAGTCCAGGAGATTTGGATTCATTGGTCTTGGTGACAAAAAGCATGAATATTTACAAAAGCATCCAGAGTGATTCTGATGGGAGAACAAGCATTGGAACTTCTCGTCTAACTGAATGGATGCTCATGTGATAATGAACGAATGAGTCAATAGGGGATGATAAATTAATTAATTAATTAATTAATCCTATATAATAAAAGTCTAGTATGCAAATTGCCCCTCAACCAGGAGTTCGATTGGAAGTTTGACCAGGAGGTGGGGTTGACCACCAACTGCCTGTGGTCCCTCCCCCATGGCAGCCCCTCCAATTGGCCCCCTTCACCCCAATTAGGGGTGGGGCTGGCCCACCAACTGCCTGCAGGCCTTCCCCCACTGGGCCCTGATTGGGGTGGTCTGGCTGGACCCCACCTGTGCACAATTTCATGCATCAGGCCTCTAGTGAATAAATAATAGGTCTACCTTCACAGGAAGAAATGTTAATATTTTCCCTCAGATCTGTGCTCCAGACTCCAAAATGTGTGCCCATTTATTCTAGGCTTTTCCAAACACAAAAACTTAGCTGCTCCCGATCCCTTTATTTCCTTTGCCTTCCCCCTGATCTCATCCCAAAAGTTTTGCTTCCCTGGGGTCTATTTTCTTCATCTTCTTGCAGCTTCCCCGTGTCCTTTCCAGTTTCCCACTTTAGTCCTTTTAGCTTCCACTTCCCTTCTTATTCTCTCTCAGCTGGGCTCATGCCACCTCCCGTTGTAACATCTGTAAATTGGGGCTCTTTTCAGCATCCCAAGACACTTGTGTGGGAAGGGTCTTTGAACACAAGAGTTACACAAAACAGATTTATTTGATGAACCGCAGTGACCAATAGGGTCAGAAAATAGCACAGACATTCCAAGAAGAGGCAGGCTGGGGACAGGGGAGGGTCACTGCAAGCAGCCTCCTCCACTCTCTATCCAGGACCACCGATGAGTTCCAGGTGGGAGGTCTCTGCAAGTCCCCAGGAGGGTCTCTGAGGGGCACACCCTCTTCCCTTCTAGAAGCTTCTTTCACCCTTGACTGGATGCTTTAAGGACAGCCCTGGGCTGAGAAAGTGAGTCTGTGGAAGATTCTGGCTTGTGGCAGGGAGACTACTAAGCTGAGTCTCTTTATTCTCCTTCTCCTCCTGCCTCCACTCCAAGTTGGCTCCATCCCAGCAATGACCAAGATGTCCATTTACACCAAGCTGGGCTCTTCCTGCCTCCGCAGCTGATGTCTTATCCTTCACATGTAGAATCCTCCAAAGACAAAACCCGGAATATACACACCCTGCCCCAGCTCACAAAGGACAGACCATCAATGTTGCCCTCTGGATGTGTGAACTCATGCTCTCAGCTCTGCACGGCTGCTCCAGGCACTGCTCTCAGCCCCCAACCAAGCAGGAGAAGCCAAGGGGTCCGATCCTGATGGTGGAGTGAGAAAAACCCACAGGGCTCTTTACCCCAAGGCAAGGAGGAGCCCCCCTCCCCCTTAGGAAGAGAGTCCCAGACCCTGGAAAAAGGGAGGATGCTGAAGAAAACGCCCAGAAACTCAAAGCAAGATGAGAATAGGGCCAAGGGAGGCTCTCCACCAGCCTCCTGGTTCCCTCATGGAACTAGGAAAGGTACTGGGACCCAGCACATAGAACCCTAGTTCATCCCCAAGCCTCAGTGTCAGCAGCTCTGGGGAGAGATGTCCCTACAGGGAGCCAGGAACAAACACAAACACAGGCTTCTCTCTTAAAGCACGGACCAGCCGTCAGAACCCCCAAATCCAGTGGGGGTGGGCTCCCTTTTATTCCATATTGCCTCAATATGTCCCTTCTTCTCTCAAACATACTGTGTGAAGAATAGAGGTGAGGGGGGGGGTCATCCAAGTGACAAGTGGCACAGGCACCCTGCTGTCATGTTATGTTCACCCAGGTTTACATATATACACATATACACACTCAAAGCAAGCATCGCCACCACATCCCAAGTTGACTCTTGGCACGGAGTAGCACCAGTGCCCAAGAAACGCATCCTGGGGTGCCGGGTGGGGTGGGGTGGGGTGGGGTAAGCTGGGCTCTGGAGGAGGTTGGAGGGGCAAGACTGTGGGAGAGAAGCCAAGTCACATATAGACCCAATGCTGACTCCCCTTTTTCTCCCTGTCCCTTCCCAACCCCCCATTCACAGGAGGAATCCAAGGAACCCATTGCTTGTGAACCCACTGCCCTCCAGTTCCCGCAGAGATCAGAGGATGAGTGACAGCGCCCCGGGAAACTGCAGAGAGCGCTAGGATTCACAGATGGGCTGTGGGAAGGGAGCCCCCAGAGGTGCCTGAAATCACAGCACTCTGACCCGGTTTGGAGGAAAGTTTTGGAGCTCCTGCAGCCTGGAGTGCTAGTGCTAACTTGTCCCTGACACCCAGCCCACCCCCGCCCCAGCCGGTCCCCTTGGCTTCCTCAGAGAACAGGATAAAGAGCTTGAACAGGAACAGTGTTTGCAAGCTTCAGGATTCTTAACCCTTAGGAGCCCCTCACAATAAGGAGGTGACAGAGGACGGATGGATTGAGGGGAGGCATGAGCTATGAGAAAGGGGCGGAAGCCAGAGCTAAGGATTCAGAGGAGGGGGACAACTATACAGAAATAGAGGGAAAAACAAAGGGAGGGAGAGGGTAGAGAAATCTAAACAGAAAGGAAGGGGGGGGAAAGAACTGGGATCCCAGAATAAAGGATGAGGGGAGGGGAGATAGGGTTGGGAAGACACCAACTTTTCCCGAGCCAGACGCACCCATCATTGCAGTGCCCGTATGACTTCCCCCATTATACATACACAAATGGAGACACTGAGGCTCGGAGAAGTTAAGAGACTTGTGCAAAGTCAGCCTCACAGCTGTTGAGTGGCCGAGCTCAGACCTGCAGGGCTCAGTCTCCTTCCATCACACCGCAACCTCTGACCAAACACTAAAGGAGAAAGGAGGAGTGCAAGAGGAAGGCGGGAGGCAGGGAGCCAGGATGGCGTCCCCGTGCATGAGCAAGAGTGCCCTGGTGCTACCTGACTGCCAGGGAGCAAGGGCATGCACCCAGGCGTGCAGAGGGCACCAGGCTTCTCTGGGGGTCCCAGCCCTAGTCCACCACCAGGGTCTCTTGGCTGTAGGGGATGGACTTCTCCTGGGTCTGCTCCCCGCCCTTGCCGGGGTTGGGGCCGAGCCCCTGGCTGTGCCCGGAGGAGTAGCTGGCCGATTTCTCCCCGCCGCTGCTGCTGTGGGAGGCGGCCCCACACCGGCGGCCGAGGCCACAGCAGAGCATGGAGGTGCAGGCCTGGCGGAAGCGGGGGTCGAAGAAGGCGTAGAGGAAGGGGTTGAGGCAGCTGTTGACGTAGCTGATGCAGGTGCAATAAGGGAAGACGTTCATGAGGAAGAGGTCGAAGGCACAGGGCCAGCGCAGCAGGTTGCCCAGCGTGTAGAGGGTCTTCACCAGGTGGTAGGGCAGCCAGCAGAGCGCGAAGGTCACCACGAGCACCACGATGATGCTGAGCAGCCGGCGCCGCTTGCGCAGGCCCTCGGCGCGCTCCTTGCGGAAGTGGCCAGCGATGGTCTGCGCGATGAAGAAGTAGCAGGTGAGCATGACGGTGAAGGGCACCACGAAGCCCAGGGCCGTGGACGTGACGCCCAGGCCCAGCTCCCAGGCCCACTCGGAGTTGTCGGAGGCCACCAGGGAGTAGTCCATGTAGCACTGCACCTTGGTGCCGTTATCCGGGCCGGAGGGCACCTCGATCGTGGCGCGCAGCAGCATGGCCGGCGCGGCCAGCAGGGCGGCCAGCACCCACAGCGCCGCCGTGGCCGCCGCCCCGCTCGCCCGCAGCCGCAGCCGCGCGTTGGCCACCGGCCTCACGATGGCCAGGTAGCGGTCAAAGCTGAGGCCCGTGAGGCAGAAGACGCTGGCGTACATGTTGACGAAGACGACGTAGCTGCTGAGCTTGCAGGCGAAGGCGCCGAAGGGCCAGTCGTAGTCCCGGTACGTGTAGGTGGCCCACAGCGGCAGGGTCACCACGAAGGTCAGGTCGGCCACCGCCAGGCTGGAGATGAAGAGGTCCGCCGAGCGCCGCTTCTCCCGGCTGCTGCTCCGGAACACGGTCCAGAGCACCAGGCCGTTGCCCGTGGTGCCCAGGAGGAAGACCAGCATGTAGATGGCCGGGATGAGGGCCCCCGACGACTGCCAGTCCGTGTACTCACACCCGGACAGGTTGTCCGCCCCATAGTCGTTGTCAAATTCGCTACTTTCCTCCATGCTGCTTGCCGGGCAGAGAGCAGGCAGGCAGAGGGTCCCAGCTCTGTGGCTGTGTCCTGTGTCACCAGCTCAGCAAGCAAGCAAGCGGCCCGGGGCGTCTGGCTTGCGCCTTGGAATACAGGCAAGAGGAGCCAAAGGTGTCCAGAGCCGTCCCAACAGCGGGAAGAAGCTGCCTCTGGACCGGACCCGGGAGGATGACTGCGCCCACAGACTTCCCCACCCTCTCCTGCCTGGCCCCAGCCCCAGCTCAGAGCTTCCTGCACCCTCCCGAGTCTGTCCCGTCTCCTCCTCAGCTCCTCACTCCCTCCTCCCACTTCCAAACCAACCCCTCACTTGTGAGTCTTAAGATCTTTAGGTTACAGCCCACTTTTTTTTTTTTTTTTTTTTTCTTTTCCCTTCTTGTCACTGGGCAAGTGAACCAAATTGACCCCTGCCGTGCTGGGCAGAATGTTATCTGTGGCTTGCAGCCCACTCTCCTCCTGGTCCCGCCTCTATCCCTCTGGTTTCCTCTAATCTTTGGAGTGCACCCACCCCCTCCCCCGCTCAGTCCTCACCACCCTCCTGTTCTCACCCCCTCCCATCTTCTCTAAGTGGGGCAAATTATGCAGATTGAAATCTAGCCCTAGCTGGAGCCAGGACGGGTTGGGGACAAGGAGGGTGTGAGATTTTGACCGGTTTGAGCATCTGGCAAGCCCTCCTGGCAGGCGGGTCTAGCCCTTTGGGTCTGTCCCACCCTCCCTCCACTCCTGCCTGCCCTCTCCCAGACCAGACTTCCCAGTACTTTTCTCGCTCACTTCATTCTCCTTCACCCTTCTGCTTTGACCCTCTCTCTCTCTCTGGGAACTTCTATATTTTACCAGATGCAGGTACAGGGAGATTTATTTGTAATTCATAAGCTGTCAGCATATAGCAGTTTGCAGATGGTGTTGTGGGGTCGAACCCTGGAGTCAAAATAAGACCACTGGAGGCTGCTAATTGATTTTTAAAAAAGCAGGCAATGCCAGAACCGGTTTGGCTCAGTGGATACAGCGTCAGCCTGCAGACTGAAAGGTCCTCGGTTCGATTCCGGTCAAGGTTGCGGCCACATCCCCGGTGAAGGGTGTTCAGGAGGCAGCTGATCGATGTTTCTAACTCTCTATCCCTCTCTCTTCCTCTCTGTAAGAAATCAATATAAATATATTTATTTAAAAAAAAAAAAAAAAAAAAAAAGCAGGCAAGGATTTATTGAACTGGCCAGGACGGCCACGAGAGCACCACACGCAGATGGAGTCCACACTCACAACCACGCCATTTCAGGTGTAGGCAGTCCTTTTAAAGGTCTAAACCACAAAAATTTTTTCTTTGTTCTGAATTCTAAATTCTAAATGCTACGGTAGGAGCAGCCTGCAGGGCAGCTCCCAGCCATATCCTGCTGGACATTGGCATGTGGCCCTATCTTGCGAAAGCAGATAGTACAGAAGCAGAGATGAGGGGTTAATCTCTAAAGGTTATCTACAGTTTCTACTCCTGAAGCTCCTGAGTCGGTGGGAATCCATCTCCTGTGGTCCTGGTCCACAGGCACAGGAAAACTGCCTTAGCCTCCAGGTCTCAATCTGGAAGCTGAGGTAACTATCCTAGTTTAAGCAAGTAAGCGAGTGCCGAAGCCAGAATAACAGGGTTAAAATTCAAACAGCGGTTTTTACCTAAGTATGGTTGCTACCATACTTCAATGGCATCAGAAGTTTTAGAGTCAGGTCAGAGTCACAGGATAGAAGAAACCCCAGACAAAAGAATATCGAATCAAGTTATTAAACCTACAGGGAAACAGGTCTAGCAAGGTAAATGTCTTTTGCCCAAGGTCACAGGATGACTTTTGTTCTGGTTTTGCCATTTGCTTTTCTTCTTCTCCAAGTGCCCAGCACGGTGCCTGGCATATAGTAAGTGATCACTAAATGGTTGTTGAGTAAATAAGTAAATGGATGAGTTAGAGAGAGAATGAAAAAGGGAGTCCGTAGGAAGAGGGGTGAGTGTAGGAGGTACTATGCAATAAGAACAGGGCAGCATTTCAGTTCTCGGGTTCTTATGCCCTACATGGACAAGGGGGCTTCTGTCGGGCCAGGGACAGGGTGTTACAGCTAGAGGAGGAAGCAGAGAAAGGAGCAGCCTGGAATAGACGCCAGAGGCACAGTCCTATAGAAACTCATTCTGCTCTGCCCACCTCCCCAGGACCTCTGGTCACCAGGAGGGAAGGGTGCACCAGATAAGATAAAATAATACCCACCCCCCAAGAGTGGAGGAGGCCACCTAAAGTTGGGCAGGGGTGAAATGATGCAAAATCCAGTCTTGCCCACCCCCAATGCAAAGGGTTTACAAAACTAGAATCCGTTGTCTTAAGGGAGGTTTGTTCAGAAAGCCTCCCAACTCAAGTACCCACAAGGATCAGGCGAAGAACATGCATGGGTAAACAGCCAGTTTGAGACAATACTGAGTGAAGGAGGCCTCCTCAGCTCTGTCTCTGGTTACCAGCATTTCTGTGCCTTCTGGTTTTTCAACTTCAAATCCTGGATTTTATGAGAAATTTCCTACATTGGGGAAATTAAAACCATTTTTACAAAGATAGGGCAGGACAGGAAAACGTGTCCTTGGGCTCCTGTTATTTGAACAGGAGCTTGCCAAGAATAGAAAGTCAGAGGAAAACAGGGAGCATAGACCAAGAGGAAGAAACATAAAATGCAAAGGCTTTTTAAAAAAATGAAAATAAACACAGCCAACGCCTTAGGGTGCAATGGGGAGATTCAGGAGAAGAGGCTGGAGAGGATGATAAGATCCTGAAGGTCTTGGAGGACCTTTACCTAGAGGCAATGTGCAAAAGAGAAAGGCTTGGTGTTTCTCCTGAGGATTGCACATTGAGTCCCTACTATGTGCTAGGAATTCTTCTAAACATTTTCTATTTTGTATGTACTTGTTATCTCTTTTCATTGGCAAGACGACCCTAGGAAATAGGTACTTCATTTTGCAGATGGAGGAACTGAGGCATGGGGAGGTCCAATAACTTGCCCAAAGTCACCCAGCTCGTAGTTGCCACGATCAGAATTTGAACCAAAGCTGCCTTGAGTCCATAGACTAACCCACTATGATCCCTAAGGAAAATCTCCCACCCTCTTTAACTTGAGGCATTTGTCATCCATTGAGCGCAATAGAAATGTACAACGGTGCTAGGATACATGGAATTTACTTGGAAATACACATTCTGGAGGGAGGGGAGAATTTAAAATAGATTGGCTAAAATATTTTACAGAGACCGCCCCCTCTCGGTTGAACAGGGTAAATGAATCCTGCCAGGGAACAGTCTACACTAAACCCTCGGGACTGGCAACATAGCTTGGTCCAGAAATAGCGCTGTGCCCAGCCATTTTTAAAGAGGATTCGATGCCAGCCGGGGAGGTGACATCTTTGCAGTCTGCAAAATAGTGCTTGGGACACTCAATAGGACCCAACTCGGGCTTCCCGGCTCTCACAGAACCCAGGGAACAAACTGCTTTCTCCTACACGTTTGTCTAACAGAAGCTTGTGTGGATGGCAGAATGATTGACTGTTGGTACAACCCAACAGCAAACTTGGGCGGCACCAATTAACCTTCATCAACCTTGACTTATCAGAAGGGACAACAGTGTTGTACAGCAACCTGTTTGGCTCAACTCAGCTCACAGCTGATGTTCCTGTTACAATAGAAATGACTGCTCAGAACATTCCAGGATAAAGGTCAAGTTCAAGACCCCCCAACGAATCCAGGTCTCTGCTTCCCCCCAGAAAGGTGCAGGTATCCCCCTGTCCTTTGCAGCTGGGAACATAGAGGGAGGGGTGCAAGTGGCACCAAAATCAGGCCCCTCCTCCCAGCTGTTCCCATTTGGATCCTGAGTCAGATAGAGAGCTGTGGGAGAGGGTATGCATTCATCACTTTAATCCCCTGGCCTCGGGCTCTCTGCCTCATAGGTGGTAAGAAGCAATTAATCTCACCAGGGGAATCAGACTGGTTGAAATGAGAGGAAATGGGGGCGGGAGGGGGGGGGGGAACCAAGCCTGGGAGGGGCCGCTGATTGGGGCCAGAAGGGTGGAGTGTTGATAAGACCTGGCTTCCAACAGAGAGCCAGCTGGAGCCAGATGGGCCCAGCAGTGGCCGAGATGTCCAGAAGGAGGCCACCTCCCTCAGCCCACCTGACACCCAAGGTCCCTGCCCATCCGCAGAAGAGGAGAGCTCAGTAAATAGGACCAGATCATACATGCCCCCAAGGCCCAGAAGGAAGCCCTCACCAGGGAAAGAGAGCACATGGGCAGAACTTACTTTTCCCTCCTGTGCCCCCTCAGTGTGGCGCCTGGTGGACTGTAGCCATAGGAGCACACTCAGGGAAAGGAGGGGAGAGGCTGGTCTTCACCTGGAGCTGTTCTCCGTTTGTTAAATTGACAACAAATGATCTAGCCTGAGCCACCGGGCAAACCAGCAGCTCAGGTTGTGTCCCCCAGCTGGCCTGTCCTGCAGAGGCCAAACGAGTTTTCTGGGGGACTTCTGTCTCTCCTGAGGGATTTCTTAGGATATGGTGACAAGCCTGAGATGAAGAGCCCAGACTGCTGGGGCACCTCTGGGTCATTGAATCAATGCCCTCCTCCACCCCTCAAGCCCCTCAGATTCCTGGCCTAGAGAGCAACACTAGCTTGGCCCTGTGCCCTGGCTGTGTGGCTGTGCGGGGCTGGTGTGTGTTGTGGGGTCCCCTGTGAGCATATGGGATTGTGTGTGCACGGGGCACGTGTGTGCTTTGGGTGCGCTGTTGACTTAGCAAGTGTACGGTGAGCCCAAGGATCTGGATAAACATCCTCGTCGGAAGACAGGAAAGGGCAGTTAATTGGATCTCTCTGGGGGCCTGGATGAGGGGGAAACACAGGAACCTCACCAGGCCTTGCCCCACGCTCTGGGTTGAGGACTTCAAAGAGGAAGCCTGCCTTTCCCTGCCCCTCGCTGACTTCTCACCTCCTGTCTCCCTGCTCTTTGCTCCAGCCCCCTCCCTTCTCAGGTTTGCTTTGAACTCTGGAGCTTCGGAACTCACCCAGGGCAACAGGGCCCTTTTCTCCCTCCCCAAGAGGCAGCTGTGTCCCTAACAGCTGGCTGGGCCATCAGAGGGAAAGGGGAGGGAAGGGCCTCGGGAACAGGGGCTGCTGCCCAGCCCACTCTGGGATTCCGCTTCCCGCCCCAGCCCAGCCTCTCACACACTCACGCACTCACAAGTCCTGTTTTGGCAGCTTATCTGACCAAAAACAAATGGCCAGCTGCCTTCTGACAATTAAAGCAGACACCCCGTCCGCAGCTCCTTCTCCCCTCCAACACCCTCTCCCCCTGCCCCCTGCCATTTGGTGCTCCAAACTCCCAGGCCATCCATCCTCCCAACACTTAGACCTCCCTGAGCTTTGCAGACAGCAACTGCAGAGAAACCCGCTGGCCTGGGAGCCAATTCCATCTTGGCTACTAATTCAATCAATGAGCAAATATTTATTGAGCAGCTGCTCTGAGTCAGACCCCTTTGGAGGCACTGGGCACAAGCAGAATGAATTGTGTGAGCAATTCAGACCGTGGCCCTGATCTGCACGTCTATTCCAGAGGTGGGGAAGAGGCAAAATAGTAAACGCCTTGAACTCAGTGACAGAAAGTTAGACTGGATAAAGACGCAGACAATCAGAGGAAAGAGGGGTGCGGCAGACAGAGTAGACCAGCATCGTGGGGGCCTCTTGGGAGTCGCTGGCATCCTAGCTTTGCTGTGTCACCTACTCAGGTCCTTCTCTGAGCCTCAGTTTCCCTATCTGTACATGAGGACATTGACAGCAGGGCTAGCTTTGTGTTATTCTGGGAACTGGAGCAGTAGCTCCCAGAAGTGGTTGGAGAAGTGGATTTCTTACTAAAGAGGGAGGCAACCCTAACCCATTTGGCTCAGTAGGTAGAGCATCAGCCTGTGGACTGAAGGGTCCCAGGTTCGATTCCGGTCAAGGGCATGTACCTTGTTTGCAGGCACATCCCCAGGAGGGGGTATGCAGGAGACAGCTGATTGATATTTATAACTCTCTATCCCTCTCTTTTCCTCTCTAAAGAATCAATGAAATATATATATTTTTTAATTACAAAAAAAGGGGGGAGGCAAATGAACTCTCTGAGGAGCAGGTCGGTGATGGTAGGATAGACAGATCTGTTCTCCCCACACAGCCTCAGCCCCAGCTAACCCATGTTTGTTGGACTGTGAACCATGGGAGTCTGGAATGTACCCCTCTCATGCCCTCACTCCCCATTACCCACCCCACCCCCATTACTTAGCACAGCACCGTGTACATAATCCTATATAATAAAAGGCTAATATGCAAATAGACGGAACAGTGGAACAACCAAACAACCAAACAACTGGTCACCATGACATGCGCTGACCACCAGGTGGTGTGTGCAGAACACAGGCCGCAGTGGGATGGTGAAGCAAGTGACCAGGGGCACCAGACCAAGGTGGGGTGTTGGTCGCTATCATCAAGGCAAGCCTCTGGTGGTTACTGAAAATTCTTTGCTCCTATGCATCACGGTCCCACCTGGCACTTGCACCTGCTGCCAGCACCAGCTCCCCTCGCACTTGCAGAGAATGCCAGAGCCGCCACTTGCACCTGCTGCCAGTGCCCAGCACCAGTCCCAATCTCTTGGCACCATCAGCAGGTACAAGCAGCGGCTGCAGGCCCTGATCACCCCGCTCCTCCACCTCCTGTTGCTCCTGAGGGGCAATAGGGGCAGCAACCACTGCTTGCATCCACTGACAGCACCGGCCCCAATCACTCCGCCATCAGCAGGTGCAAGAAGCATCAGTGGAAGTGGGGCTGCCGGCAGACAGATTGGGGAAGGGGGGAGTTTCAGCTGGAGGGGCCAGGTGGGGGCACAGAGGATGGGCTAAGACCTGCCCCTGTGCCTACCTCAGCCTTGCAGCCCACAGTTCCATTCAAGGTGCACAAATTCGTGCACTGGGCCTCTAGTAGGCCTATAATAAATGCATGAGACCACGTGGTTGTAGACAGCAGAACCAGATCTCTGTAACCTCAGAAGCAGGCAGAGCTTTCTTTGGGAACACCTGGATGGGGCTAGTTTCTATGACTTAAAATAGAGAAGATTCCTGAAGTTCACTGAGACCATTGACTCTCAAGCTGAGGGCGGAGTGTAAGGGGGGTGGGGGAGCATGAGCCAGCATCAGCATTTCATAAAACCTAATGAGCTCACACAGTCTAAATGTCAAGTGCCCACTTGGATTTCCAGCTTGGATTTTCACAACTGGATGTGGAGACTCTGCTTACTCCATGCTGCTCTGGATGCCTGTGATGAATCAAAACCCAGATGAGTTCATGATTATTTAATAAATGGAGTGGGCAAGACAGACAGGGTCCTTGCAAAGTGACAGCCCTTCGGTGGGGGGGAGGACAGGAAAGCCAGCGGGGTGGCACTTGCACGCGTAAAGGTTGCAGCCACCCATCTGTTCCACAACTGGCTTTACTGGAAAGTGAGGCTGAAGGAGAGAAAGGGAGTCCATGCAGGTGTCCCCATCCAATGAAGCACTCTGTGTTGCCTGCACCACTATGTCTTCCCATCCCATCCCCAGAGGCCAGACCAGAGGAAGCTATTCTCTGTGGAGCTCTGGCCTTTGTTAGGCTGGGAGGAGTGGCTTTGGCAGGAGGCTGCCAGGACAGGAAACCGAGCAGAGGCCGGAAGGAGGTCAGGAAGAGGCAGACAGGATCCTGGCCCCACTCACACCCTGCCCTACCAGCCTTCAAGAGAGCAACATGGTGTTTCCAAAAATATTTACAGTGAGTTTTCAGCGTGAGCCTAAATTAATGAGGTACTGTATCAGTGCTGACAATGGGAGGATGTGAGTCTGGCCCGCCAGGGGAGAAGACCAACGCAATCGGCACAGGAGCTGCCCGGGCCACAGGAGCTTGGGGAAAGCCAGCTCTGCACTGCTGGGGGAGGAAGCTAATGCCTCTGCCTGGGGCCAGAGCAGGTACTGGAGACACACTGCTGTGCAGGATGCACAGAGCACACCCTCCCCTGGAATGGGACCACATCCTAGACCCTCACAACTGCAAAGAGCATCGTCAGCCTGCCTCCTCACCCCAGCTCAGCACAGAAATCTCCTCTAGTGCCCCCCAGCCTCAGGGTCCCCTGGGGATCTCTTGAATAACTCTGTTGACCAGGCGCTCGCTCCTAGAGCCTGGCAGCCCATGCCCATTCCAACGGGTGGCATCACTGCTCATTTAAAAGCATGACCTTCAACAGAGCAGAGTGGTTCAGAGCATAGGGCTACCACTCACAAGTCACGTTGCCATGGCAATGAGCACAATCATTTCAAGCCTTAGTTTTCTCATCTGAATAATGGGAGTCATTATAGTATCTACCTTATAGGGTTTATAGGAGGATTCAACAGGACATTAGAGGTAAAGTTGCCTTCCAAATTTGCCTTCCTAACTTTAAGTTTTGTATAACTAACAACAGAAATGGGGGGGGAGGGGGAAGGGGGAGACTCCTTTGCAATTGCAAAAAATATATATAATAAAGTACTTAGGAATAATCTTAACGAAGAGCATGAAAGGCCTACATATTGAAAATTACAAAGCACTATTAAAAGAAATTGGGGGGGAAAAACACACAACAAAAATGGAAAAATATCCTGTGTTCATGGATTGGAAGAAATCAATATAGTTAAAAATGGCCTTATTACCCAAAGAAATATACAGATTTACTGCAATCCACATCAAAATCCCAATGTCATTAAAAAAAAAAATAGAACAAGAAATCATCTAATTTGTATGGAACCACAAAAAATCCTGAATAACCAAAGCAATCCTAAGGAACAAGGAGCAAAGCTGGAAGTATCATGCTACCTGACTTCAAATTACATTACAGAGCTACGATAATCAAAACAACGTGGTATTAGCAGAGAAACAGACACGCGGATGAATTGAACTGAATAGAGAGCCCAGCTAGAAAGCCACATGTACATGAACAGATAATTTTCGATAAAGGAGCCAGAAACACAGGGTGGAGTAGAGATAATCTCTTCAATGAATGGTGCTGGGGAAACTGGAAAGCCACCTGCAAATGGATGAAACTGGATTACAGTTTGTCCCCATGTACAAAGGTTAATTCAAAATGGATCAAAGACCTAAACATAAGAACTGAAACAATAAGTTACATAGAAGAAAGTATAGGTGCCAAACTTATAGGTGCCAAATGTTCAAACTTCATCATAGAGAACATTTTATTAACCTGACCCCAAAGGCAAGGGAAATAAAGGCAAAAATAAATGAGTGGGACTATATATCAAACTAAGAAGCTTCTGCACAGCAAAAGAAACTGACAATAAAAACAAAGAGGCAGCCAACCAGATGGGGTATTTGCAAACAGTAGCTCTAACAAAGGTTTAATTTTCAAAAATACATAAAGAACTCGTAAAACTCAACACCTAACAACCTAATCAAAAAGTGGGCAGAGGACCTGAACAGACACCTCTGCCAAGAAGACTTATGAACTGCCAATAGATATATGAAAAGATTAGAGGAAATGCAAGTCAAGACTTCAATGAGATGCCACCTCACACCTGTTAGAGTGACCATTATCAATAAGGCAACCAATAGCAAGTATTGGAGAGGTTGTAAAAAAAAAAAAAAAAAAAAAATTAATTGCTGGTGGGAATGTGCATTGGTATAACCATTATGGAAATTGGTCTGCCAATTCCTCAAAAAATTAAGAATAGAGTTTCCATAGGACCCAGTAATCTCTCTCCTGGGAATATATCTGGGGAAAAAAAAAAAACCTCAAAGTCATGTATTCACAAAAATATATGCACCCCAATCTTCTCTGGGTTGCTTCTGCAAGCAAATGGAACCTGCTGGCACGTCAGGGAAGGGGGACGTCAGAGAAGGGGGACGTCAGGTAAATCCCCCCACACCCACACACAGGGAGCCTGTTCTCTCCTGCACTACAGCATTAGCCCAACTATGAATGGTCTAACTGCATCACGAGTTTGAATAAGGAACAAACTAGAGCTGTGGCCCGGGGTTCACAGGAATCACAGGGCTATACAATAGCTCAAAGATGATTTCCAAGACCAGCATGCCCTGCGATGATTATAAGAGTCAACCAACAAAAACATCAGGTTTTACATCCTGGTTCTGCCACTGTCCCGCTCCAAGCCTTGGTTTCATTGACTAGAAAATGGGGTTAAAACAAGTAGTGGTGATCAGAATTAGAAGAAAAAGTCAGGTCTGTGCCTGGCACAGGGCAATTGCTCAGAAAAAAAAAAAATGCCTCTTACAATAGCTCATTTAGTCCCACCATCACCCTATGGGGTGGAGGTTTAAGTATAATAAATGGGAATGATAATTTTCAGTTTTCAGATGCAGGAAATGAGGCACAAAGACATTAAGAAATGTGACTAAGTCCCTAATTTCTAAGTATTAGAAGTGGGATTCTAACCTAGGCTGGCTAGTTCCAGGCTCTGAATCTTACACCACAGATGATGCTGAACAATTCGTGAAGCCTTTTTTTTCCCTTTTTCTCCTTTTTTAATGACACTTTTTATCTTAGTTTCTTGTGGAGAGCAGCTACAGTGTTTGAACAGGTTCAAGCCTCAGGCTAATGAGAGGGCACAGTCCTCTCGTGGCCATGTGCAAGTGCTTTGCCCTCCAGGCACAATTATAGCCAACAGCTGTAACTGTAAGCTTGACCCAATGGTCTGAACACGTGGCCCCACATGCCTAAGTGATATAGGCTGCAAATTAAACAAAGCTTGATCAGGTGCATGTAACTGAGGAGAATCAACACCCAGAAGAATGTTGTAAACATTTTGACGACGACCTTGCTTTGCCTCGTGGCATCTGCTATAAAATAAAGACACAACTTGTAGTCCATGTCGCTGTCTCTCCATCAGAGAGGCAGCGTCCCACTGAGACCCAGCTTTCCTTTTCTTGTCTGTCTTTTCTCAATCCTTCACTGCCTCCTCTCAGGTTCACCCTTGGCCATGTTGGTACAGCATAAGTGGTGCCCAATCAGGGCCTGAGTTCAGGGGAACTGCAGTGGTCAGGTGAAAGGAGGCTGCAGTGAGGCGTGCACAGAAAGCAAAAGTAGAAAAATAAAAATAAAAGCAGAAAGCAAAAGTAAGGTGAGGAGCTGAGGTTTAGTAGTAGCTTGGTGTAAATGCTTTGTAGAGCATTTTTAAATTTCTTAAGTTTCTTGAGAGATGAAAGGTGCCTGCTCTACCTGCCTAAGGCTTTGATAGCAGCCAATGGATAATCATGTAGCTGCCTCTGTATGGGTTCCTGCCATTGCCAGGAAAGCATGAGGCAGGTGACTACTGTGACTACTCAGGGCCTCAGGGTGCTTGGGGAGATGAAAATAAGCACTGGACCACCACCACCACCATTACCATCACCTCCACCACCCACCACCATCACCTCCACCACCCACCACCATCACTTCCACCACCCACCACCACCACCCCCACCACCATCATCACCACCACCATCACCACCACCCCCACCACCATCACCTCCACCACTACCCACCCACCTCCACCCACCCACCCAGGTCCCTGCCAGACAGAAGCCCAGAGCTGCCTCCTGAGATATTGATATAGCCTGGGCTTTCTAGTGGCTGCTATGCTTCTGAGCGCTGGGCAATGCTGCCCTCTGGTGGAGACAATCTGGTAATCAGTCTTGACCTTCCTGAGCCCCATTCCCAGGGCTGGCTTCCAGGCCTTGCCTTGGGGGCAGACACCCCATAAGCTGAGTCCCCAACAGGACCCCAGTAAGCCAGAACTCTCCATCCTCTAGGCTCCCTTGACATCTGGAATTGCCCATCCCGGAATCTTTCAGCTGTGGGGCTGTGCTAAGAATCCTTAGCAAAGACAGCTCACCCCAATCAGCTTGGGTCCCCAATCTCCTTCAATCAAGCACCTAGGCCGCCACATCCAGCTCAGTGTTTTGAGCTGTGTATTCACTCCTGAAATGTGGTTACATTGCACTGTAATCATCCAACACTATATTATGACACTGGTACAGGAAATGTTCCTGTCATTTTTCTGTTTGGGTGGTACAGGAGGAAAAAATGAGGCATTGAATCACCCTCAGTATTATTCACGACTCCTCCTCATGCATGTCATTCTGTAAAGACACACCGGAAAGGAAAAATGGAACTCTGTTTTATTAAAGGAAATTATGGATTAGAAGGAGACTAATAAATCTTTTTTTTTTTTTTTTAATAAACTGATAATTGATAAGAAAAAGTTGACAGTCAAGACCCTGGAAATAATAATCTCATTGCTGAGCACTCAGCGCCCCCTTGTGGCTACTCTTATAACAGCAACCCCAGCCTCCACTCAGTTTACCCTCATTCACCATTCAAGAATTATTGAGAATTTATCTGCACCTTGTATCTCAATGAACTTTGTAATGAAATCTCTCAAACTACATTCATCAATTTTAGCATGAAAAAATGGTGGGCACACAGATGAATGGGCCCAAGCAATAAATGTGAATGTACAAATATTCTTTATTCATAACTGTCCAAGATACTCTAACCTTAGCCCTGGGATCCTAACGGCCACATAAAGATTTAACTAATTATCTCTTTTAAAATGTGTTGTGTGCTTTTTTCCTTTTCTACCTTCTCTCTCTGATAAGATACCTTTCTATTTCTTAGGCACCAGCTGCTCTGACTAGGCAGGTACACTTCAGCAGGAAGAGGTAGGGGACAGAGAACAAAACCAATTAGTGTCCCAGCCAGGACTGGAGCTCTGGGCTCCTGGGACTCACCCACTTACAGAACATTGGTTGCATTTCTCCTTTGTGGGGTACCCTGTGCTAAGTTCAAAAACGAATTAAAATACTAGCTTGGCCTCTGCCTTCAAAAGAATGAGCCTTGTGATGCATTTCTAATGACATAACAATAGCATGTGCTAACTGGTGACATCAAAAGTAAAGCTGCACCCTAACTGGTTTGGTTCAGTGGATAGAGCATCGGCCTACGAACTTAAAGGTCCCAGGTTCGATTCCGGTCAAGGGCATGTACCTTGGTTGTGGGCACATCCCCAGTGAGGGGTGTGCAAGAGGTGGCTGATTGATGTTTCTAACTCTCTATCCCTCTCCCTTCCTCTCTGTAAAAAAAAAAAATCAATAAAATATATATATATATTTTTTTTAAAGTAAGGCTGCAACTGTGAAAAATATTACAAGGAGAGTTATATAACCAGCCAGAGTTTCAGAATCTGACTCTTTGGGGCTCTAAGTAGTGAAGAGATTGCGACTCCCTCCCTAATCAATTTAAAATAAACAGAAGAGAAAAAATAACTAATAAACCCCCCCCCCAAAAGTTCTCCCTTTCCCATCATGACTTTTTTGAAATGATTTTGAAAAATTAGGACGTTATGTTTCCATAATGCCTGACTTAAAAAAAACACATACTTAGTCTGCCTATTGGTGAATCCAGCTCTGGATACATATAGGATAAGGGTTTGTCCTTATCATATGTGTGTCCAGAAAACCAAGGAAACTTCCCTGAGAAAACAGTAACCCCTCTGAGAGCTTCAAGATGAGAAGGCAGGTGGGGGAGAGGATGACAACCAAGGAAAGTGAGCAGTGGGCAGAGCACATGCATAGATCCCTCCTGGAGCAGGGGAAGGGAAGGCCGGAGGGAAGGCCGGAGGGAAGTGGGTATGGCTGGGGCCGAGGACAATGGGGACTGTGTTCCCCTAGGAGGCTGGGGCTGGGCCCCACAGCACACTGTCTTTCTCCTCCAAGCAATGGGAAGCCGGGGAAGGGTTTTAATGAACAGGGCATGGTGACGAAACCCAGGCGGTGTTACGGAAAAGCCACTCGGCTGTGTGTGGAGAACGGATAGGAAGGAGGACAAGCGTTCAATTAGGAGGCATTCGTCGCCACGAGAAATTACAGGAGCTCTGATGGAGAGTGTGGTGGTCAAAGCAGAAAAAACGTGAATCCATTTCAGAGGTTCCTTAGACTGGGTGCAGGAGCCAGGGAGAAGAAGGTGCCAGGTGTCTCTTAGGTTTCTCGCTGGCTGGAGCGGAATGAATAGGGGTGTCATTCATGGGAACAGGGTGTGGCAGGAGGTGTAAGTGAACCCCAGTATCTATTCTCTGCTTCTCGCGTTAGTGGTGACAATCAGAGTCCTCTAAGGAGCCACCTGAGATCTTCGCAGGCTCCTCTGCCTCCTGTTCCAGCCTTGCCAGGGCTCTGGTGGACCTGAGCGTGGACAGTCTGACCTCTGACCTCAGCCAAGCCCGTTCTCCTCCCTCTCTGGGGCTCCCCTGTGGATATCACTGGGCCCATGTGAACATACAGGAAAACCGAGGAGTTAGCACCCCTGCGGACACACTTCCGACCTGCATGCTCTCCCAAAGGGCTGGTTCTTGGGGAAAGGTCACACAGCATGAAGTGGTCATGCTACAGGTCGGGCGACTCGTGGTGAATCCTCCCACCTGGCTCCCTGCTACCTACCTGGTTCCCGAGTCCACTTACTCCTCCTTTATGGAAAAAACTGCACCGAGGATGTGTTTTGTTGTTCAAAAATACCTCTGCCACCCCCTGACCTCTGCCTTGGCCGTGTGATTCGCTCAGGCCAAGGGCATGGGTCCCTTCCGGGCAGAAGTGGGCGTCCCAGCTCTGCCAAGGGCTTCCCCCTGACCCCTCTCTGCTGATGGAAGCCGGTAGCATCCTTCCCAGACAGGACTTCCTCACCTCCTGCGGCTAACCAGCCCCTCACCCCACACCCTCCGGGACGCCGCTCCCTCCTCCCAGCACCCACACCGATCCTTTTCTTACAAATTACTTGGCAGCCTCTCTCCTGTTGTGCTTTGAAGGCCTGTTTAAACCTCATTATTAAAACATTTATGCTTTGTTTTCTAATGTCCGTACGTAGATGCGTAGAGCAGCACATTGTTTAACGCAGAGTAATTCAAGTCAAGCGGAGTGGCCTTTTTTTTTTTTTTTTATCTTACGGCTTTCCCACATGCGACTACCTTTTTTTTTTTTTAAATATATATATATACATATATTTTTAAATATATTTTATTGATTTTTTTACAGAGAGGAAGGAAGAGGGACAGAAAGTTAGAAACATCGATGAGAAACATCGACCAGCTGCCTCCTGCACATCTCGCAACCAATGTACATGCCCTTGACCGGAATCAAACCTGGGACCCTTCAGTCCGCAGACCGAAGCTCTATCCACTAAGCCAGTGTTCCCCAAACTTTTGACATATGTGTACCCCTTCTATAATTTTCGTAACGCTGAGTACCCCTCGTACTCATGAGAACGTAGAACTAGGCGCAGCTAAGCACGGTGCAGTGCATATCCCCACCAAACTCCGGTGCAACGCGTACCCCCACCAAACTCTTCCCGTACCCCTGGGGGTACGCGTACCACACTTTGGGAAACACTGCGACGAAGCCAAACCGGTTTTGGCTCCACCACCTTTTGACCTAAAAGAAAAAATGTCCATTTCCTGTGGCTGCATCTGATCGCTCTATTATGAAAAGTGACCTCTAGGGCCTAGGCTTCGGAGGCCTCTCCCTGGCTTGGGTTTTAGGGGAGAACACAACAGACAGGCCTTGCGAGGGTTCCTGCTTACTACCCCTTCTGCTCTGGTCCTAACCCCCAAAAGCCTCCTAGCCCTTGCGTCCCACACCTCTCAGGGGAAGTGTGGGTAGGTGTTGAGGGAGAAAATTGGATCTGGAACATCAGCTCCTTCCAACCTCCTGACCGAGTCCTTCCCTCTCATCCTTCACTTCGAACATTTTCGAAGATTCAGTGGAAGAAAGAAAAGCAACGAGAGAAAGTAACCTTTGCTGAGGATCTGCAGTGCCAGCCTTGAGCCAAGAGTAGCGCACACACACTCACGTGAGACTCTAGGACAACCTGACAGGTGAGTGCTCCCCGTTTTCCAGACTGGAAGTGCCCGGAGATCCCTCAGCAGCGATGGCCAGTGTC
The DNA here is from genome assembly GCF_014108245.1 of Pipistrellus kuhlii. Taxonomy (NCBI): domain Eukaryota; kingdom Metazoa; phylum Chordata; class Mammalia; order Chiroptera; family Vespertilionidae; genus Pipistrellus; species Pipistrellus kuhlii. Next base: position 11,314,482 of record NW_023425595.1, read on the forward strand.
CCCTGGTGTGCGGCAACCGTGGGGCCCTGGTTCTTTGGGAGAATTTGAGGGGTGCAAAGCCTCTGTCTGTCTCCTCAGAACCAGCCGGCTCTGCGGGTCTGGTTCCCGTCACACGGGGAGGATGGCCAGGCAGGCAGAGGGTTCCACGGGGCATGCTCCAGTCCTCCCGCGCAGGCTGGCCGACTTGGCACCACCCGGCTGGCAGGGGCATGCTCATGCCAGGCGGCTGCATAATCAGAGCCTAAGCCTTAACCACTATCATTTTAAAGATTCTTATTCCCAGTTATTTCAGCTAATTAAGCCTTGAGCGCAGGCCAGCTCGGCTTGCTTGCGTCTCAGACGGGGAAGGCAGGCGCTCTCCTGCAGGGGAACCTGAGCTGAGCGCAGAGCTGGCAGTTTGTGAGGACTGGGGACCTGGGGAGGGGGCTGAGGGAGCTGGGAGGGGCACTCAACCTCCACAGCCACTCACCTCCAGGGGACACAGTGGATCTGGGAAAACCCTCCGACCTGTCCCCTCTCGGGAATGGGCAGTCTTCCTCCATTGGGCCAGCAGGGAGGAGCTGGGACTGGCTTGAAGCCTGGGGTGAAAGCCAGGAGCAGGGAGTTGGAGTCCAGGCAGCCTGGCTTAGTAGCCATGAGGGTTAGACAACCCCTCCCCCCCACCGCCCCTGCCAGGTTTTCTCCGTCTAGCCCAGTGGTCGGCAAACTGCGTCTCGAGAGCCACATGTGGCTCTTTGGCCCCTTGAGTTTTTAACAAAGGCCAGCTTAGGAGTACCCTAATTAAGTTAATAACAATGTACCTACCTATATAGTTTAAGTTGAAAAAATTGGGCTCTCAAACGAAATTTCAATCATTGTACTGATAATATTTGTCTCTGTTAACTAATGAGTTTGCCGACCACTGGTCTAGCCTAATAATGTGCCAGCCAATACACTAGCCTTGAGCCAAAGGTAGATATTTAAATTCAAATTTTAATTAATTAAATTTAAATTAGGTTAAAGTGTTGGTGCTTCTGTCACACGGGGGACATTTCAAGTGCTCAGCAGGGCTGCTATATTGGGGAAGACAGCTAGAACACCACCACCACCCCTCCCCCCTGCATGGACAATTGCACTGGCCAGCACTGCCCTGGGACAGGGTAGGAGCCCCCATCACCCACTCAGGGATGCAAATCCCACACTGGGGTTTGTTTACTGGTCACCCTGGCCAAGTCACTTAACCTCTCTACACTCAGTTTTCTCATCTGTAAAGTGGGAGTTACAGGGCTCAGCTCACAGACTTGTTGTAAAGACTATGTGAGAACTATGTGTCTCAGACATGAGCTGTGCATTGCAGATTGCAGCTTGATATCCACACGGACATCAGGCTGGCGTGTCACGAGGCAATGTCACAGTTGCTATCTCCTCTGTGTTATCCGATCACTCCCTGGGGCAGGCGGGGCCTGGAGATCAGCTGAGCCATTTCGTAGAAAAACAACCAACACCCAGAGGTCACGTGATTTCCCCCGAGTGATTTCCCCGAGTGCCTGGCCGAAGTGGGATTTGAACTAAGTCTATAATCCGACTGACAGATCGGGATTCTTTCATGTCCAATGTCTTGAAACACCGTGAGATGTCCTACTTCAGCCTTAACCTAACCTCCTGAGGTTGGGAACCTTCCTCCGCTTGAAGAGTGAGGCTGAGAGGAAAGCCATCCCAATGCTCACTGCACCTCCGCAGCTTTCACTGTGGGCCAGGCGCGGTTCAGTCTCCACAGAAACACCGGGGGCGGGTACAACTATGGTTTCCGTTTTAGCGATGAGGAAGGCGAAGCACAGAGAGGGTAAGTAACTTTCCCAATGCCACACAGCCAGGAAGTGGTGGAGTCAGGACGTGAGGACCCAGGAAGGCTGACTCCAACGTGGTTTGCGAGATCTCACACTTCACTCACCCACATCCCAGTTCAGGTGAAGGGAGCAAGCGGGCGGCAAAGTCCCTTTGCTCCAGGGGCCTCTGTTTCTCTCTCCCTCTGTCTTCCTCTTACCACCTGTGCCCAGGGGAGGAGAGCATGAGCCCTTCTCAGGGGGCTGCAGGAGGGGCTTCTCTGTCTCTCTCACCATCACCTGTACTTGTTGGCTCGGGCTGCCATAACAAATACTACGGACGGAGGGGACTTAAATGACAGGCATTTCTTTTCCAGCAGATCCAGCAGCGAGAAGTCCAAGATCAAGGCGTCTGCAGGGCAGATTACTTTGGAGGCTTCTCTCCTTGGCTTGTGGATAGCTGCCTTCACATGGGCCTCCCTCTGACTTGTCTGTATCCAGTGCTCTCTTCCTTTAGGACCCCAGTCATATGGGGTAAGGCCCACCCTTAAAGCCCCGTTGAAATGTATTACCTCTTTACAGACCGGATCTCCGAAGGCCACACACATCCTGAGGTCCCGGGGGTTAGGACTCCAGCGTGAATGTGGCAGTGCCGGGACACCGTTCAGCCTGGAACGCCCCTGCCTCTCTCCTCGCTGCCTGACCCATTCATTGCTTGGTCCCCTGGAGGAGCCTGTAGGAACAGGTTGGTTCTGGGTACAGGACTGTGGGGAGCTGGTGGACGGGAGGAAGGAGAAGGGAAGTAAAACTCTGGGAACCAAATGACAGCCTCAGCCTGGGATAATTATCCATTGTCCATCCATCCATCCATTCATCCAACAGACTAAAGCATTAAAAATAAATAAATAAATAAAATTGTTCTGGATGGCAGAAAGCCAGGCTCTGAACACCGACTGATGGGGTTCTCTTACGGCCTCACCTGGGATAATGAAACCTAAGGGGGGGAACCATTAGTAATCACTGTTGTTGGTAACCACCTTCTCTCTGCCAGGCCCTTTAGCACAGCATCTCCTGTAATCCCCTCAACAAGCCTGCAAAGTGGGTATTGTAACCCCGTTTTATAGCAAGTAAGAAAAACGATACATGGGTGATTTAAGCACTATCTGGTGTGGCTCTGACCAGTTTGGCTCAGTGGATGGAGAGTCAGACTGCAGACTGAAGGGTCCTAGGTTCGATTGCGGTCAAGGGCATGTACGTTGGTTGCAAGTACATCCCCGGTGGGGAGTGTGCAGGAGGCAGCTGATCGATGTTTCTCTCTCATCGATGTTTTTAACTCTCTATCCCTCTCCCTTCCTCTCTGTAAAAATATCAATAAAATATATATATTTTAAATAAATAAATAAAATGAATTTTAAAAAAGAAAAAAACCATCTGGGGTGGAGAAGCCATGGAGTTAAGAATCCTGGGTCCTAAGTTCACAGTTAAACAGCCAAATATTCCGTTCTGTTTGTTTGGTTGCCTTGCTCCTTCCCAGCACAGAACCTTCTCAGATGCTGTCCCTTCCGCCAAGGATGCTTCCCATTCCCACGGTCTATTTGTCCCAGGAAATGCCTGCTCTGCCCACAGCTGCTCCTGCTCTAATCAAGCACTTCGCCTTCGGAAAAGCCTCCCCTGGATCTAAAGCCAAGTACAGTCCCTGGCTATTTGTTGTCATAGCACCAGGCCCTGTCCTGCTTCCATAGGTTTTTCTGAGAAGCATGGTGTGCCCACCCCCACCAGACTACCAGCTCCTTGAGGTCAGGCCCCGTGTCTGCTTGTAACCACCACCACATCCCCAGGGCCTAGCACAGCACATGGCACAGAGTAGATGCTCAGGAAATACCGACTGAAATTAACATTTCCTCCTCTCAGTAGCCGCACTCACTCACCACCCTTCTCCCTCTGAGAACCAGCCTGCCTTTCTCCAGTTGGTTCATGGACAATGACAGTGTTATTGTATCTCAGTACATCTTACACTGAGCCGTCCCAGTTATGTTTGTCGCCCTCTCTGAGGATAAGGCTCAAGTTCTTTTTTTTTTTCTTTTCTTTTCTTTTTACCCCTGGGCCCCAGTCCGTAAGCTGGTGCAGAGGAAGTTATCCATTGTGGACCGAGAGGAAGAGTGGAGAGTGGAAATGCATCCTGACCGTCAGAGTCCCCCATCAGATGGTGTTCAGAGGGCCAAAGAGGCTTTCGGGAGAACCAGGTCTCTCACATAACTGGACATTTTCTGTCAGCCAGGGGCTCACACACAATGACATCAGGACACAGTCTCGGTCCTTCTCTCGGCTGTGTTAGCTTCACTCTTAGACGAATTCTGTCTCCCTGTACTTTCTAGGAGAAAGCTCTAGGCCCCTATCTTCCCACCTGGGGGTCCAGTGGAAAGAGGAATCCTATTCCCCAACAGTTCAAACTAAAGTTTACAAATCGAATCCCATTGGAGGAGCCATTTGAGCACATCCCCACTCCTGAACCAATCACAGAGACTTCACTTCGTGAACCAGAACCTGGTATTCTACCATCCAGACCCAGTGGTGGGGGACTCCAGTGCTGTGGGATGGAGGCCCCTCCCACCCCCACCAAGCTCCTTGTACCAGGAGGACCCGCCCCATGGAGAGGCACTTGGCCTTGATGCTGGTTTCCTGTCCCTGCCTTTCCTACCAAGACGTCATCGGCCTTGACTCCCTTCCTGACTTTTCTATTTTTTCTAGCTCCTAGTAAGGAGGCTGCAGGACCATGAAAGTCTTCTCCAATAACCCTAGCCTTTTAGGCTCTCTCTCCCTATTGGTTAGAGACTCCCTCACAGCTCTAGAGAACGATGCTTTTTTTTCTTTTTTTTAATGCTTTAGTCTGTTGGATGGATGGATGGATGGATGGACGATGGACAGACTGATGGACGGATGAAATGAGGGATGGATGAATTAGTTCCAGGTTCCCTTAGAAAGCCCTATTTCTTGTCTTCTCCTCTTTACCATCTTAGGCTCCAGATTCCTGTAAAAATAGAAAGCACTTTTTTTTTTTTTTTTGTCTGAAATCAGTTTCCAAGTCCTCCGTTATCATAACAGTGGCTGATATTTAACATGTCTAATCTTTATCAGGCGCCTGCCCTACTTTAGTCACTGAGCTAAGCCCTTGTTCAGTCTTCACAACAACTCCAAGGTCTGGGCGCTGTTCTTGTCTGCAATGTACAATTATGAAACCAAGGCTCAGCGAGAGCAATGCCTCCAAGGCACACGGCCAGGCCAGGCAGCGGCAGACCAGGACTCGGCGCTGTGACCTGCACCACTCGGTTACCGGCCCGTGAGCAAGGACCCTCCAGTCCAGCCACACCAATTCTCTCCTTCTCCCGGTCCCAGTCCCGTGCCATCTCTGCCCTCACTCATGCAGCTCTGCCGAGAAGGGGTCTTTCTTCTTCCCCTCTTGTGCAGACTGAGAGCAGGACATATCTCTGGGCACCGCTAGGCCTCACTGCTTTCACAGATGAACCCCCAAATCTCAGTAGCTAATCACAATGAAGACTTTTTTTCTGGTTCATGACAGACAGAATCAAGTGCCTTCCTCCCTCTCAGGGGTGACCTCCCACAGGAGGAAGGGGAAATTCAATGTGTAAAGTGGGCTCTTAACTGCCTCAACCTAGAAGAAACTCCTGTCATTGCCGCTTACATTTCGTCATCCCAGCCAATGAGTGCGTGGACGTTCGGTAAATACATTCAGTCTCTGCGAAGGAGTAGCAGCAGGTAAACACAGGGCTAGTGCAGGGGGAGAGGGGGGGAAGAAGGCAAAGGGACCCACATCCAGGCTGGTGGTTGGGACGTGGGGAGCGGCGGCCAGGATTCTGTGATTAACCAAATATAGAAACTCCCCAACCCAGCCCTGGGGGTGGCGCCCCGATGCTATTGTCTTCAATATTGCTCAGAACTGAGCCAACACTCAACTTCTTGGCCAAGACTCAGAACTCTTGTTATCTAGGTTCAGGGCTGCTAATTACAGGATTTGACCTGAATGAAGCGAACAATGTAATAAGAACAACAGTCCCTGACTTCTCCAACATTCGAGTTTATACTAGTAAATCATTCCCACAGCCATAATCTCAGGCCCTTCACAATAACCCTGTGACGAGGGTGTTTTATCTTCATTGTGTGGTGAGGAAATTTAGAGAAACATGATGTAATGAGCCAAAGTCTCACAGAACCCTGTGCATGCTGGAATACTTCTCGATGTCAGCTTCCTGCGTCCATGCTCAGCTGCCTCCCCTGCAAGTTCCTATGGGAAATGATGATGTGAAAAAGAAGATCAATATAGTCTGGATTCAAGAGCTCGATGCCCTGGGCATCGAGATGGAGGAATTTAAAAGTGCAGGTGTTAAAGACAGGCAGCCTGGGTTTGAATGCCAGCTCAGCCACCTGCTAGCTGGGTGACAGTTGGCAAGCTGATCTATCTGGGCTCAGTTTCTTCCCTTGGGACACAGGGGTGAACAGTGTCTAACCCATACAGTTAGGGTGAGGATTCAATGCGATAAGGAACATACAGTATTGTAAAATGCTTAGCACAGTGCTTGGCTCAACATTAGAGCTTAATGTACATTCAAAGATGCTGCTGAGCTCCTTCTTAGAGACAAAACAATGCCACTGTTGCCCTACCAGGTTTTGGCTCAGTGGGTAAAGCATTGGCCTGTGTACTGAAGGGTCCTGGGTTCGAATCCGGTCAAAGGCACATACCTCAGTTGCTGGCTCGATCCCCAGTGCTGGTCTGGGAGGTTGTGGGAGGCAACTAACTAATCAATGTGTTGTTCTCACATCAGTGTTTCTCTCTGTGTCTCACCCCCTCCCTTCCACTCTCTCTAAAAATCAATGGGGAAATATCCTCGGATGAGGATGAACAATAAAAAACGATGCTCTGTCCCTCCCCAGGCCATGATGGTGTGGCACCACATTACACCGTTGGCTTCAGCAGTTGAACAATCTGACCCCCTCCCCCAGCTTCACACACAACTGCCAACAAGAAGGGAATGCTCTTTCTTTCTTTTTTTGAAACTGCTTTATTGAGGGGTGATTGGCATACAAAATGCTGTACGTGTTTAATGTACACAACTTGATGAGTGTGGAGATAAGTATATGTCCATGAGACCATCGCCACCACCTACATGATGCCATAATATATCCATCACCTCCAAAAGTTTCCTCTTGTCCTCTTTATTTGTGTGTGTGTGATGAGAACACAACACAAGATCTACCTTCTTCACAACACTTCCAATATACAGTACAGTACTGTTCACTGTAGGTGTTATCACTACGGATCGCCAGGCTTTAGCTGACTTGGTGCCCCTCGACCAAGACCTCTCCATTTCTCCCTCCCCCAGCACCCGACAACTACCCTTCTCCTCTCTGCTTTGTATGGTTGATGACTTAGATTCCACATATAAGCGAGACCATGAAGTATGTATTTGTCCTTCTGTGTCTGGCGTATTTCATTTACCATAATCTCCTCCAGATCCACCCATGTTGTTGCATGTAGCAGAATTTCCTTCTTTTTTCTGGATAAATAATATTTTGTTGTATGTATATCCAAATTTTCTTGATCAATTCATCTGTCAATGGACACTTAGGTTGCTGCCACATCTTGGCTATTGTGAATAAGGCTGCAATGAAATGGGAGTGTAGACAGCTGTTCATGATCCTGATTCTAATTCTTTCACTATAGTCCCACAAATGGGGCTGCTGAATTATATAGTACTTCTATTTTATTTTTATTTTTAATATATTTATTATTATTATTATTATTATTATTATATTTATTTCAGAGAGGAAAAGAGAGGGACAGAAAGATAGAAACATCAGTGATGAGAGAGAACCATTGATTGGCTGCCTCCTGCATGCCCCACACTGGGGAACGAGCCCACAACCTGGGCATGTGCCCTGATCAGGATTGAATCTTGACCTCCTGGTTCATAGGTCGATGTTCAACCACTGAGCCAAGCCGCTGGGCTATTTTTATTTTTTGTTTCCTTGTCTGGGGATCAGCACTACTGCCCTCCAGGGGCCACTTTGTGCCAGGCCATGGTTACCCTCAAAGTGTCGCTGTGAGGAATGGTTCCCAAAATGAAAGTGGGGGAGGAGAGCACTCCACTCCTGGGGCAGGTGAGGGTTGTGAGTCCCACAGGTGACTCTGATATGTAACACCATGCTATGGCACTTGACATCCACTATTAGGCAAAACTCAAGAAAAGAAAAATGAGGTGAACAGGGAAACAGGAGGATCCTATCTGTTTCACCAGAACCAGGAATGCACCTATTTCCCAGGGGGTTAGCTCTCCTCACAGATGAGCCAATGTTTTGTATCTGACACTGTTCTCCAGCCAATCAACACGGGAACAGGAACGTTATGAAATGGCCTTTCCTAAAGATTCTTATAAACAAAATAAACTGCTGAACAAAATAGATCCAGAGACATAGAAGCATGGAACAGACTATGGATTTGAAGAGAGGATGTGGGAGTGGGTGGGTGGGTGGGAAGAGATCTACCAAAAAAAAAAAATGTATTCATATATAAATAACCCGGGTACGATCCCAGCCAAGGGCAAATGCCCAGGTGTGGGCTCGATCTCCACCCTTAGTGGGGGTCATGCAGGAAGCAGCCAGTCAGTGATTCTCTCTCATCATTGATGTTTCTATCTCTCCCTCTTCCTCTCTGAAATCAATAAAAAATATTTTTTAAAAAACTGAATAGCAAAAACAAAATTCTTATCAACAAACCAGGATAAGGGGTTTGAATATATAAAGAATATATAAAGACTTCTCACAACTCAATAATAAAAAGACACATCAGAAAAGGGTCAGAGTAGGTGCTTTCCCAAAGAAGATATACAAAGACCAACACACAAATGAAAGAAAAACTGAAGACACATCACATCATACCCTTTTTGGTGGCTAGAATTAAAAAGTCGGGTGTTGTCCTAACCAATTTGGTTCAGTAGATAGAGCATCAGTCTGCATACCGAAGGGTCATGGGTTTGATTCCAGTCAAGAGCATGTAGCTTGGTTGTAGGCTCAATCCCCAACCCTGTTCAGGTGGGGTGAGGGGGCATGAGTGTGGCAACCAATCAGTGTGTCTCTCCTCACATTGATGTTTCTCTCTGTGTGCGTCTCTCCCCTTCCCTTCCACTCTTTCTAAAAATCAATGGAAAAATATCCTCTGGTGAGGACTAACAACACTGTGAGGATGGTGATAAAAATGTCCTAAAACTGATTGTGGTGAGAATCACACCACTCTGTGACTATTACTAAAAGCCATTGAATTGCACACATACATGGGTGATTTGACACAGCATATGAAACTCATCTCAATAAAGCTGTTAAAATAATAAAATAAATCAGGTGTGGGGAGGCTGTGGAGAAGGCAGAACCCTCACACACTGCTGGTGGGAGTGAAAAGTGGTGCGATTTCTTGGTAAAGACCCCGGCAGTTTCTCAGAAGGTTAAACATGAAGTTAACCTATGACCCAGCAATTCCACTCCTCATTATATGCCCAACAGAAATGAAAATCTATGTCTACACAACACATATACACAAATGTAAAAAAAATAAATAAATAGTATTCATAACAAACAAAAAAATGAAAGCAATCCAAGAGCTTACAAAGCACAATGTGTATAGTCATACAAGGATTAGTATTTGGCAATAAAAATATACTCTACAACACGGATGAACCTTGAAAACATGCTAAGTGAAAGAAGCCAGACACAAAGGGCCACGTATCATATGATTACAATGATATGAAACATCTAGAATAGGCAGAGCTACAGAAAGGTTAGTGGTTGCCTGGGGCTGAGGTTGGAGGGAGAGTGGAATGTTATGGCCAAGGCATGCAGGGTGTCCGGACGGTGATGAAAATGTTCTAAAACTGATTGTGCTGAGAGTCGCACCACTCTGTGACTATTACTAAAAGCCATTGAATTGCACACTTTCATGGTTGATTTTGCATAGTGTATGAAACTCATCTCAATAAAACTGTTAAAATAATAATAAAAATAAATCAGAGTCTTCCTTGGGCACCTGCTGGAGAGAAGGGCAGTTTCCAAGTCTCTGCATTCAATCTAGTTCAAAGCAAAAAAAAAACAAAAAATAAAAAGTAAAACACATAGAGCTTTCTAGAAGGCAGAGCAGTTGCATTGCAACCCCAGGCCCAGAGGGATCTTCGGGGGCTACTGCAGCTCTTTGAGGCTCTCTCTCAGCCTGGGACGCCCCACAGCGTCACTCCTCAGCTCTACATAGAGCTACAAGGAAACTTGTGCCACAAGGAAACTAACATGTGGGCCTGGGCAGGGCACGGAGCTCTGCGAGGTCAAGCATGGGCTCCAGACCCACAGGCACCTGCTCTAGAGACAAAGAGACGGAGCGGAAGGAGCATGAGCTTTGGCAGCACACAGACCCAAATTGGCACCGCATCTCTTCCGCCGATTAGCTCCATGACCTCAGCCCTTTCCTTCATCTGCAAAAAAAAAGTCGATAATAATGCCTCTCACATCAGCTCCCCTCCTCCCCGGTTTGGCTGGTTTGGTTTGGCTAACGTTTCTTGATGGCTTACTATGGACTAAGTAAATGCTGGCTATGTATTATTAGCATGTGTGTGTGTGTGTGTGTGTGTGTGTGTGTGTGTGTCTTCACTGCAGCCCTGGACAAAGCCAGGACTATTTATTATTATGCCCTTTTCACAGTACTGGGGACTGAGGCTCAGAGGGTCTCAAGCCCCTTCTCCGTTGTCACACAGCCGGTAGGTGAGAGAGTCACTAGGCTGGATCTGTCCTTTTATGCTGAACTATAATCTCCGTCCATACAGGGGAAGGATAACATTTCACAGTCTGAGTGGGCCAGGACCCGGGTCCTCAGGAAAGAGTTCCCAGAGCCAGGTGCCCATGTCCTGCTTCTTGCGTGGTGTCCCCACCCAGAGGTCACAGAGAGGACACCTGCGGCGACAGGGGGCTGATGACGCTCTCGACACACACACACACACTGCTGAGCACTGAGTGCCTGGAGCTGTGCTGTGCAGTTTCCTGGCACCTGCTGGGGGCTGACTGGCCTCCTCGAATATTCCACGTGTCCCCTCCTCTGGGGCCTCCACAGGGAGGCACACTGTCGGGGAGGACCCACGTGCTTTTGGCTTTTGCGGGGGGGGGGGGGGGGGGGGGGGGGGGGGGGGAGAGTAGGGTCAGACAGTTAATTAACTGACCTAAAACCAAAAAGAGCAGGTCAGAAGCAACAAGCAGAGGATGAGGCGGAGGCGGGGCTGTGAAGCAGCCAGTGGGCCCCCAAATGCAGATATTCTCACCACGTCTCACCCAGTGAGAAGGCTCACCTTGGCCCTCCTGAGTCCAGCCGCTTGCACCCTGTGTTCCAGTGTTTCAGTGGTTCCTGGGCTGACAGGTTACCTCCAACCTCGGCAACTTAAAACAGCTGCTTCCTCATGGGTCTGCATTCTGTGCAGCAGGCACTTGGTAAAGGGATGGCCATCGCTGACTTATCCCAGCCCCGTGATGCCTGGGGCCTCCCCTGGGAAGACCTGAGGGCCAGGGTGAGCTGTCAGCGGCGGGCTGGGGTCTCCTGATGCCGGTTCATTCCATGCCGGGCGCCTGGGCTGCGTAGGCTCAGAGTCAGACTGAGGACGGAGCACGTCGTGCGGCCTCCCCATGCAGCGTGACCTCCTCGCATCTCAGCACAGCAGCCTCGGGGCGGTGAGACCTCGCGCCTGGTGCCCAGGGCTCCAAGCGCCAGTGTCCCAGCAAACAGGGCCGAAGCTGCCCCCCTTTTCATGCCTCAGCCTGGGACACCCCACAGCATCACTCCTCAGCTGCCCCGTGGGCAAAGCAGACACAAGCCCACCCAGATTCAAGGAGCACCGTGACAGGCGGAGGGCTGTGTCGGGAAGAGGCAGGCTCAGGGCACATGTGGAAGAGCCTCTCTCAAAGGCGGGGGGGGGGGGGGGGAGAGGGTGTGCCCCCCCTTTCCTGTAGAATCCACTGGGAGGGCCTCTCAGGCTTAACAACGAGCAAAGGAGCCAGACACCACGGAGTGCATGTAGCAGGATTCCATTTACCTGGCAGCCAGGGACACACCAGCTAATGGATGGTCTGCACGGCGGCTGCCTGGGTGGGGGTGGGGCGCAGAGGCGAATGAGGCAGGGAACCCCCTCCCACCCCGGAGCTCTCCTCTGTTCTATATCTGGATCCCAGCGGCGGTTACACAGATGCATCATCCTCAGAACTCCATCGAGTGCTGCGCTTAAAACCCGTGGCCTGGACACACTAGGTCAATAAAGACTTTTTAAAAGAATCATCCAGCCGAGCTGCCCACCCCCTCCCTGCCCCCGCCGGCTGGCCATGCCCTGGAAAAGGCAAACCCCGGTTCTTCCCATCCCGGCCTGCGGGTGGCCATGGGGGACTCCGTTCCACCCTCACTTTCTTCTCAGTTTCAGGATCCTGAAGCCAGTGCCGGGACAGGACAGGCCCTTAGCAAATTTACTCTGACGCCTCTCTTTCTGGGGGAGGAAAGCAGGAAGCAGAGCAGGGAGGGCCCTCCTGACCCCCAGGGCAGGCCATGGGCACCACTGTGGAGCCGGTTCCTCAGACACGTAGCGTAGCAGGCAAAAGCCTTCTGGCAGAAAGCGCTCCTTTGCCAGCGGGCAGCCGAGAGGTGCACGCTGTAGTGAGTCTTGTCCAATTAGGCCCAGCCAGACGGGAGTTTCTACAACGCAGGAAGGTTTCCTACTTGGAAAGTGTCTGCACCCCAGCTGGGCAGGGCTCCCACAGAGCAGGGCAGAAGGCAGGGAGCAGGCCTGACATCACAGCACTCCCAGGAGTCCCGGAGCCTGGGGACAGGAGACGCTTTCACTGTCCATTGCCCCCCTCCGCCCCTACCCCACCCACCACCACCCCCCCAGCCAGAGCAGGTGCCAGAACCTGAGTCCTAACAGGTGAAGCTCCAGTCAATGCCTTTCCTGATTTGTGCGCCCCGCCCCACTGGCCCACCCAGGCCCATATCTCCCCTCTTCCACACTCAACCCCCGTTATGGCTAAACTGTGACCCCGCCCCCCCATAATCCCCCAATTCCTATGTTGAAGTCCTAGCCCCACTATATCAGACTGTGACTGTATTTGAAGCAGGGTCTTCAGAAGGTGAGTAGGTTAAAATGAGGTCTATGGATGGGCCCTCGTCCAATACGCCCAGCATCTTTATGAAGAGGAGGTTTGCCAAAACCGGTTTGGCTCAGTGGATAGAGGGTCGGCCTGCGGACTCAAGGGTCCCAGGTTTGATTCCTGTCTGGGGCATGTACCTGGCAGCTGGTCGATGTCTCTCTCATTGATGTTTCTAACTATTGTATCTCTCTCCCTTCCTCTCTGTAAAAAATCAATAAAATATATATATTTTTTTAAAAGAAGAAGAGGAGGTTGGAGATTGGGCACAGACGTATACAGAGGAAGGCCCTCTAAAGTCACAGGGGGAAGGCGGCCATGACCAGCCCCGGAGAGAGGCCTCAGGGGAAACCCACCCTGCTGACACCTTGACCTTGGACTGCCGCCTCCCAGAAAAGTGAGAAAATAAAATCTGTTGTTTAAGCCCCCAGCCTATAGTATTTATTGTGGCAGCTGAGGTAACTCCCTTCATCAGAATGTCACCCGTTTTCACACCTGGCCTTTGCCCAAGCTGACCCCTCACCGCACCGGGGTGCCCGTCCCCCTCCCCTCTTCCCAGCTCCTCCTCCGGGCCCGGCTTCCAGGTGGACATTTCCCGGAAGATCCCGAGTTAGCTGGTTGCTGCAACACTCTGACGCTGTGCCTGTGTGCTAATCTCTGTGATGCCATGTGTTAGTTTATGTCCTGCGGGGGCCTCCTGCCCAGACCTGGACCCAGAGGCTGCACCTGAGTCATCTGCATGTCCCTGCATGAGTGACAGACAGCCTGGGAAAAGGGCTGCTCCCTTGAATTACACCGAGAAGTCTGCTGGGTGCCTTGGCTTAGCCCTGGCAGGGTCCCGGGCCCGCACACCCCTAGCTTCTCCTCCCTTGCCTCTGTCCTGCTCCCTCCAGAAAAGCTGAGAAAGGCTTCACGGCCTAAGAGACTGCGTGCCAAACAGAAGCCCGGGGAAGGCAACACGTGAGCCGAAGATGTGGGCAGTGAGGGATGGCTGCCAGGGGCTGGAATGACTCCTCCTCGGGTTGGTGAAAGCAGCCCTGACCTGTCTGTGAATCTGAGGGCGTGTTGTGTGTGTGCATGTGTGTATGTGTGTGTGTTTGTGTGAGAGTGTGTGTGCGTGTGTATGTGTATGTGTATGTGCTGGGGTGTGTGTGTATGTGTTTGGGTGTGTGTGTGTGAGAGACAGAGAGAGTGCGTGTGTGTGTGTGTTGGGGTGTGTGTGTGTGTGTGTGTGTGTGTGTTGGGGTGTGTGTGTGTGTGTGTGTGTGTATGTGCTGGGGTGTGTGTGTATGTGTTTGGGTGTGTGTGTGTGTATGTGTGTGTGTGTGAGAGAGAGAGAGAGAGAGAGAGAGAGAGAGAGAGAGAGAGAGAGAGCATGTGTGTGTGTGTGTGTGTTGGTGTGTGTATGTGTTGGTGTGTGTGTTGGTGTGTATATGCGTTGGTGTGTGTGTGTGTGTGTGTGTGTTGGCACAGGGGCATATGAGCGCCTTTAGGGGTGGGAAAGACACACACTCCCCTGTGCAGGGCAGCGGGTGTAGAGGCGCTGGCACCCCGAGGAGAGCGCAGCGTGTGGAGCTCGGACAGACCTGGGTTGAAGCGCAGCTCCTTTGCTGCCAGTGGATTAACGAGCCGAACACAGAAGCTTGGCTCCAGACCTGTGGTGGGTGCCCTGGGCCCACGGATGCTGTCCTTGCCCCCACATCAGCCTTGCCCAGCGCTGAGCCCGGAGCACGGAAGGCAGCCTCTTTAGGGCCAGGTTGGCAGGAGTTAATGAGAGACAGGCTGGTTGTTTCTGAAAAACAGAGGACTGGATCGATAGCTCTCCAGAGCCAGCATTGATCAGCCAGGGCAAAGGCTCTGTGTGGAGCTGCCAGGCGTTTCTCTGAAACACCCAGAACAGAGCAATCCGGGAAGGCTGGCCGGCAGAAAGGCCCTGGGCACATCCATCCTGGGGTCAGCCCCCTGGGGGCACAGGGCTCCCTGCCCCACCCCAGGATGGCCGCGGAGCTGACCCCAATCTCAGGTGTGAGAGCTTGAAGGGACCTGGGCTCCCTCCACTCAGTTCTTCGTCTGAGGCCCACGTTAAGCACTCAGCCATCTGTGAGCGTGGAGGGGAAAATGTTCAGGAACCTGTGCCTGGAACTGAGCATGTCTTTCTATCAGGAACACAAGCATCAACCACGGGGGAATGAGGAGTCCCTAGGACCTTGGCACCAAGAATAATGACCAGTATCTCCTGTCTCATTGCAGCATTCTCAAAACATGCACATGCCTACCTCCAAACGCTGTGGTAGTTAGGCCTGCCCCTGTGCCTTGTTCAATGCGTTCATAAGTGAACACGTCACAGATGTGTGGAGGTTTTCTATTTGATAAGCAATTCTACCCATTTTATTTCACCAGCCTGCCCAAAGGGTCCATGATGCAAAAAGGGTTAAAGATTCCTGTTCTGCTCCAGCACCCATGGCCAGTGGGGACACTGCGGCCCAGAGCAGGCAGTGCTTTCCCTGGGGGCCGGGGGGAGAGGAGGGAGGGGGGCGAGAGGGGGAAGACATGAAAAAGAGCGTAGTAAGCCCGGTTGCTGTGGCTCAATGATAGAGCATCGAGCCATGAGCCAGGAGGTCACAGTTCAATTCCCCATCAGGGCACATGTGGGCTCGATACTGGGGACCATGTAGCCAATCACGTTTCTCTCTCACTGATGTTTCTATCCCTCTTCCTACCTCTCTCTAAAACCAATAAAACTACATATTTTTTAAAATAGCATAGTACCCAAAACCGGTTTGGCTCAGTGAATAGAGCTGTTAGTCTGCAGACTGAAAGGCCCAGGTTCGATTCCGGTCAAGGGCATGTACCTTGGTTGCAGGCACATCCCCGGTAGGGGGTGCGCAGGAGGCAGCTGATCAATGTTTCTCTCTCATCAATGTTTCTAGCTCTCTGTCTCTCTCCCTTCCTCTCTATAATTTTTTTTTTTTCTTTTAAGTGGCGAGGTTCATACCCAGATCCCAGTTCTTGGCAAGATCGATAGGTGCCAAGAATCAGCAAGTGCCCATGGGATTCTGCTTTCGTTTTCAGGGAGAAGGGGAAAGGCTGAAACCAGAAACAAATCTATGAAGGTGCCAGTCAGCGACTTCCTTCCAAAGAGGATAATGCAGAAAGGGGGAAGAGGACCACGACAGAGGACCAAGAGGCAACGGTTCGATTCCTGGTCAGGGCACATGCCTGGGTTGCAGGCTTGATCCCCGGTAGGGGATGTGCAAGAGCAGCCAATCAATGATTCTCTCTCTCATCACTGGTGTTTCTCTCTCTCTCTTTCCCTCCCCTTTCCCTTTTCTCTCCAAAACAAATAAAAATATATTAAAAATACATACATTAATATGTCAATATTGCTTCATGAGTTCTGACAATGTAGCATACTATGTAGGATAGTAACATTCATGGCTGTGGGCTTAGGGTAACACTTCCAACTATTTTTACAACTTTTCTGCACATCTAAATCTCCTCTAAAATAGAAAAAAAAAAGTATTCTTTTAAAAACTGTTAGAGTATATCTGAATAGGGAGGTTACAGACAATTTTTTCTTTTTTTTCTTTTTTTCTCTAAGAGAACATTTATTGGGTAAGTTAGCGGTAGACGTGATTCCTAGAATGGGCTTAGGAAACAAGTTACGAAGGTAAAGGAAGGGCCCTTGGAGCTTGGGAGTGGGGGAGCCAGTAGTAACATGGTGAGGGCGTGGGGGGTGGAGGGAAAGGCCCAGATCTGCTCCCTGAAGGGAGAATTGGCGATTTCTTTTCCTTATTTTACTTCCCTGTGTTCCCTAAACAGTCTATGATGAATATGTTTTGCTTTTGTCTCAGGGAAAATTTCCACAAACTTTGTTTTAAAAAAAGAAATGCATGAATGGGGTGTCTGGCCCTTTGGAGACTGAGTGCTTATAAATAAAAAGTGTAATTGGCGTGGCTCCTCGGGCAGCGGTTAGAACCGACATTATCATCCCTCTCCCAGGAGGTTCCCGCCGCCAGGCCCTGGCACTGCCCCAGGAGTGGGTGGTGTGCTCCGAACCTGCCAGCGCTCTTCCCGGTGGTGGCGTGGGGCCCTCCTGGCTGGCAGGGCCGGGGCGGGAGCCAGGGCAGCTGCTGCAGGGCCAAAGGGCTTGCCCAGGTGAGGACACGCTGCTGACTCAGCCAGGCCCAGAGGGCAATGGGCCCTAGAAAATCCTGTTCCCCAGCTCCCAGCCCGCTGTCGGCTCGCTTCGGCCCGGGGCCTCGGAGTTCCTCTATTCCCACCACACCAGCAAGGGAAAGACCGGACCAGACCAGACCAGGCCAGACCGGGCAGGGCCACTTGCTGGGTCCCAGGTGAAGGTCGTTCACCATCATTTAGACTCAAAGGGTTCATAAAGCAGATGGTGGTCCCGCCTCATCTGCAGTTCCCCTTTCCATTGGCAACCAGTCTGAAAAGAATAAATGGAAAATTCCGTAAGTAAACAATTGATAAGCTTTCCGTGGTACGCCATTCTGAGCAGCAGCGTCTGCAATCTCGCACATCCTGCTGCATCTCAGGTGCCGTGTGCACCACCCGTCCGACCGTGTCTCCTCCCGTCTGTGCTCCCCACTTGTTCGTCACTGAGCTGCATCCCGGTTGTCAAGTGCACTGTCCTGGCGTCACAGTGCTTGTGCTCAAGTCACCTGATTTTACTTAATAATGGGCCTGAGAGCAAGAGTGGTGATCTGGCAATTTGGGTTTGCCAGAGGCCATACGTGCTTCCTTAAAAGTGAAAGCACCCACCACCTGCACACAGTATTACGGCATATTGTTACACTTGTCTTATGTTGTTGTTATTGCCGTTATTCTCTTACTGTGGCTAATTTGTGAATGAAACTTCTTCACAGGTATGTATGCATGGGGAAAAAACAGCACATCTACACAGGGTTTGGTACTACCTGTGGTCTCAGGCATTCACTGGGGTCTTGGAGCGTATTCCCCGTGGGTAAGTGGGGACTACTGTATTCTATGACCTCACTCTTTGAAAGCTGGCACTTGGAGAGGGTCCCTCCTACACCAGAGCCTGTCTCTAACCCTCTCAGCGACGGGCTAGTGACGTGGCGGATGGCTGGACCACCGTAGAGGAACAGGGTGCTGGAGAAAGTGCTAATGGGGGACAGCAAACTGTCAGACTTCCCACAACACCCCACCACTACCCCCCAAATACCAAGGGCCATGGGTAAGGCTCAACCCAGCTTGGGGTCACAGGGAAACACCAACACCAGCTTGGGATCACAGGGAAACTGGGACTGTTCCCTGGGCTCCCTCCTTTATCTGGTACCCAATTCATACCCAGAAGGCCTCTTGGTGAGGGCATCAGAGGCAAGGAGCAGGGGAGAGACCGTGCAGTCATTTCTAATTGTCATGGGATTGAGTGTTACCAACAGGAACCCTGGGAAGGGACCCCTCTACTTTCTAACACTGATGAAAGGTCTGGTTCCTTTACAGACAAGCTGAGTTGTCTTCCAAGTGGCCTGTGCGCATGTTCCAATCCCTCTTCCTGAGCTCGTTTAACTCTTCAGAAACGGCTTTCAAAGCCACCTTTGGCCAAAATTTGTTTGCTTGATTGCCCCCAGTATTCCCCAATACAGGCATCCAAAGGACTTTCCCATTTCCAAATCCAAATTCAGGTCCAAAAAAACAAAACCTGCCCCTCTGAGGTCATTCCCAAGAATCCAGGCAGTCGGAGAAATGCCTGCATGATAAGAATCATATGACTTTCCCAGTGTGCTGGTATCCACCTGCCTCTGTGTTGCTCTCCTCTCTCCCTGCCTCCCATTCCTCAGACAGAAGGAGAGTGGGACACCCCCACCCACTCACCAGATCTGGCTCTGCCTTCCTTGGAAGGGGGCCCGTCTCTTCTCCCTCCCAGCAAAGCCCAGGCCCTGGGACCAGCCCAGGCTCCATTTACCCCACTAATGAGTCTTAAGTGTTTGGCTTGAGTTCCTGCCAGTGCTACGCCTACAGGGGAGGGTGGTGGGAGAGAACAGAACAAAGTTCATGCCAGCTCGGCTCTGCTGGGCCCTGGGAAGGCTGGCACAAGGGCTGCATGGACCCACCTTGAAGCCCCCTGCCTTTCTTTCTCCTCCACCTCAGGGGCTTTCCCAAAATGCAGGTTCCCGGCTCACCTACTGCATTAGAATTGTGGGGTGGGCCCAGGAGTGTGCATTTTAATAAGCACCCCAGGACTGTGATGCACAGTGAAGGGGAAGAACCCAGAATTACAGAGAGCTTGGCTTAGAGTCGGTAGGATGCCAAGAGCCAGGTGCTTGGGTGGGGAAGGGCAG
The DNA here is from genome assembly GCF_014108245.1 of Pipistrellus kuhlii. Taxonomy (NCBI): domain Eukaryota; kingdom Metazoa; phylum Chordata; class Mammalia; order Chiroptera; family Vespertilionidae; genus Pipistrellus; species Pipistrellus kuhlii. The sequence goes on from NW_023425595.1 coordinate 11,333,836, forward strand.
AATGGAAGAGACAATCCTAGAGTGCACGGGCTGAAGCTAAAAGGATCCTGAGAAACCAGCCGCTGGTGAGAAGGGTGAATTGTCACCAGTATCCAGTTTTCTTTCGCTCTTTCTGGCCCCAGAGCTGAATCACATTCCCCAGGCGCCCCTGTCGTCAGCAGGGGTCATGAATTGGATTCTGGCCAGTGGAATGTGGGTCTCCTACAGCATGCTCTCTCCATTGGACGCTGTGCAGGGCTCTGAGGCCTCTGCAGATAGCTGACTGAGCCACAACAGGGAAGGATCCTGTGCTCTGGATGACTGTCAGGCAGTGGCCCCACCACCAACCTTCCCGGATTGAGCAGTTTATTTATGCAAAAGAAACCTTTGTACGGTAAGCTACTGAGATTTGGAGGTTGTGTGAATCAGCTACCAGCCTTTGAGAACCAATACACCCGTCTCAGGTACACCGAGCCCAGGAGTGCAACAGTAGCGACATGTTCAATGGCAGAGTGAGCTCCCGATGGGTCCGGGCCAGAACCAGCATTTCCCACCGACAGCCCTGGATAGGGATACGGGGCACCACGACCACATAGCACACCTGGGCAGCACCAATTCCAAAAAAACTTTATTGTTTCAAGTGGCAAAATGTTATTGGTCTCTATGGGGCACCTGGCAGGGCAGAGGGAGACCTGGGGCGGGGCCGAGTTCCATCCATTACAAAATCAAAGGCTTTTATAAAAAATGTTATAAATTGGTATCAAAACAAAACCCAAGGGAGGCTGGAGGAGGAAGCAGGAAGGGAAGGGGGATACACGGAGGGAGGACCAGAACCTCGGTCCACTCACGACGAAATCCAGGCCGAGAGGGAAGGTGTAGAGGGCAGTTGGGAAGGTGATACAAAGTGCATAAATGTGCCTCCCCAGATGCTCCTCAGACAGAAGCGGAGGGGGACGGAGGTGACAGCCTGGGACACGGGGGAAGAAGGGGCTCCAGCCATCTCCTCGCAGGGACCCCACGGGAACGGGCATTGCTTGGGACTGCCAGATGGAAGGACCTGCAGCGGGAGGGAAGAGCAGAGCTCATGGAGCCGACCGAGGCGGGGAGAGGAGATGCTTTGGCTTCCTTCCCTGCCCATCGAGCTTTCCCCACACAGCCTCGTTGTAAGGAGGGTCTCAGACCAGAAGGGCTGGGGAGCACACTCAGCCACAGGGCCCGGGGACCACCCTTGGCCCAGGGAGGAAGGCTAGGACAGAAGCCCTCCTCGTCCATCAAGGGCCAGATGACAACACTTTGTTCTATGGGCAACACTGAGGGGAGGCCAAGGGACAACCCCTCTCCCCTGCCCCCCAAGTCTCTGGAACTCGGTTCCATCTGCCAGTTTTCAGCCTGGCAGAGAAAGGGGAATGGAGAGCAAAGAGGAACGTCCCGCCATCCTCCAGGGGATTCGCTGATCACCCCTGAACCCCATTCCCTAAGCCCAGCCAGGCCTGAGCCCAGGGAGCTGCCCTCACCTCAGTGACTTCTCAGACCTTCTTCTTCTTCAGCTTCAGGGCTTGTAGCCAACTGGGCGATGATCCTTCTGACCTAGAAGGCAGAGGGCAAAGGTCACAAAGCAACCTGAGGAAAGCCGAACAGAACGAGAGGCAGGAGTCGAAAACCCGCACCCCAATCAGAAGAGGCAGCCCGGGGCCTGGCTGCAGAGACGGGAACTCCGCCACCCACTTAATACAGTTAATCTGGGGCACGTGGACCTCCTCCCAGGCCTTCGGTTTTCCTCTGCATAAGAGCGGGGTTAGTCAATGTCCGGGTCACCCACCCTGAGGATTTCTCTGGCTTCGGAGGTAAGGCGAGGGGCTTCCCCAGCCCTGGGACCTTGCAGGACTTGGAGCGCTGGAACGCGGACTCCTTCTGACTCGACTTGCTGTCCACCAGCTCCCCCTCCTCAGCCGAGCGGTTCCGGGGGCGCAGCTTGGCCTGAGAGACAAGCCCGGTGCAAACAGATGTCAGCGGGACAGGCAAAAGCGCTGAGAGAAGGGCAGGCAGGCCCCACAGCCAGGCTCAGACCCCTCTGCTATCCTTTTACCCCGATGGGTGGGAAGTCACTTAACGATAAACTTCTCTGAGTTGAGATACTGCTGAGTTCAGGCTAACTCCGCTGGACAAAGCCAGCGGTGACGTCCAGCTTTTTTGCTCTTTCCCACCAACTCTGATGCATGTCTCAAAGCTAAAAGCAAATGCTACCAGAGGCCTTCCCAATGCACCCTCAGACCTCACGGCACCTCACTGTGATAACCTCCCTCTTTGAGCAGGCCCAGCCCTTATCTGCACCTCCCTGAGACCCCTCCCTGTGACCCCTCAATTCCTCCGTTCACCAGAACTACGGACATGGCTGTGTCCCCCACTGCCCCACGAGGTTCCTCCGTCCATCACACTTCACACACAGCGAGCGCGGGGTGAGGCAGGGCCCTCCACGGGGAGCAGGATGAGAGGAGGAATGGGAAAGAGATGGGGAATGAATGGATGATGGGGAAAAGAAAGGCTGCATGCAAGGGGCCAGCCAGCGGGATGTCGGCAGAGTCGCCGAACGGTACCTTCAGGGCTGACGGGCTCAGGCCAGGGAAGAGGTTGACTTTCAGCCCCTTGGTGCCCAAGGACATCCGTGTCTTGCGGTTCTGAGGCTCCTCCACCACCTCCTCGTCTGAAGACGGCACCCGGGAAACTCGTGGCTCTGCAAGGGCCCCGCGAGTGCTCAGCGGAGAGCGACCCCGGGCCCCCACCACCCGGCTCACCCCCACGTCGACCCAGACATCAAGGAACTCACTGGCCATACCCGTAGAGTCCTGGAACAGGCGTGCATCCGAGTCCGCCGCCTCGGACAGGCCCAGGGTACCGCCGGGCCGGATGGCCGGGGCCCGGTGCCCACGCTTGCGCCCCAGGCTGGCACGGCTTCGATACACGGCGCTGTCGAGGACCTCGGTGTCCTGCTCGGGACAACGGCAACACCACTGCCTTCGCCGTCCCGTGGTCCTGCCCCCCTCCCACATGAGGCCTCCAAAGGCAGTCTCTGGGAGCAGATCCCTGTTCATGACTCACCCCCCACCCTCTCTGCCTCCTGATTGAGACAGCTCAGGGCTCTGAGCCACTGGAGGAGCCCCAGGAACCAGCCTCTGAGCTCCACCACCTCCCCCCCCCCAACCCTCCCCAATAGCCCATCCACTGCCCTGGGCTCACCCTCCACTAACCTCAATAAAAGAGAAGTCCTGACTGGGAGAGCTGGGGGGACGGCCTTGGGAGGCTCGCCGAGGGGGGTGCATCGGACCCTGCTCGCCCAGCCCGGGCCCTGCAGGGCCCCAGCTGCCGTCCACCTCATCTGTCCGGCTGGCTTCGCCATCAGGCTGGGGCCTCCAGGAGGGCAGACGGTCCCTGCCGGGCTCCAGGGGCTCCCCTCGATCGGCCCCTGCCGTGGTCCCTTCCTCTTCCAGCAGGGTCCTCAGGCCCGAGGCAGACGCTGCCGACTCCCTCCGGGCCACTGCCCTGGAGCTGCTGACGGCCAGCATCTCCTCCAGCAGGCCCTGGGCGGCGGAGGGGGGCGAGCGGGCCAGGCCACCGCTGCTGGGGCTGCGAAGGAGCCGGACCAGAGAGCAAGGTCACCTTACGGCCACATCGCCCTCCCCCAAAGCCCCTTCAAATGCTCTGTGTCCCCCCCTCCCCCCTCTCCCCCCCGAAGGGCACAGGCAGGACCACACAACACACACCACACAGACAGAAGGGGTGAGCTGGGTCAGCCTGGCAGGTTCAGATCCGGGGTCCTCCACTTAAGGGACTTTGGGCGAGTCCCTTCGCCTACAAACGCTTCTAACTTTATCGTATTGTTGGGGGGATGAAATGAGAACCTGGGGCACGGCGAGTTCACCGCCTGGCACTCAGCCTGTGCCCGATGAACAGCGGCTACTGCTACCACTGCCATCCATGTGGTCGGAGCTGTCCGAGCGGCCCTCCCAGGGGCACCTGCTTGGGCACACACGCGCCTTGGGATGAGCTGAGCAGCCTCTTCTGTGCCCCTGACCGTGTCACCCCTCCCAGTGCCCGTCTCACAGAGCATGCCAGGCCCTGTTCCCTTGCCCACCACAGGGAAAGCTTCCCCCACCACCCCTCCACTCACTCTCCCTGCAGCTTAATTCCTCTGCCACCACGGAAGCTGGCCTGCTCCCCTCCCCCAGCCTCCGCCCTTCCTCGGCCCTGCAAGCCCAGAGCTTCCCCGGGCCGGCCCCTGCCTCCTCCGAGGTTGAGGCTTTGTCCCCACTGCCAGGCTGTGAACAACGCAAGGGCAAAGATGAGGCCCCTCTTGCCTTTGTTGCCCCCGCCTCGGGCCTGGCCAGGAGCAGAACTAAGCAAATGTTTGCCGAGTGCAGGGGAAGCGTGCCTCTCAATGTAGCTTACGTGCCTTCTGCCTGCTGCTCCCTCAAAACACAGTACAAACACATATGCATAGCACACGTGCACTCACCACCTCACACAGGAGCTCGTGTGTTGTCCAGATGCCACACACACACACCCCCATACACACACACATACACAGACACCCCGACCCACTCACAAGCACACCTCAGGCAGGACGGTGTGCATGTTGTCACTCCTGCCAGCAGAACCACACCAACATGCACACGCACGCACTCACACCGTGCACACGCGCACACTACCACCGTGCACAGGCGTGTCAAATTCCAGTCAGGCCTGGAATTCCCCATGGATGGGAGGGGTGGAGAGCGAGGCAGGTGATTCAGTATCAAGAACGGAGCGGGAGGGCTGGAAAGGACGTGTGTCAGTCTGTCCTTCCACAAGCTGCTGACAGATGGAAATTAAAGCGGTCTGGCGGGGAGGGAGGCGGAGGAGGCCGCCGCAGAAGTGCAGCAGCCTGGATGAGGGCCAGAGCCAGCTCATCCTGCTGCTTCAAATCAGGAGGCTGGGGTAGGAGGGGGTGGCAACAGCACCCGTCCCAGCCTGAGGAGGCCCTGCCCCAAGCTCGCGGGGTAGGGCAGAGAGCAGGCTGAGGAAGAGCTGAGGAGATGTGACGCAGTGATGGGTGGATGGAAAGACCCACAGGCAGCCCTGGCTGGTGTGGCTCAGTTGGCTGGGCGTCGTCCTGTACACTGAAAGGTTGCTAGTTCAATTCCCGGTCAGGGCATACGCCTGGGTTGCAGGCTCGATCCCTGGGAGGCAGCCAATAGATGTTTTGCTCTCACATTGAAGTTTCTCTCTCTCTCCCTTCCTCTCTCTCTAAAAACCAATCATAAAAAAAGAAAGAAAGAAAAGAAAGACTCACATCCAGAGGGAGACCTGGCCCCACACCCAGCGGGCAGAGGGCAGCCCTGGGGGAGGCCATGGGAGGGAGGGAGGGGATGCTGGGGAATGCAGTGGGACCATCCCTGCCGCCCTGTCCGAACCCCAGAGAAGGCGGTGTGGCTGGCACAAGGACCTGTCTCTTCATTTCCAGAGAAGCTTCCTTCCTCTGGAGCACCCAGGACACCTATTACCTGAGCCCCTTCCTGGCAGGAAATGGAGACGGGCTGTGCCGCGCACTGCCGCTCCCAGGCACACTTGGGTCCCCTCCCCTGCTATGCCTGTGGCCTTGGCAATGTTACCGACCTGCTCTGAGCCTCGGTGTCTTCGTCTGTAAAATGGGGACAACAGAGAAACCTAGGCTTTTCTGGGTTTGTTGGCAGAAATGTGTGCCCAGCACATAGCTAACATGTGGTAACCTTTTAGGATAAGCATCTTCGTCCTCAACACAGGCTCCTGGTCTCCGAACTTGGCTTATCTTTGCCCCAGCGGGATTCTGAGTCTCCTGAGGGCTGGACCCACCCGCATGCACTCCCGGTGCGATCCCGGGAATGGTATGCAGTAGATCTGGAAAAAGCAGCTTCCAGTGTTTTAGGCTCCAAGACTCTGAGGGGGTCAGGGCTTGAGCTGGAATGATGTGTCTAAAAGGGAAGCAGCTGGTCTGGACCCAGAGACAGGAAGAGCATGCAGAGAGGTGACCCCAAGGCTGGGGCCCAAGGAAACATGAAGGAGCACACCACACTGCCTCCCTGGGCCTCAGTTTACCCATCCATGGAGTGAGTGATCTCTGAGGGTTCTCTCAGATTCTAAGAGCCGAAAATAAGTGCAGGTTTCCACAGGCTCAGGGGGAGGGGCAGGAGATGGCCAGGAGGCCAGAGAGGGGAGGGGGCAATGCACCAGGTCTTGAGGGACCCAGGAGCGCCACTCCTCCCTCACCACATCCCCCCCTCCCACCACGGGACCAGGTGGCCCTGGATACAGAGGAGGCTCCGAGCAGTCCCAACCGTCTGCCCACCCCCACTCCAACACCGGTCTTTTCATGTCAGTTTGCTAGGCAGCATCCCAGCCAATACTGCTGTGGGGGAACCTTTGTCCCACACAGGAATGGTGACAAAAATGTCCCCACGGCCTCACTTTACGGACACATCCACCCAAATCTGCAAAGCAGGTACAGCTACAGGTAGCAAGCACTTTTCCAGTGCTCAACACGTGTCAGACAGATCTACCCCTTCCCACACGTGAACGCCAACACCCGGGAGTCCATCACTCCCACGCCACAGCCGAGGCATCGGAGGGCCGAGAAGGAACTCGCCCAAGGTCACGGAGATGTAACGGAATCCAGTCCCACACCTAGCGGAGGGGCCCAAGGACTGCGCTGAACTACCTTCAAGGACTCCTCATCACCATGGGAACCTCCACTTTTTCCATTAAAGAGTAACCTTCCAGAGCGTAGAATTTCTCTACACCAGCTGCTCAGAGCTCAAGAGGCCCTTGGATACTCCTGAAGTTTGGGAAACATTGTGTTAGAACAGTGATGTCCATTCTTTTTCACCTCATGGCATACATAAGCTAATTACTAAAATTTGGCAGCACACTGGAAATCTATATTTTTTTTTGCCAAAAAATAAAAAATAAAAAAAGGTGTAGCCCTGGCCAGTGTTTCCCGGTGGTTAGAGAATCAGTCTGAGCTCTAAAGGGTTTCGGTTTCAATTCCCAGTCAAGGGTGTGTATCTACCTGGGTTGCAGGGCCAATCCCCAAGGCAGCTGGGGTACATGCGGAAGGCAATCTATGTGTCTCACACATAGATGTTTCCCTCTCTCTCTCTCTCTCTCTCTCTCTCTCTCTCTCTCTCTCTCTCTCTCTCTCCCTCCCTCCCTCCCTCCCCTCCCTCTCTTCTATTCTCTTAAAAAAAAAAAAAAAGAAGAAAAAGAAAAGAAAGAAACAACGGAAAAAAATATCCTTGGGTGAGGATTAAAAAAACACACACACAAAATAGGTCTAATGTTGATTCCTTCACACTGGACGGCTATTGTTGTGTTGGCTATTGTCACTTTTTATCTGACAATCTGAAGGGAAAGAGGTCAGTGCCCCTAAAAAGTCAGGCATTGCACGCTTTAAAAATTCCTGTGGTGAAAATGGCCGTTGGAGAAAGGTAAACATGTTTCCTCCTCCTTCGGCATCCAGGCTTTAGCGGTTGGTACTTGCTAACACACATGCACTCTATGGCTCCGGGTGGCCACAGCGCACCCAGCATTTCTCAGACTTGGAGCAGCCGCACATCGTGACGGAGACCAAAGCTCAGACAGCGGAGGGCTCCCTGCTTCTCTGCCACTCACCTCCTGGTCCCCAGCCTGGTCCCCTCACCAGCTTCCCCCAGGCCAGCCTCTCCCTCCATCCTAGACAAAGGGGAAGATATTCCCTTTCCCTTCTTAAGAGCCACCCAACTGGAGGGGAAAGGTGGAGGGGGGCCACTGCTCCGCAGTCTGAGCCCTGAACTCAGTGGCTGCTCCTAAGGGCATTCAGAGATGTAGGAAAGACACACTCTGACTCTGTGGCCTTAACACTGCCATTCTCCTGCAAACCGGAGAGGTAGAAATCCCTCCTGTTCCACCTGCAGCTGTGAGGACCAATGAGGTCAGGTGAGCAGCGAGGCCCTGGGGGAATGCAGAGTCCTGAGTCCCCCCCCCAAAAAAGCAATCAGAGCAACCACAGGCGCCCACATGCTGCCGGCACCAGGAACGCTGAGGCTTCCTGAGTCCCACGTCAGACAGAGAGAGGCTCAGAGATGTCCAGGACTCAGGAGCCCCATCCCTGCAGCCTTCACCTCCTCCCCACCTCCTCCATCTCCCTCTACACAGCCTCAGCCCCCTGGGCATCAGCCTGGCCCCACGCTCTGTCCTTTCCTCTCCCCCTCCTCCTCCTCAGTCCCTAATGACTTCCCAACCCCTCCAACACCTCCCCATTCCCTCCCTCCAGACCCTTCCTGGTCCCTCCTGCCCCCCTCCCACTACCATCAGCCCCACACCTCCCTTCCCTTCCTACCATGGCTGGTGAGCAGCTCTAGGGTTGGGAGAGGTCAAACACTCCACTCAATCAAGACAATGAATCCAAATCTCAGTAGATGGAAATGTTAACAAAGAGATGCCATGTATTGAGGGGGGGAATTAGGGGAGGGTGGAGGGGGAGGAGAGACCTGGATAGAAGGTGACGAGAGTAGCCAAAGAACATCTATGCACAGCCCATGGACACAAACAATAGAGTGGTGAAGGCCAAGGGAGGGGTGGCGGAGCTGGATGGAGCTGGGCAAAGGCGGGGAGAAGGGGGAACATCTGAAACAGTGCCAGTGGGATCACTGAAAAGGAGATGCAATGCCTTTTTGCACTCTTTCCGGATGGGAAATCACCTCAGTTGGCTTTAGCACCTAAAAGTTCCCGAGACAGACTGTGGCTGGCTCACAAAACTACCAATGTGTTCCCGGACAAAGTTCTTTTTCAGCCACTCTGCAGGGAGGCCAAGGTCATGCGGCCACGAGTCAGGTCCCAGTGTCCTTTGGGTTCTTAAATTATTGCTTCTTCTGGGCAGACAAGAAGCACCATGTTCCTAACCTCCTGAGAGACAATGTGCCACTGTCCACTCCACTTCCGACGTGGAGTGGCCAAGGCCAAGAAGACAGAGTCGTTCCTGCGCCCACGAAAGCACCGTGGTCCCTGGCCCAGGAGCTCCTGTGGCTTAGAGCAGAGCGGCCTGGGGAACAGCCACTGTGCTCAGTGGGAGCCTCCGAGGTGGGACATGTACCACCTCCCCCAGCGGTCACAACATGAGGTCACCAAAGCCTAAAAAGAGGGCTGCAAAAGCAGTAACACCTCCGACATCACCGCCACCATTCAGACAGGCTGCAGCTTTCCAGGCATCCGGCACACCTCTCCTCGCACACCGGGATGGTGGTGGTGCACCCTTACCTGGCTCTGATGCCGGGGGCTTCTCCCATCTCCATCCCGGGGTCTTCAGAGCAGGTCTCCAGCGAGAGCGAGGAGTCATCTTCGCCCTGGGTCTCTGGTCCGCTCATCTCGCCAACCCCCAGCTCCCTGGCCTCCATGGGCTCTGGGTCTCTGGCCTCCTGGCCAGGGCACAAGACACCAGTGTCCCTGAGGCCTAGCTCTGGGCACTGGCTGACTTCTCCCACCCCGTGCTCCCTGGCTTCACTCGGAGTCCCGGAGACCTCCACGTCCCGCAGCCCCAAGTCCTGGGTCCAGTCCATCTGCCCCACTCCGCATCCCCGTGGCTCCCGAGAACCTCCAGGCTCTAGGTGGCATGGCACCTCCAAGTTCCTCAGGCCCAGACTGTCACCCCAGTCCACCTGGCCCACCCCCAGCTCCCTGGAGCTGCTCTCTGGCCCCACGGCCATGTTCCTGAGCCCCAGGTCCGGTGTCCAGCTTGCCTGCCCCACTCCACGCTCCCTGGATTTAAGGAAGTCTCCGGCCTCCACGCCTGACCAGTTGGTCTGCCCCACGCCGCTCTCTCTGGCCTGGCTGTGGCCTTCCACCTCCCCCACCCCGGCCAAATCTCTGCCCCTCACCCCGACATCCGAAGTCCAGTCCTTCTCCCCAACTCCCATCTCCCTGGGCTCCTCGGAGCCCCCGGCCTCCAAATGGCTAGCAAGGTCCACCTCTCTCAGCCGCAGGGTGTCCGACCAGCCGGTCTGTCCCACGGCATCCTCCCTGGCCTCGCTCGAGACGCCAGAGCCCACGCAACTGGACACTTCCAAGTTCCTGAGGCCCAGCTGGTCGGTCCAGTCCACGGACCCGGTCGAGGCCGTCTTCTCCGGAGACGCGAAGTGGCCACCTCCCACCTGGCCGGGAGGGCTCGGGCCAGCACCGCCCACCCGGTCATGGCCAATGATCCCAAAGTGATGGCTCCTCTCGGTAGCCTCCAGGCAGAAGTCGCCACTCCAGTCACGCCGCCCCGGGCTGAAGGCCACCTCAGGCTGGGAGACCACACCTAGGCTGAAGTCGCCGGCCCAGCCTCGCTGCCCCGCTTCCCTGTCTTCCGGGCCAGCATCGCCTGGGCTCTGGTCCCCTGCCTGCTGTCTCCTGTGCAGCCCTCCAACCTCCTGGCTGGCACCGCTGTCCTGCCAGCTACTCTGGGCTCTCGGTCCCAGTGCTCCATCCTGGTTCTGGGGGGTGCCGGGGCTGTACAAGGCCCCCAACTCTCTCTCCTCTGGCTGGCCTGCGTCCCCGCTGGCCTGGCCCGGGCCATCTCCTCCACTCAGGGTCTTCTCAAACTCCTCGTCCTGCTGTTGGGCTTCCTCGGGACCGAACGAGGTGCTCAGGGCCCTCACGCCGAAGCCTCGGTCCTGGGGGCCGAGGGCAGTGGCGCTGCCTCGGCTGCTGTAGTCCCTCATCCAGGCGCTCTTCCCGAAATCCAGGTCCGGCTGCTCGGCGCCCTGGCTGCCGAAGATGCCACGCGACGCCTCTCTCTTCCCAAACTCCTGGTCCTGCTCGTCGGCATCCTGGCTGCTGTACTTGCCCAGGGGGTCCTTCTTCCTCCCTTCCTCCGCTTCCTGGCTGGCATAAGCCCCCAAAGAATCCCTCTTCCCAAACTCCCAGTCCTGGAGGCTCGCGTCCTGACTGCTGTAAGAGCCCAGCACATCTCTCTTCCCGAATTCCTGGTCCTGGAGTTCCACATCCCGGCTGGAGTACGCGCCCTGGGAATCCCTCTTTCTGAACTCCCAGTCCTGGGCATCCGGCTCCTGGCTCTGCTGGGTGCCGAGCGGGGCTGGCTTTCCGATCACCCGGTCCTGGGCTGGGAGGCCCCCGCGCCCCTGCGGGCTGCCGACCTCCACCTCCTGGTGGGCCTCCGCCTCCCCGTGGCCGACGAGGCCACATCTGCCGGACCACTCCCTGGCGCTCCCTTCCCCTGCTCCTTGCCCGCTCTTGCTGGACCAGCTCCTCTCTCCAAGGCCTGGGTCCCCTCTAGGGCTCGCACCCCTAAGGCCATAGTCCTGAGAAGTGTCTTGGGACCAGCTGGAAGGGCTAAAACTGCTGGACTGTGTATCTGCGGCAATCCCAAATTCGCTCTGCAGATCCTTCTGGGCCCAGCCGAGGAGTCCCTGGGAACCAGAAAAGAAAAACAAAGGAACAATGCTGAGCGTCCATCCAGCACTGGAGTTGGCACCGTCTGGGGCCCGGGCGAGGGCACCACACTTTGGCAACAAAGAGCCTGGGTTTGAATCCCAGCTGTGTGAACTTGAGCAAATCACTTAACCACTCTGTGCCTCATGGGCTCATCCTTAAACAGAGATAACTCCTACTACATGGGTGGTTAGGGAGGGTTAAACAAGACTATTTAAGCCAAGTCCTCAGCATAGCACTGGCTCGAAAAGAGCACTCTGCAATGGGTACTCAACCGATGACCCTAAGGTCATGTTTGCAGCCCTTGGGCAACACTTGGCAGCAATTGGCACCGGCCAGGAGAGAGGCAGCCTGGCCTGGTGGGGTCTTCACAGGGAGTGGGGCCCGCTTTTTTTTATGAAAGGAGACACCACTCAAAGCCCCTTCGCAACCTCCTTTCCACTGCACGATTCCACCACCACCCCGCCCCGTTTAGTCCCAGACGTGCCCAGCCCTCCCTCCCTAAGGAAAGCACCCACTGCCCACCCCTTCCCCCAGGAAGACCTCCCAGCCATCCCTCACCCCTGACCCCGGGGGGAGACAGGAGGGACAGCCTCTGACACAGGCAAAAACCCAGCCAGGGCTCCACACCCGAACTCCCTGACTCACTCCTGAGGGCGGGGGAGCCCTGGCCTCAGGGCTGTGCAGCCGGCCGGCCTCATCCCGCAGGGCTGCGTTGGCCAGCAGCCTCTCCAGGACAGACATGCTGTGCTCCCCATCCCCAGGCTGGGCCATGGCCCCTGCCCCCAGCACCCACCCCGGGCAGCTGGGTAGGCAGGGCTGGGCCGCTCCCCTTCGCCAGGACCTGTCGGCTGCTGCCTCCGGCTCTGGCTCTGGGCTCACCCTGGCCCTACTCCCTCTAAAGCAGCTGCAGCTCTGGCTGGCCCCGCCCAGAAGCCCGTTGAGTCACCCACATCCCGGGACAGACACACCTACCGCAGGAACGAGCTGGGTCTTAACTCCTTCCTGCTCCTCCTCTTCCACCACCTCCCTCAAAAGGCCCCTGGCTCCTCCTTTCTTGCAGTCCCTCCCCTAGCAGCCCAGGCTGGGCTAGAAAAATACATTTCAAAAGCCACCTGGACCCCAGCCTTTAAAAATGAGAGGAAGTGTGGGAGGAGAAAGGGCACTGGCTCGCCAGCTATGGACCTCGGCTGCCAGTCTACAAGGCGGTCTTGAGCTCAATGGCAATCACTGTGAGCCCAACCAAGGGGTCTCTGAGAATCCAAAGAGAGAGAGAGAAACAAACTCACTAAGTACTCATGAAGAGCCAGGTGCTACTGTCTATACTTCATAGACAGTATCATAGCTCCTTTAGTCTTTACAAGGACCCTAACTGGGTAGAGTTCATGACTGTTATTCCCATATTTCAGCTGCACACACTGAGACACAGGCAGGACAGTAACTCACTCAAGGTCACACCTGGGCAAATAACAGCCAGAGATGAACCCAGGCCATCAGGTTCCAGCACCCACGCTGTACGTGGCCACGCTCGGGAGCCTTTCACAATACGAGTCCTAATAAAGGCCTGAACACCCTGTATGTGCCAAGCACGGAGCGTGTGGCGCATATCACTTTACCTGCAGTACAACCCTAATGTTATTATGAAAGGACGCTGACATTTAGAGGTTAGGGCACATTCCCAAAACCACTCAGCTAGTGGATGCTGGAACCGGTACAAGCTCTAAACTCTAAGCACCATCCACAGCCCCTGCCACTCTGCCAGGCTGCACAGCTGTGAGGGAGCACCTCCGTAGGTGCCTTGCTCAGTGCTGTACCCCAGGCTCTAGACGAGGGGTGTCGAACTCAATCAGAGAAGGGGCCAAAATCTAAAATCCAGCCTAAATCGCGGGCCGAATGGTTTACTGAACAGTCATAAACTGTCATTGTGATGGAAACGCAACGGAGTGCAGTGATGACAGCGCGGTGCGGGCCACATTGCAAGGCCTGGCGGGACGGATTTGGCCCGCGGGCCTTGTGTTTGACACATGTGCTCTAGACAAATAAAGTCCACTGAGAAAGAGCGAAGCCCTGAAGCCCTGGCTTCCATCCCGAGGGCCCCCGGCTTCCCTGTGCTCGTCCTCACCTCAGAGCAGCCACTCGGGGTCTGTGTGTCCTTCAGCTCAGGTCCAGCTCCCCGCCGCGCACTGCCGGCACTGGGGGGCGGCGAGGCCAGGAGGTCATCCAGCCAGCGGGAGCTGCTTTCAGGACCCGCAGGCTCGGGGGACGCCCTGCAGGGCTCCTGGGCCTCGGTCCTGGGTTGGGTGGTCTCGGCCCGGGCCAGGGTCACAGCCTCCTCCTCAGCAGGCAGGGCCTTCCCAGGGTCAGGGGTGTCGGCAAAGAGGACACAGGGCTGGTCAGGGGGTGCTGGCTGCCGCTGCCCCAGGACCGGCTCCAGGACGGACAGGGCGGCCTCCCTGGTGGCCGGAGGGAGCGGGGACTCTTGTCCGGCCAGGGGCTCCCGCTCCTCACACCTCTCCTCTGCCTGTAGCAGGCCCTCTTCAGGTGAGCCTCCTGTGGTTGGCAGAGGCTTGGTGGGATCGGCTGGGGACGGGGGCTGACTCTCCCCGTCACCCTTTTTTTGGCTTGGGGAGCTGCCCGCATCATCTGCCTGAGCCCAAGAACCAGGCCTCCCTGGTCCCTCTGGGGCTGACCAGACCCCTCGGCCCTGCTGGAGCACGCCCTCCCTGCCGGATGCAGCCAGGCCGCCAGCCTCCGTGGCCCCGGCCTCCGTGGCCACGGCCTCGGCCTCCGCGGCCGCAGCCTCCGCGGCCGCGGCCTCCGCCTCTGCGGCCTCACTGGCTTCGGTGATGGGGGAGGGGGGCGGGGAGTCCAGCCGCCACACCCCGAGACCCGAAGGCCGGGTGGGGAAGGTCCATTCAAAGGACTGTGACAAGCTCCAGTTGGACTCTGCCCCACACCCAAAGGGACGGTCCAGGGCCGACTGGCCCCCCTGGTTCTGGAGCAGGTCCGCCAGCGAGCCGCCCAGCTTCTGGTCCTGGTCAGGCAGCCGGAGCACGCCTTCGGAGAACCGGCGCTGGCCCATGCCGGCGGGCCGGAGCCCCGCGCCACCCCCGGCCACCTCCTCGCCAGGTGGCAACGTCCGATCGGGATCAAGCAGCTCGCCCCCCTCCATCGGGGGCCGGGGCGAGGTGGCTGGAAGCTGCTCTGGGCTGTGGCTCCCCGAGACCTTTTCCACAGGAGGGCTACTGGGTCTGGGGGCACATGGGGCCCCCAAAGCGGGGAGCCCGGGGCTAGGGGCCTGGCAGGTGCCCTCATCTGGCAGGACCACAACTGGAGAGGCTGGAGTCGCAGGGAGGCGGGGAGAAGGCCCGGAGGAGGAGGCGGCGGCGGGACTCGAGGCCTCTGGAGGATGAGAGTGGCGAGGAGAGGTCTGGCAGGGGGAGTGAAGTTGGGGAGACCCAGGGGCCGGGCCTGAGACTTCGGCAGGAAGGCCTGGGCTGGTGAACCCTCCATTCTCTGCGGAGGGGCCTGGACTTGAGGGGACCCGGGGCTTGGAAACCTGCAAGAGAAAGATTGAGAGCCCTCACTCATCTTCTGGCAGGTGGAGGAGACCCCTGCCAACCCCACAGGGATCACAGGTCAGCTGCTTCCTCACCTCTCACCCCACAGACAGGAGCAGAAAACTGGGGGGCCTCTCAGCACAGCTGGGAAAGGCCCCACGTATGAGGACTTAAGGTTCTCAGCCCCCTCCTTTAGACCCTCCCTCTCCCCAGAAAACACAGAGCCCTATTCACACAGTATGACCCACACTTCCAGGGGTTCAAACACTCCCACCCGCCTATCCCAAAGCTCACCGGAGGGCCCCCTGAGCCCATGGCTCACGGTCAAGAACTCCGGCTTCATAAAGGGAGAAGGGAATTGGGAAATCTGACCATCGGGCACGTGGGGGTTCTGCTTCAGAGCGGGACCCTGAGCCCAGCACAGCTCCCAGGAGCAGCTCGGGGGAGTGGAGCTGCCCACCCTGCTCGGTGCACCCCCAGGGACCAGCGCTGCCCAGGGAAGCAGGCAGGCCTCGGGCTGCAGGCACGGAGTCACCCGCACCGCCTCTCCTAAGCTGTAGGCCCTTCCACACAGTGGTCACCTGACTTCTCTGAGCCTCAGCCTCCCCTTCTGTCCATCAGGGCTGGTGGCCACCATGTGCCCCTCACAGATTTAGGAGTAAATAAGATTTGTGCACGTGGCCTCTCAGGACAGGCCTTCTAAAGAATGGATGCTGTGGGATGATGGGAACAATGCTTTCAAACTTCAGGCATCTGCTCCCATCCTCTTGCAGCTGCCGACCCCCTGAGAACACAAAGGCCGGTGTCTCGCGCCCACACCCTGCTACCTGCCGGGATCCCAGAGAGGGAACTGTCCTTGCTTGGGGCTACGGCCAACCCCTCTCCCCCGAGTCACTGATTTTTCCTCCTCTCCTGGATCATTTCCAACAGCACAAACTGCTCTCACTGATTTCACCCTAAAGAAGAAAAACACTCTTGCCCTCACCTCTCTCTCTAGCTACCGCTTTCCTGAACACCTTGTCTATATTTTACTGTAGCCCCAAACAGGCTGCTTCCTGCACCTGCCACCTAACTGCTCTGGTCGAGGTCACGATGTTTCCTTGTAGCCAAGTCCCATTCCCAGGGCACCTTCCTTGACCTGTGAGCAGCATTTGCAGGCTGAACCACCCTCCTCCTTCCTCCTCCTCCCATCATGAAAGCTGGCTTCCTACAGCCTCCAGGACTCCACTCTCGCCAGCTCTCCTCCCACCTGTCTGCTGTTCCATCCTCTCCCTCAGCTGAGCAGGGCTGGGTTGGGCCTCAGTCCTCTTCCCTCCAGAGGCTCACCCACTACCCCGGTGATCTCAGCTGGTCTGAACTATGAGTCCCTGGAGCTCCAGACTCAAATAGCCCACTGCCCAGTCGACATTTCCAAGTGGATGTCTAAAAGACATCTCAAACTCAACTAATCCAGAAGCAAACGCCTCCCATCTCCTCCCATCCCGCTTCACCCTTCAAGTCCCCTCTCACGAAATGGTAACCTGGTCCTTCCGGTTGCTAAGGCCAGAAGCCATGGCGCCATCCTTGGCTCCGTGTGCACGCTCCCTCTATCTGCCGTCAATCTATCTGCAAACTCTGCCCAAATCTGACCTTCAAATTCCGTCCCACTTAACCACTTCCCCCCATTGCACCACAGGCTACCTCCAGGGTCCATCACCTCACCCCTGGACTGCTCACACAGCCCCCGGCGGGCCCTGCTGCTGCTCTTAGCTCCCTGCAGCCCAGAGCGCACGGTGCCTCTTTACAACTCTCCTCCAAGGCCCTCACTCCAGCCAAGGTCCTCCCAGTGGCCTGTTCATCACCACGCGATCAGTCATCACCTCTCAATCCTCACCGCCACCCCGCTGCTCCCCTCTCCCTGCGATCCCGACAGCCTGGCCTGCTTGCCAGGAAGGTACCGAGTCCTTCCAGGAGAGCACTCGAGTCAGACAACTCA
The DNA here is from genome assembly GCF_014108245.1 of Pipistrellus kuhlii. Classification (NCBI taxonomy): domain Eukaryota; kingdom Metazoa; phylum Chordata; class Mammalia; order Chiroptera; family Vespertilionidae; genus Pipistrellus; species Pipistrellus kuhlii. Next base: position 11,350,825 of record NW_023425595.1, read on the forward strand.
GGGCCTGCCTCAGCCCCTGGCTGAGTTACTTCACCTCAGGAGCCTCTCCTGCGTGACTAACAGGGCGCACTAGCTGCAGTATCCCAAGGATTAAGCTCGTCAGCGTCCCTGGCCCATGCCCAGCACACAGTAGGTGCGTGACCGATGGCAGTTACAATGGATAATTATTCCTTATAACGAGCAGTCTCCTGGCCTGGACCACACTTGATCAAGAGCACTGGCCTGGGAGTCAAGAAACCAGCCAGTCCCTGGACAAATCCCTTCCCCCATGACCCTCAGTACCCCCCTCAGAACCGGAAAGAGAGAGAGCAGATGATCTCAGGTGACCCTTCCAGCTTTAAAATGCTGTGAGTCCAAGTCATAGCGGAGGATAACTCACGTCAGTTGGTGGCTCAGAGCTGGCCGGCTGAGCCACGTCCCCATTGAAGGCCCGGTCCAAAGTAGGGCTCCTGGGAGGGAGAAAGACAGAGAGTGCAGGCACAGAATTAAGAAGCCCGTGACAGATGAATAAGGGGACAGAGCTAGAGCAGCACCCAAAGTTAACCGCCCCAGGCACGTCCTCCTGGGACCCCTGGGGACAGAGAAACTACCCAGTTTCCATGGAGAAAATGGCTCAGGAGATAGCGCCTGTTCCCTCCCTCTCTGCCCAGGGTTAAATTCCCCTCATCCCTTCAGGAAATCCATCCCGGAAGCCCACACTCCCCAGTGATCCCTAGAAGGTAACCTCCTCCCCGCAGCCCCTATGGGGTTAATGTTCTCCTCCAGCCAGGGAGAGTACAGCTGGCCGGGCTGCCCTGCCAATACTTCTTGAAGGAGTGCAGGGGGAGGGAGAGGGGCAGAGTGATTTTCCAAGGCTGAAGTTGTTCCTCTGAAGCTCTGCTTGGAGCCAAGGAAGGGAGGAGAGAGGGCTGAATCCAGCCCAGGAGCCCTGGCCCTGGACAAAGAAGGGTTAATCCAGAGCCCTGCCCTCCAGGTACTTCCAGGTGAGAAAAGGGCAGGGCTGGAGGGCAGGGTAGGGCAGAGGCCTTCGGCACTGGGCTCAGCCCAGACCACAGCAGCCCTGCCCTTCCCCCTGCCCTTCCCGGGGACAGGAAGGGGAGGGGAGCCTTTGGGCCCAGGGGGCCAACAGTGCCTCAAGCAGGCTCTCCCGGTCCTGAGGATGGCACTTGAGGATCCCTTGGCCTCTTCCTCCACGCCCCTGTGCCCTCCACCCCAAGAGGCACCTCCTGGCCAGCCTTCTCTACACTGGCAGAGCTCTGAAGAGGTGTATTACCAGCCAACAGTCTCCAGCCCGGCCGTAATCTCTGCTCAGTGACACTAGCTGGCCTGGCATCAAGGTGTGTTCACGTCTCATCTCTCCCATCAGACTCCCGCGGGCAGACCGTGCCCTTCTCCTCGCACACAGGCACCCCGGGGTGCGCCGCTCCGCATGCAGCAGGAGCCGGCAGGTAAGAGCACGTGCTTTGGAAACAGACACGAACTCAAGGCCCAGCTCTGTCTTAGTTACTGAGGAGCCATGGCAAGTCCCTTCTGAACCTGTTTCCTCATCTCTTAACATCAATATTCCTTTCACTGAACAGAATGGCTGTGGATTACATGAGGCTAAGCTCAGCTCCTGGCATTAAAAAGAAACTTCCACCTTATGCATCCGAACTCTCCATAAATGCCCATCAACTCCGTGAAGAAAATTATAACTGTGAAGAGAATCTAGTCATAACACCGTCTGCCGGCGAGAGCTTTGTAACTGAGACCGGGCCCTGCCTGCACTCCCAGCACACAGCGGACCCAACAGTGAAGGTCAGAGTCCCGGAGAGGGCACCACCTTCGTCCTACAGAACGCAACCGCCTCCCGCCCCTCACCTCTCCTCGGGGGTCCGGCTGTGCTCCTCGGGGCGCTCTGCGGCAGACTTCGCAGGCCCCTCCTGGGACCGTTCCCTGGACAGGGTCCCACCATCCTCATCCGCAGGAGCAGCAGCGGCCACGCCGTAGGTCCGGGGCCCGTATTTGGAGCTGCCGTCGTGGTTAAAGGTGAGGCGGGAACCCCAGAGGCGGTCGGAGCTGGCGGGGACCTCCTTCCGTGGCTGCTCCATCTTGGCCAGGATCTCTTCCACCGTGGTGGCCGCGAAGCGCTCGGAGGCTGGACGGAAGGGGGCGGGGGCCTTCCGCACACCCCCTGGGGCAGCGCACCGAGCCGGGGGTGTCAGCGGAGGCACCTCTTCCTTCCCGGCCTCCTGGGTGGCCTCTCCTCCTGCAGGTGTCTCGGCCGGGGGTCTTGGTGCGAAGGGAAGGGGGCGCCTGCTGCCGCCGTAGGGCTGGGGTCCTGCCAGCATGTTCATCTTCCTGGCAGAAGGCAGCTCAGCCAGAGGACCCCGGGGTGGCCGCGGCCCAACGGACACCAGCAGGCTGGGCTTGGCAGGCAGGGCTGGCTTGGCAGGCAGGGCCCGGGGTTTGGGCTTGACAGGGGGTTTGGCCCGAGGGTCACCTGCCGAAAGGGAAAGGTTGGTTGGGGAGGCTGTCAGAAGAACCCTACTAGACTCAAAATGTTGACAACCTTCAAGGCACAAGCCACATGTCACCTCTGCCATGAAGCCTTCCTTGATTTACCATACATATCCCAGAAGCACCTTTTGTCTCCAAATTCTCAAAATGTTTATTCAATCCCTCCTATGAGCTAAAGCTACTTAAGGGTCCAGCTGACACCTTAATTCTCCCTGTACCCTACTCTACATCTAACACATTCTTAATAAATGAATGAATGAATGAATGAGTAAATAAGCCAATAAATAAATGCTACCTACCCATAGGGAGCACTCAGCCCAACCTTTCTCCAATCCAGTCTTGTCCTCTTACGTGACACCCTATCAATCTACCATTCACAGCAAACCTTTCATCCCAGCTGAGCCTCCCAGCTCTGCCTCCTGGCTGTTCCTCCCCAGTACACACCCAGGCCACCTCCCCAGGTGTGTGATGAGGAATGCAAACTTACTATTGACCTAACCCACACAGAAGTAAATCTGCTACAGGGGAAAAAAAACAAGATCAGGAAGCTACCTTCTATATAAGGCATTCCAAAGCCAAACAAAAGATGGGAATTACTCACTGCCAAGGCCCTCTCAGCCACCCATTGGGCTCGGCCTAAAAAAGGCATCTAGACAGGAACCAGGAGGCCTGGGTTCAAATCCCTATAGGGACACGTCACTTCTCACCTAGACCTCAGCCTGCTCCTCTCAAAACACTCGCTATACCAACATCATCTTTGAAGGTTAGCGTGTTCTTATCTGCTGTAGATCTAAGACCTCTCACTGTTCTAAAGGGTCTCGCCAGGAACTGAGGACCTCTCAAACTCATCCCGCACTCCTGCCTCCCACCTCAGCAGAATCATCACTCCCCCCACCCCTTCCAATTCGGAACGGGAGCTCAGCCTCCACCCCTCTCTGTCCTCCCAGCCACCCGGCTCCACCCGGCTCCACCCTGTACCCGTAGGCACCTACCTGGCTCAGAGCCAGCAGATACCAGCTCCTCCTCCATCTCCCGGGGAGGTGGGGAAGCCATGGCCGTGCCTTCCCTGAGAACAGACACTTTCATCACATTCGGCAGAACCTGCATGAGAATTGAGAAGCAGAGGGTGTGAGCCTGGGCAGCCAAAGACCCAGGAAGCAAGAGCGAGGAGGAGAGAAGGCTGGGTGTTGGCAGTAGGCTTGGCCAAGGGAAGCCTGCTACTTCCAGCAGAGGCAGAGTGTGGGACAGGAAGAGGGAACTTCAGAGCAGGGCGGGAGGTCAAGAAAGGTCCCCAGCAGTGTATCCTCAACTCCTCCCACGTCATTCTCCAACTCTGGTCTCCCAGCCCCAAAGTCCTGGAGCTTCAGGGAGCTACCTACTCTTCCCTCCCCTGCTGAGCTCTCCAAGACACCCCACTTACTGTTCCCAGGGCCCCCGTTGGGGGCAGCAGCCTGCTCCAGGTATCTATCTACTCAGGGCAGAGCAAGAGGGCAGAGCAGAGTCTGAAGCCTCTTCGTGAAGATTCACAGGAGACGGGAAAAACCCGCTCCTCCCCAACCTGGGGCTCCACCCCACAGCCTGCCTTCCCTTTCCCGCTCACCCTCCTTCCCTCCCTCCCTCCCTCCCTCCTGCAGCTGGGAGTGGCTCCCTCTTCCCCCCTTCCTCCTCCTCCTTCCACATCCCGGCCCCACTCCCCGCCTCCCTCGGAGCAGTCTCATCCAAACACGGAAAAATAAGGAATAAGAAGTAAACATCTGGAATACATTTTTTTTCCCTTTAATTTCTCAATTGCTTTGGCTTCAGTACGGAATTTGATGAGGTAAAAGCCAGGGCCTAGTCCTGTTGCCATAGCAATGGCCTCCCACTGGATTTCCAGAGCCGCGCCAAGAGGAAGGAGGAGCCGGCCCGGGCTGGGCTGGGAGAATGGGACGGGGCTTGAGAACATCCGGTCGTGGGGTGGCCTGGGGAGAAAAGACTCCCTGGGGTTTCCCCTTCGAGGACAGTCCAGGTAGGACAGCCACAGTCTAAGCACTGGTGACACTTGGGTGGCCCTCACTGGCCTACGTTTGGCCGGAGGGGTTTTGAGGGGCAGAAGAAAATGTTAAACCAAGTGACACGGCCCTAGAGAAGTCATAGGGTGTCCCTCGTCTGAGCCTATAAAGGGAGGGAGATCGGGGTCTGATTCAGTGCTGGGTGGGTCTGCCACTTTCTAGCTGTGTGCCCTCAGGCACAGTGCTTACTGCTCTAAGCCTCGGTTTCCCTCCCTCGCTGAAAAGTGGAGTTAGCGTGACTGTTGGGAGACTTACTGGGAAAAGATGCAAATTGCTGAGCATGCCTAGCACATAGTAAGCACCCAATAACATTGGCCATTATGAAAACAATGCCCCTCAGTGTCACCCAGCTTTGGTAACCACCTCCTCCTCTCCCCAGACCACTCCTTTACTCCCCCAGGGCCCAGTCATGTCACCTGTGCTTCAGACTCCACCACCTCCTCAGTTCTCATCCTGGCTCCCGAAGCAGCATCCCATCCACAACACCCTCCCCCCAGTTCCTCCCTCTAGTTCCCAACACACGGTATGCACAGACCCACCCCCCTCACCCACCCCCATCCCCACCGCCCCCACCCCCCCCCACCCCCTGCGGAAAAGCTAACCTTCTCCGAACTGCAACGGGCACAGCCTTCCTCAGAGCCACCCACTCCTAATAAGAGGAACACAGCGCCCAATCCAGAGAAGGGCCCTCTCATGCCCACCCACCCCTCACCTTTGACCCTGCCCCAACTTGTTTCAAAGATGGGAGGGAGTCGAGAGAAGAGGGTAGAAAGAAACCCACGATTGTCAATCCCCTTGGTCAGCCAACTTGCACGGTGCACTCACAGCTCACGCTATGGGTGGGTGAGTGAGTATGCAGAGCCAGGACAAGCGTGCATGGGGGAGGGGCCGGTGAAAGGAAAAATAAAATTAAAACACACGATTGTTTCCTTGTCCTTGAACATTGTTACAAGGAACACGGTGTGGGCGATTAGACATGGAGACAAACGGGCCCAGAAGCCAAACACTCTTTCACCTGGAGCCTGATGGGCACCTCTGCAGGGTGAGCGCGCAGCAATGGAGTGGGGGCTCGCCCGGCTTCCCCAGCTGAGGAGATCCCACCCACCGCAGCCCCAAGGCCCCAGGCGGGGAGCCCGGGTGCCAAAGCCCCGGCTGCAGAATCACAGCGGCTCTGAGCACTCCCCACCCCAGGAATCAGGGGCTGCCAACAAGGGCTGGGGGGAGAGACAGGCCCGGCAGTCCCAGCCGGGGCGCCGGGGCGCAGGGGCCCAAAGAGACTTCGGCCCCTACGGACCCTAGGATCTCTGCAGGGATCCAGACCCAGACAGGTCGGCTGGGATCGCACAGAAACTGCTGGAGGAGGGAGGGAGGGAGGGAGGGAGGGCCAGCGGAAGACGGAACAGCCAGGGTGAGGGGCGGTCTGGAGAGGCCCAGTGGGAAAGCTGGGGACAGAGGGGACGGCAGCAGCCGACGGGGAGGAGGAGGAGAGGAGGGGGGCCGCGGGGGCGGGGGCAGCGGGAGCGGAAGACCAGTGCGCGGGACGCGAAGCAGCCGGCGAAGAGACGACGGACCGAGGACACAGGCGGGGTGGGGGCGGGCTGGGGTGGCCGGGGGCGTGCCGAGGGGGGGACCCAGGGGGAGGGGGCTAGCGCGGATCCGAAAGAAGGGGGAGGGAGGGGTCCCTCTAACAACAGCTCCGCCTACCCCCCACCCCGGCCCCGCCTCAAGTCCTCGCCCCTTCCCCCCTTTCTTCTGGCTCTGCCGCCAGCACGAGCCGCGGGCCGTGCACCCTCCGCCCCCGCGCACACCGGCCCGCTCTCACGTGCCCGGCGCCTCCTCCGCGCCCCTGGCCCCTGCAAACTTTCCTGCTCGCCGCCCGCCGCGCCCCCCCCCCCCCCCCCACCCCCCCCCCCGCCAACCCCAACTCCACCTCACCCTAAGGTCCAGGCTGGAAAGCGCCCACTCCTTCCATGCCGCTCCCCCGCCCCCAGCCCGGGACCCCGCCCCCTCCCGCGCCCTCCCGCCGGCCCCCGCGCACTCACGCGCTCCCCCGGGATCCGGCTCCGCTCAGCTCGGGCTGGGCGCCCCGACGCCACTCTCCGCCGCCGCCGCAGCCGCCGTCACCGCCAACCAAGCCAGAACCAGCCGCCGGGGCCCCGCCCCCAGCCACGCCCAGGGCCACGCCCCCCGAGGCGCCTCATGAATATCCATGAGCCAATGGAAATCCGGCGTGGAAAGCCCGTGCGGGGCTCGCCCGGCCGTATGCAAATAGGCACTCAATTATTCATGAGCCCCGCCAATGAGGGCCCCGCCCCAGGGCCCCGACCCGGGTGAAACTGACGCAATTCGGCCGCTAATAGCGTTCGGGCAAAATGGCCACCGAGAGGACGGCCTAGAGAGGAGACGCCGGGGGACGGCGGCGCGGAGCGCGGGCCCCGCGGCCGAACGGATGGCAGCACCATAGAGTCCCGGCGAGGAAGAAGGTAACCGCGGGCCGACCCGGAGGAGGCTTCCGTGGTCACACCTGGGAGCCGGTGCCACGTGGCCGTCCCACGTGGTGTGCAAATGCAGATTGAGAGCCGCCAGGAGGAAAGCTGGAAGCTGTTATTTTCCTCACTGATCTCCTGTTACACCCGCTCCCTAGATACAGATCCTTCCGACTGACCGTTTGGTGCACCCCTTTTCCTCCCGACCTCCACACCTTTCCTGCACCCCTTCAGACCGTAACCCACCCCCACCCCGCTGATCCCAACGGTCCAGGCTCAGGTTTCCACTCTCCCGGTGGCTGAGGCCAGTCAATCCTGATTCCATTAACTCAAGCTTGGAAGACCCTCGCCTCCTAGGTGATTAAGGATGGTGCCAGGAGCCGCCTCCCCTCAGCGTGGCTAATGGAGTGGAACTGTGAGGGAGGCTTCCTAATCAGATCAGCTCTCATTTCTAGACTCTCCGGTGGCCCATCCCGGCAGAAGAGGGTGAAAACCAATGCTTGTCCAGCCGGGAACAGAACAGGATGTATTATACCTGAAGACCTGATTCCCGGCTGGCCAGCAGGGCCCTGCCCAGTCAGAGCGGTGTGGTAAACAACAGTGAGAGCAATACAACAGGGCTACAGAGAAGGCACGAGGACATGGTTTCCAAAGTCAGTTCCCTTTATTAAATGATTTTTTTTCACAGACCAGAAATACAAAATAAAAGTAGAAATAGGCCCCAGGTAGGAGCTACAGGTCTGACCTCACATGACCCCTGTGGCAGCAACTTGAACAGGACAAGCAGCTATATCCCTAAGATCGGGAAAGGAGGACATGGGTTTGAACCCAGCACTGCCCTGCCTCCCACCCAATCTCTCCCCAGACTATGAAGAGCCATCCTTGAGAAGCAACAGGGGAGTAAGACACCTCCCGCTGTCCCAGTGAAGTGCATCAGAAAGCTTGTTCTGATGGCACAGGCTACATTTCATATGAGAAACTGGTACAAAAACGTAGATTAGGAGGCTGGAGTGGTGACAGGACAAGCCCAAGGAGAGATAATTTTCCTCCTCTCTACTCATCAGATCCGGACGCAGAGTCTTCTGAGCTGGGGGGAGTGCTGGCTAGTTCCTCTTCTTCTGAGTCCTGGAAAACCAAATGTCTCTTAAGGGCAAAGGCAGAATCCCAGTAGCCCTCCTAGCACTTTTCAGTGGTGAAGGGCCCCCATTCCCTATCCCTATCCCCATCCCTAAACCCCAACACCAGCCTTCAGAACCCCAGAATTCCTCCTGTGGACCAGCCACAAACCTCAGCCCAGAAACATCTGCCGCCTCCCACCCCAAACTCAGACGCCCATGGCTCTGCCGGGCCTCCTGCCCACAAACGGCCGCCGCACCTCACTCCGCCTTCTCTTCTTTTTGCCCTTGTTCTCTCCTGAAGAGCTCTCATCGCTGGACACAAACTCTTTGCTCTTGAAGCTCTCACTGAGCGGCCTTGATGATGACTTGGATGATGAGCTCCTAGAGGGTGTTGACTTCTTTTCCATCTTTACCTTTACTTTCTTCTTCTTCTTTGACTTGTCCCTACATTAGCAAGAGGGAAAGGGGGCTGGGTCTTCAGGCTCATCGAGGCCAAACCTCCCCCCAGCTTTCACAGGGCCCCTCTAGGTCCCAGCCATACTGCTCTATAATCGTCAGCAGCCAGCCATGTGAGCCTCGAGAGCCCAAGGAAAAGCAGACGACTTAGGGGTCATAACCTGGATGCAGGCAAAACTTATTTATACTGATTTGACAGCTCTTGCTTTCTCTTTAAAAACTAATTCACATGGCCGAAGCTGGTTTGGCTCAGTGGATAGAGCATCGGCCTGCGGACTGGAAGGTCCCAGGTTCGATTCCAGTCAAGGGCATATATCTTGGTTGCGGGCACATCCCCAGGGGGGGGGGGGGGGTGCTAGAGGCAGCTGATCAATGATTCTCTCTCATCGATGTTTCTAACTCTATTCCTCTCCCTTTCTCTCTGTAAAAAATCAATATATATTTTTTTTAAAAAAGCTAATTCACATGAATGATGTCTATAACATGTATTAAAATACCCCATACCTTCATAGAAAATTGACCCTCTAGGAAAATGGGCCATATTCATCCGGTGATGAGGAATTCCCTAGCACATTACCCATACTTGGGCAACTGCCTACCCAAATTTGAGAAGCACTGCCATATTGCAGTCAGAGGCATCTCTATTCCCTTTAACACCCTAATTCTCAACTTGGACCTGCAAAAATATTTGCCAAAAAAAGCAGTTACTGGGCCATTCTGTTCCCAACACTCACCTCTTAGAAGACTCACCCCTGCCCCCATCATATTCTTTCATGGCTTTTTCATATTCCCTCCTGGCATCCTCAGCTTTGCGATCCCACTCCTGACACAAACACACACACACACACACACACACACACACACACACACCATGGGAGGGGGGGCAGAGAGAGAACAGAGAATGAGATTCCTTCCCTGATGCAGGCAGAACCCTTACAGAAAAGTTCTGCCAACGGCCCCTGCCCCCTCTCTCAAATACAAGATTCACCACCCCTCATCTCTGCGGCTACTCACCTCTTTCTTCTCTTTGGACATTGCCTTCCAGATCTCGCCAGCCTTCTTGGACAGATCAGTGATACTGATGCCGGGATGGTCGGACTTGATCTTCTCTCGGCTGGCATTCAGCCACAGCATGTAGGCAGACATGGGCCTCTTGGGGGCATTGGGGTCTTTGCCCTTCTTCACCTGCATAACCACCCAATGCCTTCAGTCACCTATATCCCACAGACCCCCTACATTCTCCCCAAAATATTACGTGGGTCACCTACCTGGGGACAAAATGGAGAAAGGACTAAACAGCATCACACTACACTGAGAGCTCCCTAAGGACGGGGACCATGTCTTCCTCCCCTCTGCACCCCAGTGCCCAGCTCATTGGGGGCCCCTTCCTTTGGTCTCCTGGAACAAGTAAAGCCTGTTTTCTATCCAGATATCCCAGAAGCTAATTATGTTAAGGACCAGAAAGGAACATTTCCAAGATACTCCTCGAGGCCGAAATCACGGGCTACAAAAAGCAGCCCCCAGAGAACTAATCGACAGGCCCCCTCCTTGTGGTGACAGAAGTCAGAGAGTGGCCACCCAGCACCCTCCCGTTCGGGTGAGAGGCCGCACCTCCATAGGCTTCTTGCGGCTCTTACGATCCTTGGCCATCTTGGCCTTTTTAAGCTGCTTCCTTTTCTTCTCATCCCGGTCACTGTCGCCTTCGTTACTGGAGGAGCTGGCAGAGGCGTTGCTGTCAAACCTGCCAAGGAGAGTGGGGCTGGGACTCAGGGAGAGAAGACGGACCCCCGTGGCCCCAGATCAGGAAGAATGCAAAGACACCTGCTGAAGGAGGAGTATGGGAGGACCACACAGCCCCCACCACCATCTCCAACTCTGCTCCCTCCCCTTCGCCGAGGTGGCTTCCACCACCACCTCTCCAGGCCCAGCCACAGCCACAGGCTCTCTATCTGGTGACTCAATCAAAGGAAAGCACATGGGCTCCAGCTGCTCTCCTTGGTCATAGCCTAACCCAAGTCCCACTCCGTCCCCAAGCTCCCGAGGACAGGAATTCTGTCTCATCAGCATGCCCCCAGTCCACTTCACCACTTCCTTTGAGGTACTCATCTTAATCGACCCTGTAGTCTTTCTAGTAAAGAGATAATTACTAGAAAAAGTGGGGGAAATCAGCTCGACCTAACCCTGTACATACCCTTGTAATTAGCAGTCCTATCTGATACACACAGAACGCTGCACAAGAGAGAACCACCTATACTTGCATAGGGCTGAAGTTTTCAAGGCATTTTCCCGAACCTTTTCTCAAGGACTCACTATAAACAAGCATGTGGCAGGCACGGGTAGTGGGCTCCTTTAGACTTTCTTTTCTATTTCTCCCCAATATTCATTCCAATTCTTCTGGATTAAGGGTCCCCATTTTCTGTTGGGAACCACTGTGCCACCATTCAGGACAAGCTCACCCAACCACAGGCACTAAAGGTGGCTGCATGGCCTAGTTCTGGCCCTTCAGAGCACATGCTCGTAACTCAGGGTCAGAAGGGACACGTAACCACCCTGTTCACGGCTGCTTCAGAGCAGAGGTACTCCAGGCGTTAAGGCAGTTGGACTAAGCCTGCCCAGAGCTTCTGAGGGTCACTTGGCACTGCCCGGGGCAAACAAACCTATCTAAAATAAGGAAATCAGCCCCAGCTGGTTTGGCTCACTGGATAGAGCACTGGCCTGCAGACTGAAGGGTCACAAGTTCGATTCCAATCAAGGGCACATGCCTGGGTTGTGGGCTCGATCCCCAATAAAGGGCACGCAGGAGGCAGCTGTTCAATGATTCTTTCTCATCATTGATATTACTATCTCTCCCTCCCTTCCTCTCTGAAATCAATAAAAATATGGAAATCCCTATTTTTTGTCAATGCAAAAAAACTTAACATCAAAAATCGAGGATTAAAACACATTTCCCACAGCTTCTGAGCAACTTGGTCCAGGTGCCTGAAGCCACTCTTCTCCCACAGCCTCTTCATTTGCAAGAACTCACAAAATCCCCTTTCATGCTACATTCGGTTTGTAACATATTTCTGACACTGGCAATCAAAATTCTTGATCAATATGAGGGCATTACTGCCATTTCACAGGTGGAAAAGCTGAGATTCAATGACCTAAGGACTCCTGGCTCATAAGGGGGAGCACTGGCTGAGTCTCAGCACAGCCTCTCCCACACACTGTTCTGGCTTCACAACGTGCCTTGCATTTCCACCTTACAATTTTCCTTTCTTCTTCTTTTTCTTTTTTAATATATATATATACATTGATATAATATTGATTTCAGAGAGGGAGAGGGAGAGAGAGAAACATCAATGAGAAGAGAGAATCATTGATCAGCTGCCTTCTGCACACCCCCCACTTGGGATCGAGCCCACAATCCAGGCATATGCCCTTGATTGAAATTGAACCCGGGACCTTTCACTCTATCCACTGAGCCAAACCAGCTAGGGCTACACTTGACCATTTTCAAAGCATCATCTCCATCTATCACCTCATTGAAGGTCATTTTCTACCCTGGATCAGTAACTTATGGGAGGACGAAAGAAACGGCCAGAAACCTCTGGACCCTTTAAGCTCACAAGCCACCCCACTGAGGTGGACCCAAAACTCACTCCTCTGCCACGTCCTCCTCCTCTTCACCTGGGTTGAAAGACTCATCTGAAAAGGAACACAGGGTTCGTCAGTTTTGCCCCATGGAAATCCCCTCCCCTGACCCAGTCACCGGCTCTGGCTGGAAGAGTCTGACAGCCCACGCCCGGCACCGCCAAGGCTAGCCCACCCGTTTCTTCTCCCGAGTCATCGCTGCTGTCGTTGGCATTCTCCTCCCGGATCTTGCCCTCCTCCTTCATCCGCTCCAAGTAGGCATCGTGCTGATCTTCATCAGAGTCGGCATAGTCATCGTAGCTGGGGTTCATGCCCTAGGCAGGGAAGAGGTGGGAGTAAGGGCCACTCGCCCAGGTGCCAGATGCCCTGCACACTCAAGAGCACGCCCCCATGCCTGTAAGATCAGAGCAACAGCCCCAGCTGGGGCTGAATTGTCCACACACAGCCAGCGTGCAGGGCCTGTGCCCCGAGAAATTCCTGCCAACTGGGTTAGTCCAAGCTCCTCCCTCTCCCAGCCCCACTGGGGGCTCCTGGGGGCGGCAGAAACCAATCTAAGGTCATGCGAGGAAACCTGCATCAGGAGGGGGAAGGGTCACACGCACCTCTTTCTTCTATAAGGGTAAGAAGAGAAGGGAGAGTGAAAAAAAGCTGGAAGAATCCCTTCCCCTTTCCCCACCACAGAAAGGACGGGAAAGGCTCAGCCTTTCCACACACAGCGGTACCTCTTTCAATCCTCGGTTTTTGATGTTGAGTTTTTTTGCGTTGACAAAATCGAACAGCTTCCCATACTCCTCCCTGTGGGGGGAGATGCACAGTTAGCAGGCAGGCAGGGCCAACGAAAGGAGGACTACACACTGTTCGGACACCATGGGCCGGGACAGACTGTGAGGCCTGGAGCTCTTGACCATGTTATCCAACCCAACAGCTCAGAGACCCTCAGAGGACAGAGGAAAGAGTCTGACACTAGTCTTCAAAGAGGAACCAGTACAGCTCTCCAGAGTGCTGAGAAAGAAAAGGTGGGGAGGGATGCACCGAGTAGTGGGGAGGGATGCCAGGGGAAGGGTGTCAGCTTCTGACTGGTCTATATCTCATACTTCACCGTTGTTATGAGGATTAAGTGTGAAACAGCAAGCACTCGATAAACATTAGCTGCTGTGTTCTCGGACACCGAACTCATTCCAGGAAAGGGAAAGATAGCATTTCCATCATGAGGGGAGTGGAGGAGGAGAGGGCAAGAGCTTTAGTAATGTGGGAAACAATATTGTTAAGAACAGAAAAAAAGACACAAAACCAATGCAAAGGCTTCTAAAGGCTGAGCACTTCAAGGAGAACCAAATCCCAGGGAAGCAAAAGAAAAGGCATGAAGTCAGGGACGAGTCACGGGCCAACAGGGGGGGGTCCCAGTCAAGGCTGGGTAAGGACCAGGACACCCAGGAAGCGACTGGCAGGGGCTCTCACCTCTCAATGCTGCTGAAGGTATACTGAGTGCCCTGCTTGGTCTCAATTTCAAAGTCAAAGGAGCGTGTGGTGGTGGTGCCACGGGCAAAGTTGACGAAGGAGATCTCATCGAAGCGGATGTGCACCGGTGGCTTGTGGACGTAGATGAAGCCCCGCTCCAGCGGGTACAGCAGCCCTGAGCTCGCCTTGTAGGAGCAGGTGATGCACTGGGCCCCGGAGTGCCTGGCGGAGGGCACAGGGAGCCCCGTCAGAGCCTGAGGCAGCAGGTTAAACAGAGCCACAGAGTACATCTCTCGCAAGTGCATCTGCTCAGGCCCTCACGTGAGTGAACCTCACAAAGCTGCTCTAATGAAGGTGACTGACACCATCAAGATACAGCCCAACCAGGCTACTGAGAAGCTGCGCTCCCATCCCAGGAGGGGCTTACCCAGGAGACCTGGCACAGCCCTCCCGGCAGCCCAGGACCCGGGGCCTGCAGGCTCACCCTTGGAAGTTTCCCGGAACTGTGATCTTGCGGTTCACCAGTGCCTTCATGACCCGGCTGACCATCTCATAGAGGGATCCCGACATGTTCTTGGTGAGCCGCCCCTCAAAGCGCTTCTCTACCTCCTCCCTGCAAACAGGGGAAGGTGAGATCACGAGCACAGCTGCCTCCTAAGGAGCACCCATCTCCTGCGGACAGGGGCAGGCATAAAGGAGCACTCACTCATTCATGTTGAGAGTCAAGGAGATGTCCTCATCCTTGGAGAAGAGGAGGATCAGGAAGTGGTAACGGGTCTGGCCTTGCTTGATGGGGGGATCCAGGCTGATCTGGTAAGGAAGAGCCAACAAGGCTCAGCACCAGCCGAAGCCCCACGAGAACTTGCTGATGAACTAAGCCCCAGTGAAGTCCATGTGCCAGACACGGGCACAAACCCGGCCAATCCACTCCCAGGGATTTCTGCTCACCACAAAGAACATCTGGCGCTGGTCCTTGTGGGGCAGCAGGAAGAGGCGCAGCACCGTGGTATAGGGGATCTTGTAGTCGAAGGTCTTGCCGTGCAGATGCAGAAAGGTGGGGTAGATCCTAATGTCATACCGTCCTCGGGGCGTCAGACACTGCAGCTCCCGGAAGATACAGATGGCGTCTCCCGTGGCCTGGATCACGTCCGCCTTAGACAGCACGTTCTGGGCGAAGGCCTGGAAAGCACACGCTGGTAATGGAGCAGCAGGTCCTGTTCCCGGGCCGGCCAGGCCTACTCGGCACCATCTGCCCCCGAGGGGACCAGGGGAGGCCTCACCTCAACTGGGTCCACGCCATCCTCTTGGGTAGGGGGCACGTAGAAGCGCACCTCCATGAGCGAGACCTCTGCATCGTCATTCTGGTGGAACTCCAGCGTCACCTCGTTCTTGCCTGTGGTGCACTGGGACACGTTGCTGAGGGGTATCTCGAAGACCGGCTGGTCGCCAATGTCAAAGGAAAGCAGCTGCCCTGTGGGGGAAGGGCTGTCAAGCCACAGCTCCTCCCCCTCGAGTCTGCACAAACCACATTCCCACCAGACACAAGTTCCCTGAGGACAGGGCTACTCTGCTCTCAAGGTACCCACAAGACCGGGCACAGTGGGGTCCTTGATAAAAATAGACGATGAATTACAAACTGAGAGGAAATCAGAGACAGTGACAGAAAGAGTGAAACAAGTTAATGGCTGCCACCCTTCAGCCTGCCTTCTCCCCAATCCTCAACCTGGCCCAGGACTCACCACCAAACTTCACCGTTCCCCAGTTCCAGCCCTTCACACAGAGGTCCTTCTCCATTAGCTCAAGGCGATAGTGAGTTTTGAAGAAATCAGAGAGTTTCTCAAACTCCTGTGGGGGGAGCGGAGAGAACAATCCCAGTAACACTGATGGTTTCAACACAAGCGTGAACATTCTGGAATTATCTATTTCTGAGAAATTGCCCCAATATACCTTTTATCAGAAATCCATGCTGACTTAGAATCTCAGCTATAAAACACTGTAAGAGGTTGTTTCTGGGGACTGGATCTCTGGGAGGGGAAGAGTAGAGTAAGGAACTGACAGCTCGTGGTTATGGGCCTCACAGTGCTATCTCTGTGCAGATATCGCTTTAATGAAAGTGAACATGAAAATGAAGTAAAGTCTTCGACTCAGGCAGTTCAAAATGGAAAAACAAAACTTGAACTAACGCATCAAACTAAGACTCTGCAGCTGGATAAAGGCAACAAGCAGAAACAAGAACAAAAAAAAAACACAAAAAACAAAAACAAAAAATGGCAGAAAATCCTCTGGAAGTCAAGGCACAAAGACATTCTAGACCACATGTGTCAAACACAAGGCCCGCGGGCCAAATCCGTCCCGCCAGGCCTTGCAATGTGGCCCGCACCGCGCTGTCATCACTGCACTCCGCTGCGTTTCCATCACAATGACAGTTTATGACTGTTCAGTAAACCACTCGGCCCGCGATTTAGGCTGGATTTTAGATTTTGGCCCCTTCTCTGATTGAGTTCGACACCCCTACTCTAGACTCTGACACCCAAAGCTGAACACTAATTGCGTGGTGGCCTCAATGACCCTGCTCTACGGAGCTCAAACCAGCAACTGCATGGCTACCACGGGAAGGAGGCCCAACTCTCTCCAGAAGATTAAAAATGAAACAAGATGGCACCACAAGAGGGGGGGTCTGTGGCAAGAGGACACCTCACCGATTCTCGGAAGCCGTCATACTTGTAGACGTGGCCGTTCTTTGTGAGCAGTTTCAGTCCGTGGCCCAGAGCCACGCGGCGCCAGATGCCTTCCGTCAACTCCCCGGCCTGGATGTTGTCCACTTTGCCCGTCTTACTGTTCTTGAAGATGATGCCCTGGCGGCTCAACCTCAGCCGACCATCATTCTGTTGGGGAAAAAAAATGGGTCCAAATGCATCATTCTAGGCTGGCCAGTTATCAATCCAGAGGCAACAGCTGACGTGGCGGGGGCCAGCACCAAAGGGACGAGGAGCCAGGAAGCCCGGATTCTAATCCTGGCTGGGGCATCCAGAGCCCTTGCAGGTCCTCACTTTCAGGATTCTGCATTGAACAGCAGGCGTGGTCCCTTCAAACTCCGAGACCCTGTAAACTCATGCACTTTCTCACTGTCAGCTTTTGTTGGGGCAACACCAAGTACATGACACTCTGACTCCTTTTCCAAAGTAGCCACACGATCCAAGCAAGCTCTTTCGAACGGGCAGAAGGTCTGTTTCGCTCCCACTTCCGCTTCCGCTTTCCCACCTCTATCAAAAGCGCAAGCCCTTCTTACCATGGAGCCTTTCACCTCCTGGTAGATGTCGTTGAACTCCAGTGTTTCCGCCATGCTAACTGCCCCTTTTGGCCTCCACCGGGAGCTGGGCCCCAAACCCTGGGTAGGTGTGCAGATCCTCACTCAGAAGGTTGGAAATCTGAATTCAAGAGGGAGACACCTGAGCAGGAAAGCCAACACCTCACTCTGCCCACGGATGGGGCCAGGTGGCAACCCATGGCTGTGCCTGCGGCGATGTCCAGGCTCTTCCCTGCCTGGGAGCCTTCCGGTGTGGGCTCCGCAGACCTCGAAGAGGCCAGACCCAGCCCCGATCAGAGAACTGGGGCCCGGAGTAGCACTTGCACCCCAACGGGACAGGGCGCTCCACCGGGCGCCATGGCAACGAGCAGCGGTACCTCAGAGCCAGCCGGAGTCCGCACTCCGCCCGCGCCCAAACCCAGCTCAGGATGCAGGGTCCCCCCCCCCCCCCCCCCACCACACACACACTCCCTCCCAGCAACTGCATGCGTTCCCACCGGATCGCGGCCCCAGACCCGGTTCCCCCGCCTCCCCACAAAGTGGGTTCGCCCGCCACCCGCGGATTCGAACGCGGAACGGCCCATCTGGAGTGTTCCGCGAGGGGGGGGGGGGGCAGGAATCGGCCCTCCTGGGGCACGGGGGACGGCGAACACCCACCTCCTCTGACTGCTGCAGGCCTCGCGGCGGCCCCGGTGCAGGCGGTGGGCGCGCAGAGGGACGCGGGGGGAGGGGGCGGGGGCGCGGGGTGGCGGGGGGGTACCCTGGGGAAGCTTTTCCCGCGTGCGCCGCCCAGCGTCCCGCCACCGGAAGCTGACTCCGGACCATAGAGAGGACGGCCGGCTAGAGAGGCGTAGATCGCGTAGAGCGTCGGCGGACCCGGAGGACCCGAGCGCATCCCGGTGGCGAGGAAGTCCCGTCAGTCTGCGTGGCGTCGGACGAGGGAGCGGGACCGCGCTTAGGGCCGCTTTGACAATGACAGGCACCGCCTTGGGGAAGGACTGGGTTCTAAAGAGAAAATGTGTAGGTTTCCTTCAGCGGACTTAGCACAGATGCGTGTGTGAGAGGGATACGGGTCCCTCTCTTCTGCACAGTAAGTGGTTTCTGCGGAGTGGGAAGAAGTCTGTGGGACCAGAAGAGAACTGCTTTAGGGTGGTGGAGGGAAAGGACCCCTCCCGCTGGCTGCGAGGAGAATGCGGGGTTTGGTGTCGGCTGGGTCACATGGGACTGGATCCTTTTGGAGATGAGTTCACCGTGTCTGCGCCCAAAAAACCTCACGTCTCTAACCACAATGTATGGATCGCCCGGAAGAGGCTGGTGTCAAGTTCAAGTGCTGGCGTCAGATTCACCTCGGAGTCAAAACGAATTTGAAACCGCATCAGCCTGAGAGTGCGGAAACCATAGCCCTCAGGATGCATCTTGAAACTCAAAGAGGGCCAGAACCTGGAAGACACGTTTGAGTTTGTCTATGCCAGCCTCCTTTTGCCAGTGGGGAGACTGAGGCCCAAAGAGGAGTGGGGCCAGGGTCTCGGTGAGTTGGGAGTAAAACCAGAGACTAGACCCCAAACCCAGTCCAGTTCTCTCCTGTCATAAGCACATGACTGCATCCAGGATGATTGGTAATGTGTCCTGCATGAAGATAGGGGACAGAATATTCAAACTCAAGATTTCTCTGACAATCTGTCTTAAAGCAGGTAGGCCAGCTTGTTGTCTCAACCCGAGGGTACACACCATTGCTCCCTGAACTCGTGGCATTGCCTTCTGGGTAATGGCCTTTGCAGCACTAGCAACATTGTTCAACTGGATTCAATAAATACATGCTGAGCTCTAGCTGGTTTGGCTCAGTGGATAGAGTCCACTGAAAGGTCCCAGGTTGGATTCCAGTCAAGGCCACATGCCCGGATTGCAGGCTCTATCCCCAGTAGGGGACAATCAGGAGGCAGCCAATCAATGATTCTCATCATTGATGTTTCTCTCTCCCTCTCCCTCTCTAAAAACAATAAAAATATATATTTTTAAATCTCATCATTTATATTTCTATCTCTACCCTCTCCCTTCCTCTCTGAAATCAATAAAAATATATTTATAAATCAATCAATCAATCAATACATATTGAGCGCTAACAGAGTTCTAGGATTTAAGGAAACTAGTGAACAAGATGGAAGCAGCCCCAGGCTTCCAGGAGCATACAATCTATTATATATATATATAACAAACGATTCAGATAAGTAAACTAACAGGGAAATAAAAACATAAAAACAATAACAACAAAGAAACCGCTTGATAATGCTATTCTACAGGTAGAGCTTCAGCCACTGCCAACTGGAGTTAGAAATGCAAGCTGTGATTTCTTACTCACTCCTTCCCAGGAGAACAAGAGAGCTGTTTGAGACCCCTCCCCTGACCCATTCTATTACAGGCAGCTATGGAAGGGGGAGGGGGCTGGCTGCAGAACTGAGTGGCTTGGGAAGACTGGCGTGAAGGGGGTACTCATCGAGGGAGGCTATTAGGTGCCTGGGGGTGGGGCATTGTGAGGGGCTTTCAGGAGAGCAGAAAGCAGCTGGTGAGCTGGGCTGAGGATGCAGCAGAGAGAACAGAACAGAAACGGTAGCCAGAGTGCAGATAAAGCATGAGTCCCAGCGGGCCCTCGCCAGCTGGATCGCAGGCAATCAGGAGCCGGGGATTGGAGACCCCACCCCTGCTGACATCACAGGGGAGTGGAGGCGAACAAAAAGGGGTCCCCCGCCCTGGCCTTGGACTCTTGGCAGCCCAGAGTGTCAAGAGCAGAGAGAGCCTGGGCTCTGGGCTAGGGTTGCCTGACTTAAAGGAGCAGGCTCCCCATTCCACAAAGCCCCTCTAAACTGCCCTCCAGGCCTCCTTCATCCCCGTCTCCTGGTCTCAGGACCTCTGCCTCCCGAAGCCACCTCTGGGTCCCTCTGAGCGGCCCATGAGCACTCTCTCAGAATGAACTGCATGTCAGATTTCTTCACCTACGAGACCACCAAGTCTGTGGTTGTGAAGAGCTGGACCATTGGGATCATCAACCGGGCGGTCCAGCTTCTCATCATCTCCTACTTTGTGGGGTGAGTCTGAGGCGCTTCGGGTGCCAGAAAGGGGGGGGGGGGTGCTGCCCTCTCCTCTCCTCCGTGGTGTTGTCCAGCTTCCTCCGCGTCTCCTCTCCTGGGGAAACAGCCTGGTGGAGGTGTGTCTCAAGGACCGGCCTCTGCCGCCCGCATCGGGGATCTGGTCCCAAGATGAGTTCTCCCCCCAGTAAATCCCCACAGGTGGAGAGTGGTCTGTGGGCACCCACCCCGAGGGGAGCCCTTGCCCTGGCACCACCCTCCACCAGGAGAGGTCCCAGGGGACCATCTCCTCTTTCCCTTCTCTCATCCCCACCGTCAACCACAGAACAGGCAGGCCAGACCCCCTGACACATCTGCCCACTGACCTCAGTCAACTCTTTGGGGCCTCATGAAGAAAAGGGGGACAGAAGATACTGAAACGAGGGAGATGGTGACAGCGTGATTTCGAGGTGGGAAGGAGAGAACTGCGTTCGCTTTAGAGTGAGGGGCCCCCTCCTGGCATGGGAGGGGGGAGAGGAGGTAGGAAAGGGGGAAGGCTTTGCTCTTGAAGGATCAGACAAAGCAGCGGGATCTTTCCCTTAGGAGTGGGGGTGGAGATGCACCAATAACATTCCAGGGAAGAGTGTTTTTTTTAGGAGAAAAGTGACTTTTCTGAATATGGCGTAGTGTCCCTCTTCACGAAGCCAGAAATACTCCACTTTGTCAGAAACTGTAAATCCCCTGCTTCTATCTGACTTTGTACTGTATAACCCATCCTGGGAGATACTTAAGAGCCAGCGAGGTCTAAACCTTCGGCTCAGCTCCCACTTCTTTAGGGACCACCCCAATTCACACACATCCAGACCTTCACACGCACAGACACAGAGGCAGACACACAGACATACACACTCATACACACACACAGAGATGCATACTCACACACCCAGCCATACACACTCACACAGACACATAGAGTCACACTCACACAGAGACATACACATCCACACACATGCACACACACACACACACACACACACAGGGGGGCACAAAAGGCCATGGAGCACAGGATGGCCACAGAAGAAACATGTCTCATGCTCCTTCACACACACACACTGGCGGGCCCCAGGAAATACAGATCAAAACTCTGAGGGCTTACTTTCCTGGTGGGCAGGTCTCTAGCTCATGCTGTTCTTTGAGACAATGGGTCTGTGTGTGAGAGACAGCAAGCCACTGACGGCTGCCCTGAGTCCGTTCAAGGAGACATCCTGGGGGCGTGCGGCTGGAGCTGCGGGTGAGGGGCCTCCTTGCTGTCGGTCACAGCCGTGGGAGGGTGTGCGTGGACAGGTGGGAAGACAGGGATGAAGGGACTTGGGCTCCGTGGGCTTGGTGAGAGCCAGGAAGCTCCGGTCATGCAGACATTGTAGATGAGGCAGCTCACAGGGACACCAGAGAAGGGACTCAAGCTCGGGGGTCAGATTGAGGGGCCTTGATGCTCCCTTCCAAGTTTGAGGTTCTGTGAGAAGCTTGCAAATGTTTCACGTCAGCATCTCCGGAGCCTGGCTCTAAGTTGGTTCCGAAAGGTCTGTGGCCACGTGCACGCGTGATGCTGTGACTGTTTACACGTAGCCACAGGATGGTTTGTGGGTCCAGGCAGGCGCCCAAAGCTGCCTCAGCATATTCCCGGCCTGGCCCCGCTCTGTTGGCTCCAGGCAGAAGATGGTGGGTAGAGGCATCCAGCTCCTGGACCTGCCTACTCAGCACCCCACTGCCCTCCGTCTGTCCCTCATCATGGTTCATTCTGATGCTCCGACCACCCCCTGGTGCTGGAGCCTGGCCTGTTGGTGCCAGCACGAGATGGCGCCTTGGTATCCAACCCCATTCATCTCCCAGCATGACAGCTCCCCCAAGAGCAGCTCCTTCCATTTGCATCTTCGTCAGGTGCACTCTGCAGCCCAGCTCTCCCCTCACCGCCCCCGCCCTCCGCCCCCAATCCCCGCCTGAGCCCCATCTCTGTGCATGTGAGCCCATGTACCATTAGGACTTCCTGATTCCATTAATTTAGCACAAAGTGGTGGAGTGTCTCTTTGGGCCAGGCACTGTGTACCGAGGCTGGAACAGCAGGCAAACACAGACCCGGACCTCACCCTCATGGAGAAGGGAATAGGAGATGCCTGGGGCCTGAGTTCCCATAAACACTGGCCAGTGCCCGGCCTGAGGTTGGTTTGCAAGAGATGGGCATTAATCAGATAATCTCTGCAAACAAATATAAAATTTCAACTGGGGTCCAGGGTTCAAAGAAGAGACACAGAGTGCTAGGACAGCGGCATTGGCCTTGGTCAGGGAGCTAAGGAAGGATTTCTGCACATGCAGCATTCAAGCCAGACCTGCAGGACAAGTTGGAGCAACCCAGGGAAGGGAGAGAGTTCAAGGCAGAGAAGCCCAGCTCCGCCAAGGGAACGGGCCTGGCCAATGGGGAGAAGAAAAGGTCTCTATGGCCGGAGCTGGAGGAGCAAGGGGAGGGGAGTGTAAAGAGGGGGCAGGATCCCAGGCGGACCCCAGACAGCTCTGGTCTTCCCTTTTTACAGTAGAGGAATGGAAGGGAAGCTACTGAAACACTCTAGCGTGTGTGTGTGTGTGTGTGTGTGTGTGTGTGTGTGATTGAGAGAGATTGAGAGCAACAGACAGACGTGATGAAATATGCATTGAGAAGACCACTCTGGCGGCTGATATGAGGGATTGGAGAGGATGCCGGAAAATGTGTTAACAGGGGGGCAATGGAGAGAGATGACTGTGACTTGGGCCCAATAGAATTTGAAAGGATTTGTAATGCTGGGATGTTAATGCTTAATACTTGCTTCTTCCACTGTATGCCCGTCGGGGGTAGACCAGATGCACAACCTTACCTTGGACATGAGTGCCGTGAGCCAACCATTCCTCTTAAGCACCCACAGCCACACACCTCCTATTGTCTCTACACGTGCTCCCACCCCTGCCCCGGCCTCTGTCTGTGACTGACACCACTTCACCGCAGGTTTCTTTACCCGCCCCAGGTGCACAGAGAGGCCAGGACCTGCCTGTTGTTTCTCCCACTGTCCTTCCTGGGCCGGGGGGGTAGGGGGGGGGGGAATGTTAACCCAGTCTCCTCTGTGGGGTGGGACTTCCTAAGAGCCCATCTCTTTTCTGGATCCCATGAAGACCTGAGGAGGGAACAGGAGATGCCTGGGGCCTGAGTTCCCATAAACACTGGCCAGTGCCCTGTCTGAAGTTGGTTTTTGCAAACGAGCGCTGAGGGGTATCCCAGCCCTTCGATGCTTCCGCCATGGCCATCGGAAGGACCTGTGGTGGCTGATGGTGACTTGGCTCCATCACAGGCCTGTTCTCCCTCTCCTGTTCCTCTTCCCCCTCACTCAAACCCCCGACCCCTGCAAGGCCTGATCCACAAGCTCACTATTTGCACAGCCACCCTCTCTGCTTCATTTCAAATGAAGAGTCTGCCTCATTTCAGATCTTATGTAGAAGCACAACACATAAGGCCGTTCCCATGGGAAGGCGCTCTAGTTCAAAAAAAGGCTGGGGCGGTCCTGTGGGGCCCACCTGCATGTGGTGCTCCCGCGGCCGTCCTGTCCAGTTTATCAATAAATCCTTGCCTGCTTTTTAAAATTAAAAAAAGGGGGGGGCTGGAATTCCACCTCCTTGGCCCCCACCCCATCCTCTCGCCCAAGGAAGAACCCTGAGGCTCCTCGTTGAGGCACTAGGTGACAATATGGCGGAAAGACCTGTGGGAACCCCCTCTTTTTAAAAATATATTTTATTGATTTTTTTCAGAGAAGAAGGCAGAGGGATAGAGAGTTAGAAACATCAATCAGCTGCCTCGTGCACACCCCCTACTGGGGATGTGCCTACAACCAAGGTACATGCCTTTGACCGGAACCGAACCTGGGAGAGAGTTCAAGGCAGAGAAGCCCAGCTCCGCCAAGGGAACGGGCCTGGCCAATGGGGAGAAGAAAAGGTCTCTATGGCTGGAGCGGGAGGAGCAAGGGGAGGGGAGTGTAAGGAGGGGGCAGGATCCCAGGCGGACCCCAGACAGCTCTGGTCTTCCCTTTTTACAGTAGAGGAATGGAAGGGACCCTTCAGTCCATAGGCCGACGCTCTATCCACTGAGCCAAACCAGTTAGAGCTGGAACCCCCTCTTTCAGGTTTAGAGAGAGCAGTAGTTTCATGTAGTCCCTCTCCCCTCACCGCAGCCCTATGGTGGGGAGACTGGGGGACATGAAACACCTGCTCAGAAGCCTCCCTCTGACACCGGATGTGGGGTCCGGACAGGTCACTTCACGCCTCCAAGTCTCAGAGGCTGAATCTGGAAAATGGGTTTAGGAATGCCTCTCCCGGGGAGTGATGGTGAGGGGAGGTAACACGTGTCCGTTCGTTGCCTGCATTGGGTGACTCCGTAATAGATGGTAACTGTCATCACCGCATAGACCACCCCATCACACCTCCCCCTTTCCTTCCCGGAGAGACCCCCATCCTCTCCCACAACACAGCACACCCTCCTCACACCCACTCCCTGGCCTCTTCCCTGCACACCCCACCTGCCAAGGAGCTGCCACCCTCCTTCCGCTCTATAAATAATAAACCAGGAACACAAGGAAAAAATAAGTCAGAGCCGCGGAGTCAATGCCAGGAACGAAAGGCTCAGTCCTGCCCCATCGCCTCCAGGGACCCACGCCGCCCTCCGTTCTGGAAATGAAGCATCCCCGCATCTCCAGCACCCCGCTGACGCGCAGGCCCCAGAGGGCCCCTGAGATCCTTCTGCCTGTTATTTAACTCGCAGAGAGGAATCTGCTGCAGCCGCTCCTCCCCACTGGGCCCCAGAGGCACTGGAGAAGGCGGGGCGGGGGGGAAGGAGAGAGGCTGGTTAATGGCTCCTCCCGGCCTCTGGAGACGGCCCGCGTTGGGAGATGCTTTCCCTGGAGGAGGACCAGGACCCAGTTCGGGGCCCGCCCGGGACACAGCTGGAGGCCTTGTGGCGAGGCCACTGCGGGCAGTCCTCCGGGGATGGAACCCACATACAGGCTTCCTTTTTTGTGGCGTGATGGTAACAAGGACGCCGTGTGGTGGGCTGGTGGTAAGGACTCACTGAGTCCTTCACACGACGGCACTTAGCATGCTGGGCTGATTACACCGAATGGCCAGATTGTGATGATCTCTGAACGCGTAATAATCCGGCCACTCAGTGTACTGATGTACAAGGGAAAGCTGGCAAATCTTGACGTGTCAAGGGACCAGGAGATAGTGCCCGCCCCCCAGCCTCTGGCTAGTAAGTCCTCTGCTTCTTTCTAATGACCCACAAGGCAGTTCTTACACATGGAAAAGTCTTGTTTTAAAATCCCAACTCTGTGGTCAGGCTACACGGAGTGGCCGGATTACTACGAGTTCTGAGATCACCATAGTCTGGCCGCTCCGTGTGGTGTGTGTGTGCTGTTGACCCTCTGAACTCTGCTTCTGGTAGGCAAATGTTCCCAGACGTTAACAAAGGGGATGGAAGGCAAGGTGTGTGTGTGTGTGTGTCAGGAAACCATTTCGCTAGCTCCGGGGTCAGCAAACTGCGGCTCGCGAGCCACCCGCGGCTCTTTGGCCCCTTGAGTGTGGCTCTTCCACAAAAATACCATCGCCTGGGCGAGTCTATTTTGAAGAAGTGGAGTTAGAAGAAGTTTAAGTTTAAAAACGTGGCTCTCAAAAGAAATGTCAATCGCCGTCCTGCTGATATTTGGCTCTGCTGACTGATGAGTTTGCCGACCACTGCCCTAGATCAGCACTCAGCGACACCTCCATCCAGTGGCCAACCACTGAGGCTCCGGAGGGTGCGCGCACAGCAGTACATCCGCTGTGGGCTGGGGGCAGAGAGCTGGGCTGCCACCTTGCCCTCTGCTCCCCAGCGCCCCCAGCCGGAGCAAGGATGCTCGCTTTGGACAGGTTTCTGGAAGGTGCTCCCTTCCCTCTGACTTCTCCGTGAGCCACGCTCCCTTGTGAGATCTTGATGAGCACCCACTTCCCTCCCAAGAGGAAAAAGATGAAAGCGCCAAGGAAGCTCAGCCCCCGGCTCCCTGGACTTCCGCAGGGCGCGGTGCTCACACAGCATCTTACAAGCAAGCGGACGGCTCTTTCTCCAGATGCGGCCGCTGTGAGGCCGAGACCATGAGACAGGTGGCAGGTTGGGCGCCCCCAACACCACCACCACCACCACCAACCCCCCCCCCCACCTGCCGCCTTCCTCTTTTCAAGATGGCGCACAGGACTCAGGCCAATGACAGAGGCCTGGCAGGTGGGTTCCTCTGAACCCTCTCCCCAAAACCTGAGCAAGCAGCCACTTGCAAACAGCAGCCAGTGTTCAAATAGGCATGATGGGCAGGTGCCCATCCCACAAGTGACCGACCAAAAGCTGCAGCCCCTGGCGTCTTCCAGCATCGGGGCATTCCATAGGCCAGCAAGCCAACCCCTTCCCGGGAGGTGGGCATCCGGATTCCTGGTGAGACTTCCCGGGCCTGTGGTGCTCACCGCCTCCCACCACAGCCCCCAGCGCAGCCCACTCTCGGGCTGAGAAAGCTCCTGGGCTTGAAGTCCTAACCCCTTGTTGTAAAGTTCTCCGGTCTCCCACACGCTGCCCTGGGCAGCCTCCCGGCCCCCAGATTTGTCTTCTCTACCCTACACCGTCTCCTGCTCCTTCCGCTCATTCTCATGTCGTGCCCACCCCCCCCACCCCCCTGGTGAGCATGCCAGAAATGACCCTAATCCAGCGCTCCCACAAGCACGCCCCTGGATTCCACAAGACGTCCCCACTGCCGAAACCGGTTTGGCTCAGTGGATAGAGCGTCGGCCTGCAGACTGAAAAGTCCCTGGTTCGATTCCGGTCAGGGGCATGTGCATTGGTTGTGGGCACATCCCCAGTGGGGGGGGGGGGGGTGTGCAGGAGGCAGCTGGTCGATGTTTCTCTCTCGTCGACATTTCTAGCTCTCTATCCCTCTCCCTTCCTCTCTGTGGAAAAATCAATAAAACATATTAAAAACAAAACGAAAAAAGACGTCCTCACGTTTCTCCAAAACTGAGCGTGTGCGGCATTTTCCAGGCACATTGGATGAGGTTTTCTCACCTGTGCCATGGGCCCAGCAACAGCCTCTGCCTCGCAGTGTGTCCTCAGGGACAGGTGGTACTGCGCCTCCTGCTGGAAGAGGGCCAGTGAGGCCGGGTGGCTGGAGCCTTGAGGGCAGTGGTGGGTGGTTTCTAACGGAAAGGCGGGCACCTCACAGGAACGCAGGAGGAAGCGTGGTCTGCAGGCCCTTCTTGCTGCAGGAGTCCGGGGAGACAGGTGCAGCAGGGAGAAGCCAATGCAGGTACATGTCCACTAGGTGGCAGCACAGTCCAAGGAATGCGACTAGAAGGCACCTCCCTCCCAGCCCAACTCCATCCACCTGCCAGTAGAGGCTCCGCCGCGGCCCCGCCCTCCTCCGCACCTGAGGCTCGCACAGATGGAGACTCCGTCAGGTGCCCAGGTCCCCGCGCATCTTCACCGGCCTGTTCGTTGACACCTGCTGTGTGAGGGCGCTTGGGACACAGCCACACACAAAGCCTCGATGCGGAGTCGGAGGCGGGAAGCCCCCCGCCTTCTGCCCCCGGATTCCTGCCAGGGAGGAGGCCTCTGTCACCTGCAGGAACCATAATGCGTTCTCAGCGGGGTGATGTCACCCTCAAGGGTTCAGAATTGGTGTCTGAAGAACAACAACAACAAAAAATGTCTCTTTTCATATGTAGAGTGCAAATGGACATATCGTATGTAAATGGATGCGGATAGTATTAAAATTTCACGGAGGGAGGACAATTAGGGGGGGAAGTCTAAAAATGCTCCTTCAGCAGGAAATGGGGGAAGGAGGAAGAACAGTGGTCTAAGCCAAGTTGGGGTTCACTGTGAAGCCCCCCAGGCTCCTCACACACACACACACACACACACACACACACACACAGGCCTCCCCTACCACCCCCCTGTGGCCCATGTCGGCAGGAAGGCGACCCCTCGGGCCTCTGTCTGACAGGCCCTGCTCTCTTGCTCTCCATCCCGCTCCCTGCCCAGATGGGTTTTCCTGCACGAGAAAGCGTACCAGGTTCGGGACACGTCCATTGAGTCCTCGGTGGTAACCAAGGTGAAGGGCTTCGGACGCTACGCCAACAGAGTCATGGATGTGTCTGACTATGTGACACCACCCCAGGTATGGTCCCCCTACGGCAGGCAGGTGGCTGTGTCGACACCCAGACCAGGGCAGGTTGGTGGGGAGAACCCGTGTACACGTGGCCCAGAGCGGTGGCTGGGGGGGGAGGGGGAGTACCCTCCTGAGTCAGCACTGGGCATCCTCTTGCTCTGCCACAGCCTGTCCTGTGATCAGGATGACACACAGAGGGGGCGTGAGGGGCCAGGGGGTGGTTGGAAGAGCCTGGCGTGGAGCCCACGTTTGCCTGGATTAACCTGTGACCTTGGCCAAGTCTCTCAGCGAGAATGCCTTCCCCTCCCCATTCTTCTCCCAAGGGCACCTCCGTCTTTGTCATCATCACCAAGATGATCGTCACGGAAAACCAGATGCAAGGGTTCTGCCCCGAGGTGAGGCGGGGGAGGGAGGCTGGGGGAAGCTGGTCAGGGAAGATGAGGTGGCAGGGAGGGGCGTGGGGGTACGCAGAGGTCCTAGGTCCTGCCTGGGAGCCTAGTCCTGGGACCGACCTCCACGCCCTCGAGGCCCCCGGCTGTGGGGAGGCAGTGGGTGCCCACAGGCTCACCCAGGCTGGCCCAGGGCCCCTCACCCACCCGTGGACCCGTCTCCCCACAGAGCGAGGACAAGTACCGCTGTGTGTCCGACAGCCAGTGCGGGCCTGAGCGCTTCCCGAGTGGGGGTGAGTGGAGCCCCTTTCCCACCCCCTCATGACTCCAGGTGGTAGTGGGACCCCGGGGGGGAGGGGGGCAGGCCAGGGGTAGGGGTGACAACCATGCCCTGAGGTGGTGAGTGATGTCTAGGAGGAGCCAGGGGAAGGAGAGAGATGGGCCTTGTGGGATGGAAGGACGTGGCAGGACAGAGGGGCTTGGAAGGGGGCATTCTAGGCAGAAGGAACGGTCAGCAAAGCCTTGGAGGCAGGAGGAGCCTGCTGGGGCTGGGGGCCGGGGACCTGTGAGAGGAGGGGCCAACTCCCGAGGCTGGCCTAGGGCTGGGGAGAGCTCTGATGGGCCAATGTGTCTCGGGGACCTCCCTTGCCCTCCCTGTCCCTTCTGTCCGCCTGCAGGGCCCCTGCACATGTGTATATTGGGAGGGGGGGGGCGTCTCCGGTGAGGAGGGGTGGGGTGGGGGAAGGGCATGGCAAAGGGCCAGACGCGCACACAGCCCTGTGCCCGCCCTCCCAGGGGTCCTCACCGGCCGCTGCGTGAACTACAGCTCCGAGCTCCGCACCTGCGAGATCCAGGGCTGGTGCCCTGCCGAGGTGGACACGGTGGAAAGGTGAGGGCCCCCGCCCAGGCTCCCCGGTGCCCCGGGGGGGGGGGGGGGGCGGCACCCCCGAGCCGGCAGGGGGTCTGCTGGGCACCCACCGTCCTGTAGTGTCCAGCTTCCCCCCAGCTTCGCTCACCGGCCACCCTCCCGTCCTCCGGCCCTCAGGCCCGAGAGGCCCCGGCCACATGCCCGCTGGGCGATGTCCCCCAGGTGAGGGCTCCCGGCTCCCCTGCCCCCTCCTTCTGTGCCCACACAGGCCTGTCATGATGGAAGCCGAGAACTTCACCATTTTCATCAAGAACAGCATCCGCTTCCCCCTCTTCAACTTTGAGAAGTGAGTCCTTGCTCCTCCCTGAAGCCAGGAGGCAGCGCGCCCACCCCTCATTCTTAGAGGGGGCGGGGGGGGGGGATGCCGGTCAGCCCGGGGTTCTTCCCATGTTCTCCCCGTCTCCCTGTCTCCCGGGAGCTCCTGATCCCCGTCTCCAAGCCAGGTCTCCCCGCCAGCCCTGGCCACTGAGTATCAGGTGGACTCGGGCCAGTGTCTCTGCCAGCCACCTCCTCTCCCCTCGTCCCCCGCCCCGCCCCGCCCCGCCCCGCCTGGGAGGAGGACATTAGACATGAGTCCTCACGACCCTGGGATGGGACAGAACAGAGGGGGGCAGGAGAAGGGTGCAGGGACAGAAGTGAGGTCCCCTGCCGGGCGCGCAGCAGGGCCCTGAGGCCCGGGAAGGCTGGAGAGAACCTTGTGGGGGGAAGGCCTGTCTCCACCTTGACCCTGAGCCTGGCCTCTCTCCTTCCCTCCTCCCTTCCAGGGGGAACCTCCTTCCCAACCTGACCGCCGCCGACATGAAGACCTGCCGCTTCCACCCTGACAAGGCCCCCTTCTGCCCCATCCTGCGGGTGGGGGATGTGGTCAAGTTTGCGGGGCAGGACTTTGCCAAACTGGCCAGCACGGTGAGGACCGGACCGCCCTTGCGCGGGACGTGAGGACCCTTCGTGGGGCGGGGATGCTGGGGAAGCGGAGCAGCAGCGAGGCAGCGCCACCTGGTGGGGGCATCCAGGCCTGCCGCCACCTGTCCTGAGTGGTCCTGCCCCCTCACCCTTCCCGCCAAGCCCCGTTTCCCATTCCTCACCTGCACACAGACAGAGAGGCCTGGGGCACTGAACATTGGACCTGTGCCACTTTCTCCCGTGTTGTAGGTGTTGTAGGTGAGGGACTGACGACACCAAAAGCAGGATGTAGCGCCTCGGGGGCTCACCCTGAGCTACATACTTCCTTGCTGAGCAGCATGGGGTGACACGTTCTTTTTCTTTCTCCCCACCTGCGCCCTCCTCGGAAGAAGGCAAAGCACTCGGGTGTCTGTGGGTGATGCTCCCCACTCCCACCGGGAGGAGGCGGGCCCCCGCGGGCTGCGGGAGAGCTCACACCCGGCCCCTTTCTGCAGGGCGGGGTCCTGGGCATCAAGATCGGCTGGGTGTGCGACCTGGACAAGGCCTGGGAGCAGTGCATCCCCAAGTACTCCTTCACCCGGCTCGACAGTGTTTCTGAGAAGAGCAGCGTCTCCCCAGGCTACAACTTCAGGTAACAGAGGCCAGGGCTTGTGCTCAAAGCTGCAGCTGAAATAAGCACGTATTGGGAAGAAAAGGTCCTATGTGTCAGGTTTCTGTTCAAAATGAGGCAGGACTTCCCAACAGGCAGCTCTCGGAGACAGACAGGCCGTCCTGTGAGATCGTGGCTCCAGGGAGGGACCATGTCGGCGGGCGGCAGGTGGCGGTGAGGCCAGATGGCCAAGGTCTCCTGGAGTGTCGGGTGCTGTGATTCTGAGTTCAGTTTTCCATTTTTCCGCTCTGGCTCTGAGACTGGTAGGTGCCCAGGCCTCCCTCACCCAGGCAGCCCCATCCCTTCTTCTGCGCCTGCGTCCTCAGGGTTCTCGCTCCTCAGAGCTAGGGCAATAGATGGTATCGTCTTCCGAGACGGAAATTTTGTATTTCTGCCCGGAACCAGGAAGTGTCACTGGAGGCACACGTGGCAGTTACAGTGGCCATTCGTTCTTCAGTACCTTTCGAACAAGAACTGAAGCCAGACTCTAGCAGGATCTAACGGGTATTCCCAAAAGCCCTGAGACACCAGAGACCCCCTCTCCCCCTCCCGCTCTGCACACAGGGAAGGGGAGAACCCGGGAGAAGCTGCTTGGAAGCAGCCGAAAGGCCTTGACCTTCTCCCCTCCCCCTACTCTCCCACTCGGGAAAGGGCGATGGGATGGTTATCCAGGATCCCATCCGCAGTGTCTGAGAAGCGTTAGCTCTCTGTTCAGGTTTTCCCTTCATTTTTGAAGATCCTGGAGTTTCTGGCAGGGCCCTCAGGACGCTGTGTGATACACCAAGCAGGCTAATTAGCGAAAGAGACAGTGATCAGGGGGGAAAAAAATCCCTGTAAGAACATACTACATCTATATGTTCAAAGAATGGTTACTCAAGTTTCCTTTGTTGTCATGGTGTTTCTCGATATAGTGAGATACATAAGCCAAAAAAAAAAAAAAAATCATTTCACCCCTTTTTTTTTTTTTTTTACCTTTATCGATAGCTCGAAAAGGTCATTATCCATTCCATTAAGCTTTATCTTTAATCGTTTAACATATGCATGTGTAATCTCTGGAAAGAAGAATTTGAAAAAAAAAAATTTGAAAGTGCTTTCATAATCAACTCCCGACTTTGAAAAATCATAGGAAACAACACATATTTTAAAGTAGTTTAAAAATACTGTTTGGCTCCCTCGCAGAAATTGGCATATTTATTCAGTCGGGTACATCGCACTGAAATCAATACAAAGGATTTCATACGATAGCTTAAAATAGAAGCGTATTAATAAAATCCTCATGATCTAAACTGCAAGTTTTCATCTTCATAACTTCCCTCTGGCCACTGGGAATTCTTCAGCCCTCCGAATATCTTACTTGGCAGGAAAGCTTATGAAGAGTATAACTATTAGGAAGACCTCAGCGAGTGGTGTCATACAGTTTTAGAGCAATGTCTTTCATGTAAAGAATCGGTTTGGAGTTCTTTGTCTCCAATGCAGTGTGCTGTGGTTCACACACACACACACACACACACACACACAAATGCATGCACACCTTGCCTAGGCACAGCAGGGCCTGAAGCAGACTGGACCTAGGTAAGCTTGTCTTTGGAGAGACAGGTCAGAAATCTCTGAGGATCCTGAGAACATAAATCCCAGGGGGATGGGGGGGCTAGGGGTACCATCTGAGAGGTGTGGCCTCCACACCCAAGCCCTCCAGCCAGAAGATGAGGGGGCGAAGCTGCCCAATGTGATCCTTGTGGTTTAAAGGATTTTCCAGAGGAATAGCACTGGTGTGGGGAGTATCTGATGGCCCTGGCAAGCAGAGGGCTCTGCCCAAGCTCCCTGAGGTCACTCCTTTGGGTGTCTACCCACTCACCTTCATGCAATCTTTGAGCTGCTGGCTCCACATGGGCAACCAAGGCTAAGCTAGGAGCCCACAGAGGGCCTCCTTTCTGAATCCGGAGGAAAAGGGCCATGGCCAGGGTCAGTGTGGGCGCAGGGCAGTTCCTGGGATGGGTACAAAGTATGCTGCTCCTGAGAGTCCCACCAGCTCCCTTTGGTAGGCACGATACTGGGCACCCCGTGCAAAGTGTCTGTGCACTTTGTTTCGTTGTTCCCCACAGGGAGGCGCTATAATCCCCCACTGCACAGGAGAGAAAAGGGAGGCATTCAGACTTAAATATGTTTCCCAATGTCACAGAGCCAGCAAGTGTGGGAGCCTGCCTGCAGACGTATTTTCTTGAATGATATCCATCCACCTCAAGCAGGAAGGCTAGGGACATGAGCACGTGTTAATCCTCAGAAAGACACGCCTACGTGCATGTGGGCCAACGGCTAGCTTCGGGGGGCGAGCCACAGGACACAGCCTGGCCTTTTGTCTCCCAAGCAAACCCATCTGCCTTTCCGACAGTGGCCAGGTTTTTCTCCACGTCCGACCGACCATCCTGTCCTACAGTTTGTTGCCTTTTTGCACTGGAGGGAATAGAATCCTTCAGCCAAGACTCAGCCTTGTTTAATATGCAAACTCAGACACCCAGAGGCAGCTAGAGACTCGCATTTCCATCACTAATTACTTCTGTAGCTCCTTTCCAAGCCCCACCCCCCTTTTTGGAGGCTCTCTGCCTGCAGAATCTGAGATGTAGAGGAGCTCTAGCTGTTGAAAGCCCCTCAGAGACACCTAGAATGGCGGAGGCGGTCATTCTACAGATGAGGAAGTAGGAACTTCAAAGGGGGGAGTGATGCGCCCAAGGTCATGGGTGCATCTTAGAGGTCATTTACTCCCAGTGCCTATATCAGTCTCTCTGCAAAGCAGCCCTAGGCAAGGGACCACTTCACAAGATGACCTGTCCCTCATCGGATCGCCTCCCAGTGTTGTACTGAGCCAAAATGTGTCTCCCACCCAAAGTCCCTGGTGCCATCCATCTAAACTCATCTTTGTTTATGGGATCTGACGGTTTCTGTCTGTCCCTCCCTCCCTACAATTTGCTGGAAGGATTTTATTTCACTCCTACGTCTATTCTGCATGGCTAAAGGCTCCGGGGGCTGCTTTCCCTTGTTTGTGGGTTGTTGTTTTTTAGCTTGGTATTTTTAAGACGCCTCTTTCCAAGTACCGTGAGAGTGTGCTGTTGGTGCGTTCGTCTGGCTTGGTAGTGGGCAAAGGGCAGCATTTCTGAGAATAAGAACTGGCGAGAGTCACCAGTTCAACGGTGCGAAGGTGACCGTCACCCCGGTGTTGGTGTTCTTGCAGGGGTAGTTCCTGCAACACAGGGGGCCCTCTGTTCCCCAGAGCAGGGTGCTGACCAGAGCACCCCACTTCCCAGAGCTGGGAGCTGGCACAGCCGAGTGAGTCTGGCGTGTGAGTTTGCGAGTGAGGGTGAGTGTCTGTGGGTGAGTGTGAGCATGATGAGGGTGGGCATGTGTCTGCGAGTGACTGAATGTGTGCATGCGTGTGTGCGCGTGCGTGCGTGCGTGAGTGTGTCAGTGAATAGATGTGTGTGGGTGTGAGTGTATAGGCAGAGATGGTACAAAGACAAATTAAAAATACTGTATCAGTCAGGGTCCCAGCAGGAAACAGATGGCACATGCAAATTGGGTAATTTGAGGAGAATTTAATGCAGGGAGTGTTGCTGAATTGTGGGCAGGGTGCAGGGATACCACAAAGGATCCTGCAGTGCTGCGGCCGGGGTCTGAAGGGGCCAGGGCAGGAGGCTGTTACTGGAACCCGGAGACAGAGATAGGACACTGCAGCCTGAGGAGAACGAGGACCCAGCCACGCTTCCTCAGCAGCCAGCAGCAAGGCAGCAGGCCAAGGCAGCCCAGGGCAGGGTGGGGAAGGAGGGGAGGAACACTGGTGTCCCCAGTCCGGGCCTACCAACTTTCCTCCGTGAAATCACAGCCCTTTGGTAACTTTTGGAGGCCGCTAACTCTATTACAGCCCCGAGGAAAGCACAGAAGCACGCACCATTGATTGCCCAAGAAAAGTGCACGAATGCACAGCCATGAGCAACATTGCAGGCCATTTCTTTTGTTAAAAGATACTTTATTTCTACAGATAGGATGCAAGTGCATCCTCAGGATGAGAACCCTAAGACAAATGGATAGACAAAGTCATGGCCTGGAAACTAGCTTCACTCTGGCTGCTCCCTTGCATGGAATCAACATCCCACACAGTGTGGTCTGTTTCCTTCTCTGCATATTTATGCGGCATAGAATTCCGAGACTTTGAAGACCTTTGAAAGCCTATCCCGGGACCTCAAGACAAGGCCCCTCTCGCAGCCTATTTTTGACAGGATTTGACAGTTTGCCACCCACCCGGCCTGCACCCCTCAGTAGGCAGAGAGAGATTTTGAAACTTGCCCTAGACTACAGAGCCCAAATAAGAGGTTCATTAGGACTCAGACCCAGGAACCTGACCTATAGCCATTGCTTCTAGCAAACCTCCCACCATCATTTTACTAACACACACACACACACAGAGAGAGAGAGAGAGAGAGAGAGAGAGAGAGAGAGAGAGAGAGAGAGAGAGAGAGAGAGAGAGAGAGAGAGAGAGAGAGAGAGAGAGAGAGAAAGAGGCAACTTGAGGTCATAAACCAGGTAGTGACCGCTGGGATGCGGAGAGAGAAGCAGAACAGTGCGCTCAGCAATGTCTGACTCCCGGGACTCCTGAGGGTCCCTGGGACAGCGTGGCTCCTAAGAGGCGCTGCCTGCCGCCGTGGCTCTCCTCCCCTGGTGTCTGCCTGCGCTCCGCTGCTCGCTGCTCCTCCTGCTGGAAGCGTTTGTGGCGCGTGTTCCATGTTGGAAATGTACCCGCAGCAGCTTTCACGAAGCTGAGACTTGGCCGCTGAGCTGCTTCCACACGGAAACGTGCGGATCCGCGAGCTCTTAGGCCAATCGCCAGGGACCGGATTGAAGCGTGCCCTCGGCTTGGATCATCCCTTCCGCAATCTGGGTCTTTCTCCTCCCGGTAGCCATGGAGATGCGTCAGAGCAGACACCTCCCTCATCACCACAGAAGCACCTGAAAGGGCCTCTTTCTTGCCTGGGACATGTTTGCCTCCGTTCTCCATGATCTGTTCCCCTCTTCACTTCCTTTAGGGTACAGTGGGGGTGGGGACGGAAGTAATTAGCATGAGCTTGAATTCAGACAGCCCTTTATCACCTTGATGGCTATTGAGTCCTCTCAGGGACCAACATTATTGGTAGAAAATATTGGCTAACACTCCCCGAACGCTTACCAAGGGAGCCCAAGATCAAGTGCTCTTGGTGGAGTATTCGTCGAGTGAAGAGGGAGGATTTAATAGCTGGGAATCGGAAGCTTAGAGGCTTCGTGTATGTGCCTAAGGCCACACAGCAAATGATGCTGGAGCCTGAATCCAAATCCGGGAGGCCTGGCTCCAGGGCCTGGGCCGCAACCACAAATGTATGGTTGCCCCCATTGTGCAGATGAGGAAACTGAGGCCAGAAAAAGATTATTCCCTGGAGTAGACAGCTAGTAAACCTGGCTCTCGGGGACATCTTCCAGCCCTGCTCCCATTGACCGTTCCCTGCCTTGTGAAAGATAAAAGAAGAACACATGTTTGTTTGTTTTTTTAAAAAAAAAAAAAAAAGGATCCACAACAAATCATCATCGGAATGTCTATCTCGGAGGTTGATTAGGTCTTAGGATATGAGTAAATCAACACGGCTTGGGCCCTTCTCTGCCAGGAGGAGTCCCAGCTTGCTCAGGGATGCTGCCCAGCCCCCACGCCACGCGTCTGCCAGGAGGCATTTTCCCATCAGCAGAACCTCAACTGTAAACGTGTATTTCGGCTGGCAGAGCGATTCCCCACCAGGCAGAGAGCTCTGCTGAGAACACCACCTCCTTCACGTGGAAACCCAGATCCCAGGCCCAAGTTTTCCCTCGCAAGTCCACGCCGGAGCCTCCAAAACGTGTTGCTGTTTTCCCTGCCGCTGTAACAGTTACGTGTCCCTGCCTGGGTGAGGAGCTGCCACGCTCGACGGGATCGCTTCTAAGCAGATGTCTGGCTTTCCCGAGGGGCTTGTGCATCGCGATGAAAACCCTTCTCCCTCAGCGAACGCGTAGGGCTGCCGCCTGCTGCAAATGTCAGCTCGGCGTGGGGAAGCGCTTCTGACGGTTGGAACCACCCAAAGCTGAGAGCGGGCTGCTCGTACTGCAGGTGGTGAGTTCCCTGTCGCTGGAGGGAACCAGGCAATGCAGGAAGCAGCGGGGGCTTAGGGTTCCAGGATCCCAGCTGTGCTTCTCGAAGGCCTGGAAAGTCTCACTGTTGCCTGCTGACCGCTAGGTAATGTCCTGAAAGCCCTCACCCCAGCCACACTGAATCCACCCTCCAGCTAGTGCCATCCTCTCCCTTTCACATTTGGGGAAACGGAGGCACAGAGGTGACGTGATTCACCCCAGGTTACGGAAAGGAGGGACAAAACCTGGACCCAAGGTCAGACTTGGTTCATTTCAAAGCCCTAAGCCACCGGCTCTCCCACTGAGTTGTGGGGGCCCAAATGAAAGGATGGGTATGGAAGCTTCTAGCAGAGTGCTTAGCAGGAGAAGGGCTCCATATGCAGCTATCCCTGCATTTTCCCCGGCCCCCCTCCATGGGGCTGGTTCCCCACAGCGGGAGCCGGTAGCACCTCCTTTTCCAGGCAGCCAGCTGCCAGATCCAGATGTTTTCCATTTGGGAGAGAACAGCCCACAGTTCACTCCAGTAGACCAGCTGCACCTGAAAAGCAGGGAGAATTTGGGGAGCCAGAGGCAGAGGGAGGAAACCCCGAGGCCAATCTCTGAAAACATGTATTCCCTGCGCTGGGCCATTGGGCAAAGAGGGACAGTGGGAGCTGGCTTGCAGTCAAAAGTCCAAATTATCAACTGTAGCCTGGTGTCTGTGTGCGTGGTGCGTATTTGTGTGTGTGTGTGTGTGTGTGTGTGTGTGTGTGTGTGTGGCGGGGAGAAGGGGAGGGGCTGTAGGAGAAACCAAGTTCCTCAGATCCTCTCAGAGACAGGAAAGGTAGCGTCGGTTCTGGGAAACAGGAAACCATCTCTCTGGCGAAAGGA
This sequence comes from Pipistrellus kuhlii, assembly GCF_014108245.1. Taxonomy (NCBI): domain Eukaryota; kingdom Metazoa; phylum Chordata; class Mammalia; order Chiroptera; family Vespertilionidae; genus Pipistrellus; species Pipistrellus kuhlii. The sequence continues at coordinate 11,389,057 of NW_023425595.1, forward strand.
AGAAAACATTTTTATCTATTTATGTGTTTGCCGATTCCTGTGGTGTAAACATTCCACTGTGGGACAGTTTCAAGCTGCACGTGTGAAATCACTGCATGTGGAATTGGGAAGAGGCACACGACCAGACACTGCCTCTTCCACGCATGTCCATCCTCGCAGAGCAGTGCACTTCCTGCTTCCTCAGAAACACTGTGCCTTCGCCGGAGAGGGGAGAGGGCTTCCTTCCGTTTCACTCTCCACCCTCCAGCCTCAGCTTTCGAGTGATTTCACAGGAAGGCTTCCCTGACCCACCAGCCGAGGCCAAATGTCTTCCTGGGCTGTGCTCTGAGCAAGGTGCTCCCCTCCCTCCCAGCGCCGAAGTCCACTGTGAGCTCCTTAAGGATGGTGCGGTTCATATTTCTCTCCCTCTCGTGAGAGCAGAGCTTGTTGGTGTATCAGCAGTGCCTGGCACAGTGCCTGGCATACGGTGGCTGTGCTCTAAATACCTGTTTAAAACTTGAAAGAATCCGAAGTCACTGCTCAGGGTCCTGACGGAGGAAGAGGAGCTTGCAGGGTGGAAGAGGGGCTGAGGGGAACTGCCTGGGCAAAGGCCCAGAAGTCTACGTCTGGGAAGCAGGTGCAGGAGAGAGAGGAAGGCGGGTTGTGTGGCTGGTGCTTGAGGGCACAGCGGAGCATTCTGCAGAGGAGGCTGGGGAGTGGGCTGGGCCAGGTGGGAAGGGGCCCTGTACTCCACGCCAAGGTGTGGAACGGGGATGTCCTCCTCACTGACTCCATCTTTCAACCAAGAAAGCCAAACCCGGAGAGGCAGGAATCAGAGGATTTAGGAGAAATCTGGGCCCGGGCAGGTGTAGCTCAGCCTTTCCCCTTTTCACACGCGGCGTTGGGGGGGTCCTCCTCACCTGGGGGTCATGGCTCCCCTTCTTCCTGTTCCATCCCAGCCAGGGGTTCTGGGTGGAGAGCCCCACCCTGCAGGTGCAGAAGGGATTCCTCAGCCAGAGAAGGAAAAGAAATGAGCCAGGACCAAACAGAAATCGGGCATCAAAAAGAACCATCCGAAATGCAGGCTAAGAGTCTGGGGCGGTTGAACGGGACCTTCGGAGTTTGAACCCCAGCTTCACTCCCTTGACTCTTGCTGTGGTGACCTTAGACAAGTTGCTTAACCTCTCTGATCCCGATGACTCCTCTGTAAATGGCACTCAAAATGGCGCTGAGTTCCTTGGTGTTGCTGTGAGTACTGAGTTAGTGACTTGGCATGAAGCACATAGCACAATGCCAGGCACATAGGAAGCACCCAATGGATATACGTTGTCTGTTATTGCTGCTAATACCATTATCACAGGGAGGCGGGAGGTGTGATAGTTCAGGGAAATGTAGATGATACGAGTCCACTTTATCTTGATCTTAGGATGGGCTGTAAGCACTAACCTGATCTTGCTTTAGTTACTCTATCTGGACACTGTCTCGTCTGGTCTTCCTCACTCTCACTTCTCCGTTGAGAGAAAAAGCCCAGAAGGCTGAGGGACTTGCGAGGGGTCAGTCAAAGACAATCTGGGGCCGCGCCCAGACCTCCGAGGACTTTCTTAGCCTCGCAGGATATCATTGGAATCCTCTCGGTCTTGAATGACTCCCCAATTTTAACTCAACCTCTAACTCAGGCTTCCTGGCTATAAAACCACAGGAGTTGGCAAGAGGTTAACTATTGCTAATCGCTTGACAAACAACCCATCTCAGTGCTAACGTGTGCTCCGGCACTAGGGGCCAGTGGGGGCGGGGCGCTCAGGAGCCCTCCGGGGTCTGGGCTCCTGCCACCTGTTGACTTGGTCGCCCCAGCGCCCTGACTTCTCCCTGGCTCTTGAGCAGCTAGCTGGCCACGAGGAAAGGGAGGACAAGGAAGGTTCGCTCTGACACCTCTGGGCCCAGAGGTCACAGACCGCGCATGCAGCTCCCTTCACGTTCTTTGGCAAGAACTCTCGGGGGGCCCCAGCTAGATGCAGGGGGGCTAGAACCCAGGGTCCAGCCGCACGCCCAGAGGGAAGGTGATCCTGCCCCGTGATCGCCGAGCCAGTCTCTGCCCCGCGGTTGGGCCACGTTGTGTGACCCCCACCGGCCAGCCCCTCTGGAGTGCAGAGGTGTGGAGTCCTGGGCCCTTGTCTCTGCAGCCGGTCCCCTGCCTCTGGCTGGTCCCCTCCCTCCTTCCGGGCTCGAGGTGCCCGCTCCCTCCCGCCCCAGAAGAGAGCCGTGCGTGTGCCCTGCCAAGCCTCCTCCGAGGCTGGGTGGTGGGTGAGATAATGATCTTATCATGCTTACTGCCTCTTGGAAGGCAGGTGCTGGAGAAAGGCCAAGCCCGCTTTGGTTCTCCTCCCTGTTCCCTCCACACTCCTTCCCCAGATAAATTTAGCCAGCCCTCGCTTCGAGAGGCGGTGCCCAGGATGCCGGCTTTCTGCTCTCCCAGGCGATGCATGAGCGTTTTTCACGGCTGCAGCCTGTGGCCAGGAATGCGGACCTCAGGACAGGATTCGGTCCAGGCCTCCGCCTTGTCCCAGACCTCAGAGGCTTGCCCTCCCACCCCTGCCCAGGGCCATGGGCTTCCGTTGCCACATCTCAGATAGTGGTGACTCTTCCCCACACGTGACCTTCATCCAGGCCTGGATTCTCCAGCGGTGGGCGATAGGGCACAGAGCGCAGAAGGACTCTGAGGTCTGGCACCAGGGCTGCCCCTGGGCATCAGAGGCAGGACGGTCCAGGTTAAAAGCAGGGCCTTTGCCCAGCCAGTGTGGCTCAGTGGTTGCATGTTGGCCTATGAACCAGGAGGTCACAGTTTGATTCCTCAACAGGGTACATGCCCAGGTTGCAGGCTGTCATCATTGATGTTGCTTTCTTTCTCTCCCTTCCTCTCTGAAATCAATAAAAAATAAAAGAGCAGGGCCTTTGGAGCTGTCAGTGTTGCCCCTCACCAGCCTTCTCATCTATAAATTGGGGCACCCGTGTCTGCTCCCTGACATTGAGGAGGAGATGCTCGTAGGTTTGCATCTTGTTGGTGCTCTGTCCGCGGTGGGTGTGGCGGTGGTGATGGTCCATCCTCAGCCTCAGGCCAACCTGAGAGCCCGTGAGGGCTTCCCACAGTCCTCTGCCCAGGCCTGATGCTGCTTTTGCAAACTTCCTTAAGATCTCCTGCGAGGCCTCCTGGGAGAGTCGTGTTCTCGGGCCTCCTCGTCTTTCTAGAAGCGACTTCCTTCCTGGGGTCCATCCCCTTCTCCTGCTGGAGCAACTTGAATTCAGACCATGAAGCCTTGGTCTGTGACCAAGCCAGTGTGGCTCAGTGGTTGCATGTTGGCCACCACGCCCAGCCCCTAACGGATCCTGTTCACGAGATGGTCTACACCCATGGTCGATAAACTGCGGCTCAAGAGCCACCTGCAGCTCTTTGGCCCCTTGAGTGTGGCTCTTCCACAAAATACCATGGCCAGGGCAAGTCTATGTTGAAGAAGTGGTGTTAGAAGTTTAAGTTTAAAAAATTTTGCTCTCAAAATTTGCAGAGGAAGGGAGAGAAAGAAAGAAACATCAATGATGACAGCCTGCAACCTGGGCATGTACCCTGATGAGGAATCAAACCGTGACCTCCTGGATCATAGGCCAATACGCAACCATTGAGCCACACTGGCTGGGCAAAGGCCCTGCTCTTAAGCTGAACCGTCCTGCCTCTGATGCCCGGTGGGCGGCCCTGGTGCCAGACCTCAGAGTCCTTCAGGAAAACTGCAGCTCGTGAGCCACATGCGGCTCTTTGGCCCCTTGAGTGTGGCTCTTCCACAAAATACCATGGCCAGGGCGAGTCTATGTTGAAGAAGTGGCGTCCGAAGAAGTTTAAGTTTAAAAAATTTGGCTCTCAAAAGAAATGTCAATCGTCGTCCTGTTGATATTTGGCTCTGTTGACTAATGAGGTTGCCGACCACGGGCCTAGCCCCTCTCCTCCAAGCCTTTGCGTCTTAGGATTGGGGAGTTGCTATGCAGCAGAGCCAGGCCTGGAACCCAGGCTGGCAGAGAAACCTGCGGAGTGGGGAGCAGGCCGGGGCCCAGGCCACCCAAGCAGGTAGAACCGAGGCAGCGTGGAGTCCTGTCTCAGACCTTCACGCACATCAGAATTATGGAGGGACATTATTTAAAAGGAAGAGTCCTGAGCCCCACCCACAGGGATGCTTATTCCATGGGGTCAGGGTGGGGCCGGGGGAGCTGTCTTTGTAACCAGCCCCCCGAGGTGCTGTCTGTGAAGGGGGTTGGCCAACAGCCCAGGCTGGACCGTGGCAGGTGTCCCACCAAACCACCTGTACGGGCTGCGCAGGAAGGGACGGTCGTAGGCTCCAGAGGACCCCGTTCATAGGTTCAGGCCGGAGCCCGCAGTGGGACCCACCTTCGCCTCTGACCTCCAGGTTTGCCAAGTACTACAAGCTGGAGAATGGCAGCGAGTACCGCACGCTCCTGAAGGCCTTTGGCATCCGCTTCGACGTGCTGGTGTACGGGAACGTGAGTCCTCAGGCTGGGCGGGAGGGTGGGTGGACGGGGGAAGGAAATTCAGACCAACCTGGGCCTGGAGAAGGCTCCTGGGCAGGGGTGAGGGGCAGGGTCTTGCTGCTGATCAGCTCTGAGACCCTCAACTCCCCATCTCCATACCTGCACCATGAAGGGGTGGGGCCTGCTGCTCCCAGGTCTCTCTGGCTCCACCCCTGCCCCGCTGGACTCCGCCCACTCGCCTTGGTCTTTGTGCATACAGGCGGGCAAGTTCAACATCATCCCCACCATCATCAGCTCCGTGGCCGCCTTCACCTCTGTGGGAGTGGTGAGTTCATCCCCGCAGGCTCTCACTGGTGGCCAGTCAGGGTGAGGCGCCTGCTGGCAGGCGTGGGCAGGGAACTGAACCCAGGTAAGCCCTGCTTCAGCCTCTGGCCAGGTGCTTTAGTCTCCGGCACCACCGCCCTGCTCTGCCGGGCCATGCTTGAACCCCTGCAGCCATGAAAGCTCCCTGCCTCCTCAGCAGCCTCCCATCTGCAGGAGGCTGGCCTGGCACAAGAAGGTTCCTGGGGGGCGGAGACTCAGACACAGCCCCACCCCCAGGCCAGTCCTGCCCAGTGCCCCTCAGCTCAGGGCCTGCCCGCTTCTCCTCCTTTCCTCCCCCAGGGGACTGTCCTCTGTGACATCATCCTGCTCAACTTCCTGAAGGGGGCCGACCAATACAAAGCCAAGAAGTTTGAGGAGGTGAGTGGGGCCCAGGAGAGGCAGCGAGACAGGGCAGGGAGGGCCCCTGGGCCCCAGGGACTCTCAGCGGCCCCAGGAGCTCACCTTCCAGGGGCTTCTGAAGGGAAGTTCACTGGGCCTCAGGGCACACTGGAGCTCCCCACCAGAGGATGTTTGGCCAAGAGCAGACTCTGTGAGAACCGTATGGCTCTGTGGGTGGTCGCTGTTGCCACCCCATCCGTTCATTGTCCCCTCTCCATTTCTGGGGCAGGACTAATGCTGCTATGGGCTGGCTCTGGTTCTGCCTGCCCTTGAGATGCTTGGGTGGAGTCCTGGGATCCCACAGACCCGCCGTAGCTCCCCGAAGACCAGGCTGGGCGCCTCGACTGCTGAGTCTGTCCAGTGGGGCCCTTGCCCAAAGTCAGAGCACCCTCATGCCAGTCCTCTGCCTGCAGGTGAACGAGACGACGCTGAAGGTCGCTGCCTCGGCCAATCCAGTGTTCCCCAGCGACCAGACCCCAGAGGAGAAGCAGTCCACTGACTCGGGGGCCTTCTCCATTGGCCACTAAGGCCTCCACCCAGGGCCCCACACGCACTGCTGGGCTCCACACCTCCCAACAGAGGACCCCACTGGGCAAGGGGGATGGGAGAGGGCGGACTCTCCCTTCTGCTGCTCATCCCACGGGGCCACAGCTGGAAGGCGTCTGGGCCCCCCAGTGCCCCTCCCCCCCCCCCAACTGAGCCTTCACTCTCACCTTCACCCCATGCCTGGCCCCTGTCTGCTTCCCAGGACCCCCCGGGGCAACAGCACCTGAGTCTTCCCCTTTCCAAAGAATAGAGATAATAATAGTAATAATGAGTGCCTGCCAAGTGCCCGGCACTTCACACACACTATCTCATTTAATCCTTAGAAGAATCCTGTAACATATTTAGATATTAGGCTCGCCATTTTGAAGATAATCTGAGGCTCAGAGAGACTGAATCATTTGCCCAAGGTTACACAGCCAGGCATCGAGAGAGCTGGGATTTGAACCCAGGTCTCCATTGCCTACACCTCACTAGAGAAAAGGCACTCCCACAGGTGTCCGCTGCTGCTTCAGCCTCCTCCACCCTGACCAAGATTAGGTTCAGCTTAATAAAGAGTAAGCCCCGCCCTACCCGGTTTGGCTCAGTGGATAGAGCATCAGCCTGCAGACTGAAAGGTCCCAGGTTCGGTTCTGGCCAAGGGCACATGCCCAGGTTGCCGGCTCGATCCCCAACGGGGGGCCTGCAGGAGGCAGCGAATTGATGATTCTCTCTCATAATGGATGTTTCTATCTCTCTCTCCCTCTCCCTTCCTCTCTGAAATCAATAAGAATAAAAAAAAATAAAGAGTAAGCCCCAGGCTGGCCCCACCCCAGGAACTTGGGCCCGATTTGAGGGGAGACCAGTGAGACTGATGGGAGCTCTTTCTCTGACTCAGGTGAGAAGGAAACAGGAGTCCTGACTGTCAGTGAATTTTTCTTACCTCACCCCATAGCTCTGTCCTCACACCGGGGCCATTCTTGTTCTCTCTCCGGGACCCTAGATGTACCCACACACATCTGTCCCCTCACTGCAGGAACCGGTTTGGCTGCCCCAGTGGGAGGGGATTCCCGGACCTGAGGCCCTGCTCCAAGAAGCTAGCGTCCTCCTCGAAAATGCTAGTGCAAAGGCCCCCAGTAGCCCCAGTGCCCTGCGAGCAGCTGGTCAGCCAGGCCTGTCCCCACAGGGTCCTGATAAGGTGATCGGTCTCCTCGTGCCAGAAGCTAAAGGGTCTTAGAAACCATCTCGCCTGACTCTCCCAATTACCAACAGCAAACTGAGGTGGGAGATGGGAAATGGCTGTCCCATGGTTTGACTGTCTCGTGGTTAGTGCCCTGGCACTCGGGGAAGGAGGAAGGACGGGGCGCTGGCAGGGCTGTGAGAGGGTCCACCCTGCCTCCATATCCCCTCCCATGCAGAGCTCAAGGGCAGATCTCTGTTTTATGAAGCCTAAAGGATACACCTCTTGGGGCATCTTTAAAAAAAATAATACACATTTGGGTAATAGAAGGAGTTCGTGCAAGTGAGCAGCCCTGAAGTATGTTCCACTAGTTCCTGGCAAACCACTCTGGAGGAGCTGGAGTGTGGGCATGACCTTGAGGGCTGAGCAGAGAGGAGCTGAACTGTAGGTGGAGGGCCGGCCTCTCCTCAGTGGTGCAGAGGACAGGGAGTGAGGGTGGGTTGGGGGAGACAGCTCCGATCCCATCCTGTAGTTTGGGAGGATCAAGCCATGGGCACTTTCAAAGGCCCCACCCCAATGACCCATGGGGCGAAGGGGTAAGATTCTCCCACACAAGGTCCTTTCCCCCTCCCCCCACCCCGCCTCATCCCAGCCCCACCCTCAGGAAGGTGGGATTACACCTCCCCAGGGACGGCCTTGGGGATCCGCAGTGTCTGGAGATCTGGCCAGCAGCCCTCAGTGGAAGGCAGCATTGTGTTCTCCACCCAGAGGCCCAGAGGCACCCCCCTTCCCATCCTCATGCACCCAGCTCTCAGAAAGCTAGGGTCACAGGGATGTTCTCTGTGTAGGAGATCCAGACAGCTATATCCTGGGGCAGTGTTTCCCAAACTTTTGACATATGTGTACCCCTTCTATAATTTTTGTAACACTGAGCACCCCTCATACTCATGAGAACGTAGAATTAGGCGCAGCTAAGCATGGTGCAGGGCATATCCCCACCAAACTCCGTTGCAACGCGTACCCCCACCAAACTCTTCCCGTACCCCTGGGGGTACATGTACCATACTTTGGGAGACACAGTCCTGGGGGAACCCTTTCCTCCAACCCTTCCCTTTCCTCCAGGCTGGGTGGTCCTGAGCCTGCCAGCAAGTGTGTGTGAACTCATGAGTGTGAGCCTGACCTTGTCCTCCCCACAGCTGAGCGAAGTGGCCGCTTCTGTGTGCTGGGCTTAGGCGGGTATCAGCAGTCACAACAATAGTGAGCTTCTCTCTCTGCTGCCTCATGGTGTCCTCTGCACCATCACCCACATAATCACCCACCAGCCCTGGGGAGGCTGCTGTGTTCCGTTATGAATCCTGTGTAATAGAAAAGAAACTGACAATATATGGAAACTGGAACTGGGATCCACGCTCATTCCTAACTCTACATCGCTTCTTTAGTTACTCAGCATAAAAGCTAACATTTAGTGAGAACTTGCTATGGCCAAGCAATGGGCTATTTACGTTAGAGGGTTTGTCTAATTCAACCCACATTTTACAGAAGAAGAAACTGAAATGAGGGTGTTATCATGTAAATCAAAGGATGCCTTCATCAATAAGCCAAATTTATTTGGAGTCTTTTTCATTTCACTAGAGCTAACGGGCCTGAAGGAAATGTCGCTTCTCAAGTTCGAGGGTCAAAATAAAGGACGTCTTTCCTATTTATGTGTTTTTGAGTTCTTTGTCTTCCAAATCTGGAATGAGACGTCTGGACCTTCTGAGAAAGAGGTCCTGTGTGCCGGGAAGGGGCCATGGAGATCACATCTCAAGGCCTGGCCTGGCACCAGCAGTGACAACTCTGTCTGGGGCATAGTATATGGCCTCTCTGGAATGGGAGCGGTCTTCTTTTTCCCTGTTATTTAAGGAAGCTAACATTTACAGAAGCCAGAAAAGAAAGTAAGGGCCAGGATCAGGCCAAAAAGGCACAGGGCTAGGCAAGGCTACTCTCCCCTCCTCCCATTGTGGTTACAGCAGGTGGGATCTCACAACTGTTAAACAGGCCCCAAACGGAGTCACTCGTGCTAAGCCCACCCAAACCAAGACTTAATACCTAACCTAGTGCAGTCTCAGCATCCCCAAGGAAGGTCACCCTTACCCAGTCAATCTGAAATTGCCTGGTCAGCACTAGTGAGGTCATTCTTTCTTTAAAAAAAAAAAAAAAATCCTCACCTACGGATATTTTTCCATAAATTCTATTTATTTATTTATTTATTTATTTATTTATTTTAGAGAGACAGAGAGTGAGGATGGAGGGGGAGAGACAGAGAGAAGGAAACATCAATGTGAGAGGTGTGTTGGCTGCCTCCCACACATGCACAGGTCGGGGGGAGGGGTAGGATGGAGGCTGCAACTGAGATACATGCCCTGACCTAGGGCTGACGCCCTATCCACTGAGCCAAACCAGCTAGGGCTGGCAATCCTCTTGAAAGACCCTTTCCAAAGAAAGGTGACCTCTCCTGAAACAATGAATTCTTTGTGAGAACCTTCCTTCTGCTCCCTTCCGCCTACAAACGCCTTGCATTTTTACAGCTTCTCAGAGCTTCTTTCTCTTTGCTGGTTGGGATGCTGCCTGATTCATGAATCGATGTTAAAGCCAATTTCATCTTTAAATGTACTCAGTTAGATTTTGAACAGTCCTCCAGTTCTTGAATCAGTGATATCACTCTCATTTTGGAAAGCTGCCCCACTCCCACCCCACTCCGCACCCTATACTCACTGAATCCAAACAAAGCAGGAGGGCCATTCCCCCCCCCCCAGACCCCACCCAATGAGAACTTCCTCCAGATCGTGAGTGGGTGCGGGTCGGGAGGTGGGGGACAGGGAAGGGGTGGAATCCCCAAGCCTAGGCTGAGAAGGGTCTTGGAAGAGCCACCCAGCCCTGACTCCGCCCCTAGGTGGCGCTGCAGCCAAACTCCTCAGTGCCCCACCCCAATTTCCACATCACGGTGGGCCACTGGAACATCATTTACTTTCCTCAAAGCCCCACCCTGTAGGAGTGAGGGCTTCCAGGATTTCCAACCCCACGGAGTCCTCTAATAAGCAATGAAGAATCAAGAGTCAGGAAATGCGGTGGGAAACATAGCTTTATGACCAGGAGAGGCAGGGAGTCCAGCCTAGGGTCCAGGGTGAGCCAGGGGCAGTCAGGAGGGATGCAGGGAGGGGACACCTAGGCAGGATCTCTTCCACGCCACTGGCTTAGAAGGAGCAGATGAAGGGCAGACGTCTTCCACAACGTGTTCGTCGCCAATGACCCCCTAGCAGTAGAGAACACAGTGATGTCAGCTGCCATCAGAGTGTGGCCCATGCCTCCCTTGCCCTCCCACTGTCATGATATGTTTGCCACACACCCCTCCAATAGCTTGTGTTTGTTAAGTTTTCACCCCAGGAAAACAGGGCGCTGAGTGCTTTCTGTGGGTTCCTGGCTAATCCTCATAATGACTCCCAGAGGGAGGTGCTGGCATCATCCCCATTGCACAGATGAGGAACCTGAGGCTCAGCAGGGAAATCACTTGCCTGTATGCCAGTGGGCAGGTGGCAGAGCTGGGATGGAAATTGTAGCAGCCTTCCTCCAGCGTGTATGGCCTTAGCCATAGTCCTGAGTCCCTCACCTCTGGCATTCAGCCATTCCTAATTCCCACCTCTCTCCCTTGTCCCTCATCCACACCTTTCATTCACCTCATTTGTCATTTCATTAACAGAGGAAGGAAAGGAGCTCCCAGGCCCCCAGCCAAGCTTCCTCTGTAAGGATGGGGAGCTCCCATCCAGCTCTCACACAGGGCACCCCCCCCACCATCCTACTTCACAGCCCTCCCCACATTGCTTCTCCAGTTGTGGGGAGGCTGTGAGTTTGAGGAGGAGAGGTGCTCAGGCAGCTCAAAGGGACAGTGTGTAAGAGTCCACCCTGCCATCCCTTCCCTTTGCCCTGGTGCCCAGGCCTCACCTCGGGTGCATAGGCTCACACAGCGGCCTCGCCCAGGATGATGTGCCCAGTTACTAAAATTTACAGCACTCCCATCAATCCAGCGAAACCCGGAGCACTAGAACGAGAGAGGGGTCGGCTGGGTCAGAAGCTGAGGTCCAGGAAGACAGACAGATCCAGAGGTTCCAGAAAATGCCCACTGAGAGTCCCTTTCTGGGCCCTGCCCACCCAGCTAGGAGCCAGATATTCAAGAGATCCACTCCTCGAGGTTCACAGGCGATCACAATGGAAGAGAGTAGTGGTGTGTGTGGGTGTGTGTGTGTGTCCGCCTCACACACCAGGCTTCTCAAATTTTCTGTGAATACAAGTCTCCTGCAGATCTTTTTAAAATGCAATTGCTGAGTCAGGAGTTTCAGATGGGCCCAAGACGGTGCATCTCTAACAAGCTACTAGGCGATGCTAATACTGCTTGGTCCATGGACCACACTTAAGTCGTAAACATAATAGTACTTATTCACCCACTATCGCAGAATCACTGTGGAGAGAAGGACCCCATTTTACTAGACATGAGAAATCTATTCAGCTGGTGAGTGAACAGGCTGGGCAAGAAAGAGATCTCCTGACTCCAGTGGTGTGCTGGTAACTGTTCATCAACCAGCTCTGGGGAAAGCTGAGAAGGCAGAGCAAGGGAGGAACCCTGATTTGTAACAATAGCCTATTTCCATGGGGTAAGTACACCTGCCATGGCAGATTTTATTCCACAGGCACAAAATGACTGATATAGTTACTGAACATGAACTTGGGAAGAGAGGTGCACAATCACTAGTTCTCTTTAGCCAGCACCAGCCAGCTCCCCCACTGCTTCCCACAGGAAGGTCACGTGGCTGCTGGCATGAGGCCTGATGCCAGGGAGACCTTCCTGCACCTGAGAGGTGGCCCCTCACTTACCCAGCCCTTGATTCTGCCTCCAATCCAGACCCGGACCTGGTTGCTCCTACTGGCCAAGGACTGGAGTTGATTGTTGATGCAGAGGTTGTGGATAGAGACGAGGTTGCCATGATAGCACCTCCTGCAAACTTTCTGCAGAAAGAAGAGGTGGAGGTAGATAATTCACTGCGGGGCCCCCCCCACTCAAGTTCCTAAGACTCCAGGAGTGAACTTTTCCAGCCCTGGTGAGGTCAGAAATCAGGGATGTACTTGCTCCTTGAAGCCTATCTCTTGCTTTTTTATCTGTCACCAGGAACTTCAGTAAAAATAATAATAATACTGAGAATAATCTTAGCCACTGTTTACTGGGAGTTCACAAGCACCCAAGGACTGTTCCAAATGCTTCCCATGTATTACCCCGTTTAATCCTCACCACGACCTAAGAGATTGGTCTTACTCCATTGTACAAGTGAGGGTCCTGAAGCTCTGAAACGTGAAGTGACTTGCCCAAGTAACATACGAATGACAGGTGGAGCCAGGGTTTAACACAGGTATATCTCATACCAAAGCTCTTTCCCTAATTCAGTGATTCTCAAAGTACTGTCTCCAGACCAACTACAATTTAGTTTCTTCTTCTTCTTCATCATCATCATCATCATCATCATCATCTCATTCCACAGATATGCTCAGAATCAGGGCCCGTTCCACTACCCTGGGTCCTAAAGGCAAACTCTTGGGCCCCACCTCAGACTTGCTCACCCTGAAATCTATGCTTCAAGAATACTTCTAGGAGAGTCTGCTGCACATCAGGGTTTGAGAACCACTGGTCTAAATGGATAGGGAACAGGAGGTGGAACCCACTCTCTTCTCCTACCCCTGGGCTTCCTTCCACAGTAGCCTCCCTGCCACTTACCCGAGCGCCTCGAAATCTCCTGCAGGTGTGCACCAACACATAGCGGCAGGTCTTACACTCAGGACTGCCGCTGATTTCCACTGTGTCCTCTGCTCTGGGGCATTGGAAGTTCTCATCTAGGTCATCTGGGTCTGACTCCATGGCATTCTCATCCTCAAAGTCATCTTGGCAGCTGGAATCCTCCACCTGCTCTCCTTCAGACTGAATCCCCTCCTCAGTCAGGACTGACTCTCCTTCCTGCTCCCCTGAGCCTTCCAGATCCTGGCTCAGGTCAGCCTGTGACTCTTGGCTGTCCAGATAGGGGGCATCATTCCCTGGGAAGAAGAGGTAACCTGCCATCAGGTCAGGGTCTCCTTCTTCCAGGACCACGGACAGCTCTGACTGCCCCACTCAAGCCTTCCTAGTGCTTCCTTCTGGAACCTTGGCCAGAAGGATCTCCTTCCTGTTGGGTGAGGTGAGAACTCACACAAAGGGATGAGCACCTGGCACTGGCTGGCAGGAGTGTATATGGGGTAGGAAGAAGCTGCTCTGAGAAGATGGGTGGTGTTTGGTTGAGGAGCAGAATGTTCAGGTCACATTTCTGAGTCCAAGAGAGATCTTACCTGAGAGGAGCTGGGGCCACCAAAGAAGGAAAAACTGAGGCCTGGCCCAGAGAGCCAAAGAGGTGCCAGAAAGAGGAGAAGGGGTCAAGCTGGATGAGAAGGGAAGGGAGGACTTACCCACATGAAGAGCAGTAGCTGTCCCCAGCAGGAGGAGCAGCAGAAACAGGGGGAGTTTCATAGTCACTGGTTCTTGTGGCAGGGACACAGCTTCACTGCCCGCCCTGGGGCTGTCCTGTGTGTCTGTCACACAACAGAGATGCAATGTTTGTTGGAGTAGCTGATTAAAGGCAAACTAGAGAGCTTCCTTCTCCCCAGTGAACACATGCTGATCTGGAGAAGCAGGAAAAATCTATTTTACCTGAGGGCTCCATCACTGGCCCCTGGGACTGCACTTAGCCCAGACCCTGCCCCTGCAGGAGCAGGTCTGCTCGGGGTAAGGGCCCATTTTACTACACTGAGGACGGAATGGCCATCAGGGTCCCAAGGACAGGCCTCCTTGGTGTTTGCCATATAGGCTTCTGCTTCCTCTCAAGCCTTGGACCCCTCCTCCCTGGGAAGCTGGGGGAGCACTCACCTCTCAAGAATCCAAGACCTCCACTCTTGGTGTCTCTGACTACTGGGTCCCAGAGGCAGTCCTTATATTGGGCTTTTGGGGAAGTGGGAAGAGGCAAAGAACATTGCTCCAGGCTGCGGTGCTGGGCAGGGGAGCTGATAATAAGGCATTTGCTCAATTCTCTCACCAGCTCCCTGCAGGGACTGCAGGGACTTGACTCCTGGGGTCCACTGACACATATGGGTGTCCAAACACCCATGTGTGCTGGAGAAGACTCCAGATGTCTACTGCCCAGATGTGCTTACTATTAGCACCCCTAAAGTGCCCCAGTCTTAACCTCAGGAGCAGCCTTCTTCTGGTCAATATCCCAGCCAATAAGTGGAGCATCCTAGAATGCTGGGGGACCGGGAGGCAAGGAGGGAGGAGGTGCTCACCTCCTGATTGCTTTGCTAGACCAGGGACTTCATAAGCATCCCATCCCAGAATCCTCACCTTCTCCTCATTCCCATGAGCATGTATGATGACCCTAACTTCATAGGTGTGAAAAATGAGGTACAGAGAGGGGAAGTCCCTTGCAAGCGTGCACATTAAGTGTAGAAATGGGATTCCTAGTCTTTTGGCTCCAAAACCTCCTATCTATTGATTATCTATCTATCTACCTACCTACCTACCTCTTTCTCTCCCACCCTCCCTTCTTATTCCCCTCCTTTCTTTTGTTTCTCATTCTCACTCTAGTTCTCCCTCTTCTTCTTTTTTCATATTTAATGTGTGAAAAACTTATGCTCTTTCTTCTATGCTATAGCTCTAGATCAAGGTTCTCAACTTTTGCATTGTTACTATTTGGAGTAAAGTAATTCTTTGTTGTGTGTTGGGGAGAGGAGACTGTCAAGAGTATAGCAGCATCCCTGGTCTCTACTCACTAGATGTCAAGAGTACCTCCACCTGTCAATCTGATTGTCCCCCAAGAGGATCAAAAACATCTCCACCTATTTCCAAATGTCCTCTGGGGAGCAAAGCTGCCTCCACTGAGAACCACTGATCTAGAAAATCCAACCTCAAGGCATATCTTCAGGCAAAGAGGCGACAGCTGCCACGAAAAGCTTCTTGTAGAATCTTTCAGACACCCTGGGGGCCACCCTCCCCATCCCCACCCTCATCTCCCACCAGCCCTCTGTCACCACCAGGGTCAGGACTAGGAAGCAGTGAGTGAGGCACTCATCTCAGGTGCAAAGTTTAAGGGGCCACTAAAGAATTCAGTAGTCAAATAATGCTTTCATGCAATCTTTCTTGGAAAGAAAAATAAATGCAAAAACATCTCTGATGAGTAAAATATAAAAACTTTCATCAACTCAGATCCAGCCACATTCACTGCAGTCCAAAGAGAGGCCAACAAGTGCCAAGCCCTGGAGCTGCTGAATATCCCTGCTGGGAGCTAGTGACCTTGACAGACAGGGTGATCCACTCTGTGACAGTCCCCTGGGAAGTGATTTCTTCCTCAGACCCCAGCCAAACCTTCCAGGCCTTAGGGCACCAGGGACAATAGCCCAGAGAGTTAAACGGCCTTTCCTGCCTGTGTCCCAGGCGACCTGCGAATGGAGAAGTGTCTGAGAAGTCACTCTTGAGCCTTATTGCAGAGTAAAACGGTCTTGACTGTTATCTGACACAACAGATCAGATCCTCAGCTTATCTACTGGCATGGAGTGGTGTTAGGGGGGTGATTGAACAATTGTGGGGCCCAAGAAGCTGGTCTTGCATTTAAAGTTTGAGTCCACCCTGGAGGTGTGTGTGGGGGGGGGGGCAGATGGAAGAGGTAGACCCCTCCCCAGCATTCTCCTCCCTCTGGGAGCCCAGGCCTGGGGCATCATATCACTCACTGGAAGAGATGCTCAAGCTGCTCTCAAGAGCCAGCATCACAGTGGTCTGTAACACTCTGTCCCTTGAACAGCCCTGTGTTACAGATGTGGAAACAACGCCTCAGAGAGCTTGAACAAGTTGCCCAAGATCACACAGCAAGTCACAGACAGGCCTAACGGCTGGTCTTCCAGTTCCTTGTCCCCCATGGCTGCCTGCCCTCTGCCTCCTCTCAGTCACCTGCATTCTCTACAGCCTGCTTCCCCACCTCCATCTTGTTTGCACTCAAACCCCAGGCAAACACATTCCAATTGCTTCAGCGAACACAGTAATGTCTGATTTAAACTGAAAATAACATTTGAAGGCCCACCACCGACCAAATACTTTGCTGCATGAAGCCGCTGACATCCATTACCCCAGTTAATTTTTATAATCATCCTATGAAATGGGTATTTCCATCTCTAGTCTACACACCTAGTACAGAAACTCAGAGAGGTTCTGGGACCTGCCCAAGTTCACAAAACTAAAAAGGAGTGGTATGGCTGACTTCTAGGTCCTTGCTTCTTTGATACCCCCAGACAGTCTGCATTTACTCCCATCCAATGCTGCCTCTGGTTTCAGCATCCGTGAAACTGCGTCTGGCTTATGTTTGCATTTATGTTCCAAGGAGTTTCAAACTCTGCCTCTTTATCTTGAGGGCCAGTCCGGTCCCACATTAGGCATTGGTTGGGTCTTAAGTGTAGTGTGATGCAAATGATTGGCAAGTTCCAGAGTATCACTTTTCTCATCTGCGATCTGAGTATAATGACAAAATCTGCCTCTAATGAGATCAGCTCTAATAAGGCTCTCGGTACATGGCTTGGACCTGGGGCTGTCAGAAAGACAGGACTGGATCTGGGACCTGTATCCACAGATAATCACTGTCTAGATTGCCCACCTGTACTCTGCTGGCGTGGTGGACAGAATTCCAGGGGTTCTGTCCTAAAGATGGAACTAAGCTAGCACCTTGTTGGGATGGAAAAGCCCATATTTTGGGATGTAAGGCCTGTCCTCTTATTTTATTACTTTTACTTTTTTATTTTTAATCCTCACCTGAGGATAATTTTCCAGGGAGTTTTAGAGAGAGTGGAAGTGAGAAGGAAAGACTGAGGGAAATATTGATGTGAGAGATACAGTTCCATTGGTTGACTTCCACATGTGTCCAGGACCCTGGGCCTCGGAAGGAGCCTGCCACCAAGGTATCTGCCCTTGCCCAGAGTCCAACCAGGGACACTTCAGTCCGCAGGCCAGTGTTCTATCCACTGAGACAAACCAGCTAGAGCTGGTAATCCTCTTGAAAGACCCCTTCAAAAAAAAGTGACCTCCCCTGAAGCAATGCATTCTTTGCTAGAACCTTCCTTCTGCTCCCTTCTGCCTATAAACGCCTTACATTTTTACAGCTTCTCAGAGCTTCTTTCTCTTTGCTGGATGGGATACTGCCTGATTTATGAACTGATGAATAAAGCAAATTTCATCTTGAAATGTCCTCAGTTAGATTTTGAATAGTCCTCCAGTTCTTAAATCAGTGATAACACCCTTATTTGGAAAGCTGCACCACTCCCACCCCACCCCCCACCCTATACTGAATCCAAACAAAGCACAAGGGCCATTTCCCCACCCCCCAGGCCCCACCCAATGAGAACTTCCATCAGACCGGGCAGGGTGGGCAGAGAGGGATGGAATCCCCCAGTCAAGGCTGAGAAGGGTCTTGGAAGAGCCACCCAGCCCTGACTTTGCCCCCAGGTGGCGCTGCAGCCTAACCACTCAGAGCCCCACCCCCATTCCCACAGCATCTTGAACTGCTCTCCATCTTTTATTTTCCTCAAAGCCCCACCCTGTAGGAGGGAGGACTTCCAAGATTTCCAACCCAGGGGAGTCCTCCAATGTGCAATGAAGAATCAAGAGTCAGGAAATGCGGTGGGAAACATGGCTTTATGACCAGGAGAGCACAGGGTCCAGGGTGGGCCAGGGGCAGTCAGGAGGGATGCAGGGAGGGGACACCAAGGCAGGATCTCTTCAACGCCACTGGCTTAGAAGGAGCAGATGAAAGGCAGACGTCTTTCACAACATTCTCGTCGCCAATGACCTCCTAGCAGTAGAGAACACAGTGATGTCAGCAGCCATCAGAGTGTGGCCCATACCTCCCTTGCCCTCCCACTGTCATGATATGTCTACCATACACCCCTCTAATAGCTTGTGTTTGTTAAGTTTTCACCCCAGGAAAACAGGGTGCTGAGTGCTTTCTGTGGGTTCCTGGCTAATCCTCATAATGACTCCCAGAGGGAGGTGCTGGCATCATCCCCATTGCACAGATGAGAAACCTGAGGCTCAGCAGGAAAATCACTTGCCTGTATGCCAGTGGGCAAGTGACAGAGCTGGGATGGGAATTGTGGCAACCTTTCTCCAGCGTGTGTGGTCTTAGCCATAGTCCTGAGTCCCTCACCTCTGGCATTCAGCCATTCCTAATTCCCACATCTCTCCCTTGTCCCTCATCCACACCTTTCATTCACCTCAGCTACTCTCAGTTGTCACCTCAGTAGCAGAGGAAGGAAAGGAGCTCTCAGGCCCCCAGCCAAGCTTTGTCTGTGAGGATGGAGAGCCCTTATCCAGCCCTCACACAGAGTACCCCCTCTCCCTACTTCATAACCCTCCTCACAACTGTGAGTTTGAGGAGGAGGTGTACTCAGGCAGCTCAAAGGGACAGTGTGTAAGAGTCCACCCTGCCATCCCTTCCCTTTGCCCTGGTGCCCAGTCCCCCCTCACCTCTGGTGGATAGGCCCAAACAGTGGCCGCTCCCACGCTGATGAGCCCAGTGGCGAAAATTTGCACTGCTCCCATCAACCCAGTGTATCGTGGAGCACTAGAAGGAGACAGGGGATAGGCTAGATCAGAGGCTGAAGTCCAGGAAGACAAACAGATCCAGAGGTTCCAGAAAATGCTCACTGTGCGTCCCTTTCTAGGCACTGCCCACCCAGCTAGGAGCCAGATATCCAGGAGACTCAGCCCTCAGGATTCGCAGGCTATCACAGCGGAAGAGTAGTGGTCCCTCCCCTCCTCACACAGTCGGGCTTCTCAAACTTTCTGTGAATACAAGTCTCCTGCAGATCTTTTTAAAATACAGATGTTGATTCAGGAGTCTCAGATGGGCCCAAGATTGTGCATCTCTAAGAAGCTATTAGGCCATGCTAATACTGCTTGGTTATATATGAGTAGCAAACATAATAGCACTTATTCACTCTCTATCCCAGAACCACTCTGAGAGAGGGGCCCCATTTTAGACGTGAGCAAGCCATTCAGCTTGTAAATGACCAAACTGGGAAAGTAAAGGATCTCCTAACTCCAGTGGTGTGCTGGTAACTGTTTATCAACCAGTTCTGAGGGAAGCTTAGGAGGCAGAGTGAGGAAGGAACCCTGATTTGTAACAGTAGCCTATTACCTTGGGGTAAATACACCTGCTATGGCAGATTTCATGCCAGCACCAGCCAGCTTCCCCAATGCCTCCCACAGGAAGGTCACTTGGCTGCTGGAATGAGGCCTGATGCCAGAGAGAACTTCCTGTACCTGGGAGCTGTTCCTTCACTTACCGGGTCCTTGACGATTCCTCCAATCCAGACCCAGAAATCATTGACCTGACCAGACAAGCACTGGAGTTGATTGTTGACACTGCGGTTGTGGATAGAGACCAAGTTGCCATTGTAGCACCTCCTGCAGGTGTTCTGCAGAAAGAAGAAGTGGAATAGAGAGTTCACTAGGTTTTTTCCCCTCAAGTTTCTAAGTCTCCAGGGGAGAGTTCTCCATCCCTGGTCAAGTCAGAAATCAGGGATCTACTTGCTCCTTCAATCCTATCTCTTGCTCCTTTATCTGTCACCTGGAATTTCTTGCAGGAAGTAATAATAATAATAATAATAATAATAATAATAATATTATTATTATATTGAGAATAATCTTAGCCACCATTTACTGGGAGTTTACAATGACTTGAGGACTGTTCCAAATGCTTTCCATGTATTGAGGTTGGTACAAGTGAGGATCCTGAAGCTCTAATGGTAAAGTAACTTACCCAGGTTAACATGCCAATGATGGGTGGAGCCAGCGTTTAACACAGGTATATCGAATAACAAAGCCTTTTGTCCAAATCAGTGATTCTCAAAGTACTTGATATATTGTCTCCAGACCAACAATATCATCATCACCTGGCACTTGGGCCTCGCCCTAGACTTGCTCACCCTGAAATCTATGCTTCAAGAATACTTCTAGGAGAGTCTGCTGCACACCATGGTTTGAGAACCACTGGTCTAAATGAATAGGGAATAGGAGATGGAACCCACTCTCTTCTCCTACCCCTGGACTTCCTTCCACAGTAGCCTCTGTGTCATTACCTGAGCGACTGCAAATACTCTGTGAGTCTTCACCAACTTGTAGCGGCAGGTCTTGCACCCAGGGCTGCCACTTATTTCCACTGTGTCCTCTTCCCTGGGGCACTGGAAGTTCTCATCTAGGGCACCGGGATCTGACTCCATGGCCTTCTTGTCCTCAAAGGCATCTTGGCAGTTGGAAGCCTCCTCCTGCTCTCCTTCAGACTGAATCCCCTCCTCAGTCAGTACTGACTCTCCCTCCTGCTCCCCTGAGCCTTCCAGATCCTGGCTCAGGTCAGCCTGTGACTCTTGGCTGTCCAGATAGGGGGCATCATTCCCTGGGAAGAAGAGGTAACCTGCCATCAGGTCAGGGTCTCCTTCTTCCAGGACCACGGACAGCTCTGACTGCCCCACTCAAGCCTTCCTAGAGCCTCCTTCTGGAGCCTAGGCCAAAAGGATCTCCTTCCTGTTGGGTGAGGTGAACACTCACACAAAGGGGTGAGCACCTGGCAGTGGCTGACAGGTGTGTATATGGGGTAGGAAGAAGCTGCTCTGAGAAGGTGGGTGGTGTTTGCTTGAGGAGGAGGCCTGACAGAATGTTCAAGTCACATATCTGAGTCCATGAAAGATCTTACCTGAGAGAAGCTGCATCCACTGAAGAAGGAAAAGCTGAGGCCTGGTCCAGAGAGAGCCAAAGAGGTGTCAGAAAGAAGAGAAGGGATCAAGCTGGATGAGAAGGGAAGGGAGGACTTACTCAAATGAAGAGCAGCAACTGTCTCCAGCAGGAGGAGCAGCAGGAACAGGGGGAGTTTCATAATCACTCGTTCTTGGGCAGGGACACAGATTCACTTCAGGCCGTGGGTCTGCTCACTGTGTCTGCACAGCTCCTGTCACACAACAGAAATGTAATGTTTGTTAGAGTGGCTGATTAAAGGTCAAAGTAGAGAGCTTTCTTCTCCCTCAGTGAACAGACGCTGACCTGAAGAAGCAGAAAAAGTCCCTTTTACCTGAGAGTTTCATCACTGGCCCCTACAGGAACCAGTCTGTTCTAGGTCAGGACAAAGTGCAAGAACAGTGGCCATCAGGGTCCCAAGGACAGGCCTCCAAGGTGTTTGCCATATACACATCTGCTTCCTCTCAAGCCTTGGACCCCTCCTCCCTGGGAAGCTGGGAGAGCACTCACCTCTCAAGAGTCTGAAGTCTTCACTCTTGGTTTCTCTGATTATTGGGTCCCAGAGGCAGTCCTTATATTGGGCTTTTGGGGAAGTGGAAAGAGGCCAGGACGATTGCCCCAGGCTGGGGTACTGGGCAGGGGAGCTGATAGTAAGGCATTTGCTCAATTCTCTCACCTGCTCCCTGCAGGGACATGCCTGCTGGGGTCCACTGACACATATGGGTGTCCAAACACCCATGTGTGCTGGAGAAATCCTCAGATGTCTACTGCCCAGATGTACTTACTATTAGCACCCTAAAGTGCCCCAGTCTTAACCCCAGGAGCAGCCTTCTTCTGCTCAGTATCCCAGCCAATAAGTGGAGCATCCTAGGATGTTGGGGTCCATGAGGAGAGAAAGGAGGAGGTGCCCATCTCCCAAGTGTTTGTCTAGACCAGGGACTTTATATGCATCCCATCCCAGAATCCTTACCTTCTACTAATTCCCGTGAGCATGTATGATGATCCTAACTTCACAGGTGTGAAAAATGAGATTCAGAGAGAGAAAGTCCTTTGCAAGAGTGTGCACAGGAAGAGGGGACCTGGGATCCCTGGTTCTTTTGGCTCCCACATCTCCTATCTATCTATCTATCTATCTATCTATCTATCTATCTATCTATCATCTATCTATCATCTATCATCTCTTTCCCTCTCTCCTTCCCTTCCTCCCTTCTCCCTTCCCTCCCTCTTATTCTCTTTCTCACTCTAGTTCTCCCTCTTCTCTGTTTTTCATCTTTAAGTGTGAAAAACTTATGCTCTTTCTTCTGTGCTATAGATCTAGATCAAGGTTCTCAACCTTTGCACTGTTACTATTTGGAGTAAAGTAATTCTTTGTTGAGTGTTGGGGAGAGGTCTGTCCAAAGTTTAGCAGCATCCCTGGTCTCTACTCACTAGATGTCAGGGGTACCTTCCCCCATCAATCTGATTGTCCCTCAAGATGATCAAAAACATCTCCACCTATTTCCAAATGTCCTCTGGGAAGCAAAGTTGCATCCATTGAGGATCACTGATCTAGAAAACGCCATTTAATCCAACCTCAAGGCACATCTTCAGCCTCAAGGCATATCTTCAGACAGCTGCTATGGAGAGTTTCATGTAGAATCTTTCAGACACCCTGGGGGCCATCCTCCTTACCCCCACCTTCATCTCCCACCAGCCCTCTGTCACCAACAAGGTCAGGATTAGGAGGCAGTGAGTGAGGCACTCAACTCAGGTGCAAAGTTTAAGGGGCCACTAAAGAATTCAGTAGTCAAATAATGCTTTCATGCAATCTTTCTTGGAAAGAAAAATAAATGCAAAAACATCTCTGATGAGTAAAATATAAAAACTTTAACCAAGCCAGCTCCAGCCACATTCACTGCAGTCCAAAGAGAGGCCAACAAGTGCCAAGCCCTGGAGCTGCTGAATATCCCTGCTGGGAGCTAGCTACATGTAGGCTGTGACATCTATTTCCCCACTTAATCTTTACAATCGCCCATGACATTCCCCTGGGCAGTCATGTTTTTTTCTCAGGCCCCATTCCAGCCCTCCAGACCTCTGGTAACCAGGGACAGATAGCCCAGAAAGTTAAAAGGTCTTTCCTGTCCCAAGTGACCTACAAATGGAGAAGTGTCTAAGAGGTCATTCCTGGGCCTTATTGCAAAGTAAAACGGTCTTGGCTGTTATCTCTCTGACCCAACAGACCAGATCCTCAGCTTATCTACTGGCATGGGGTGATGTTAGTGGGGAGATTGGCCAATTGTGGGGCCCAAGTACCTGGTCTTGCATTTAAAATTAAAGTCCACCCTAGGTTGGGGGGAAGATGGAAGAGGTAAACCCCTCCCAAGCATTCTCTTCCCTCTGGGAGCCCAGGCCTGGGGCATCATATCATTGGCTGGTTGGGATGCTCAGCTGCTCTCTAAAGCCAGACTCATGATGAGCTTTACACACACTTTCCCTTGAACAGCCCGTGTCACAGATGTGGAAACGGCACCTCAAAGAGTTTGAAAAAGTTGCCCAAGATCACACAGCAAGTCAGAGACAAGCCTAACGGCAGGTCTTCCAGTTCCTTGTCCCCCATGGTTGCCTGTCCTCTGCCTTCTCTCACTCACCTCCCTTCTCTACAGCCTGTCCCTCTCCCTGTCTTCTTAGAACTCAAACCCCAGGCAAAGATATTCCAAGGGCTTCAGTGACCAGAGTAATGGCTGAT